>NC_141093.1:6560830-7040830 GCF_041138505.1 Cibotium barometz | reverse complement strand
TCTTTACCTTCCCAATTCTATCACCATATCAAGTGTCCAATTCCTTGGTCTCCTTCTCCTCCAATTTTATGATTTTGACATTAGACAACGACAATCTTTCCTACTTGAGCTTCTTGTTTAGTGATTATGTGATTTTAACCTAAAACATCAACAAAGATTTGAAGCATGCAACAAAGATGAGAACCATGTAATTGATAAATGATAGCATCATAGCAACAACTCACATTGTACACAAGCTTTCCAAGATATCTGCAAGTAAGAGGGTACCATGGCTCTTCACCCTTAGTGTATTTCCTTCTAATATAAGCTATCAATCTCCTATCTCTATCAAAGTAGGTCCTTTAATTAGTCCTCATGATTTGTAGCACAAATGTTTTCATAATTCACTATCTCATCTCGTAATGCTGTCCCAACCAAAGCATGTGTATTCAAACTAGAAATTAAATAAAATTATCTCATTGAAAACCAAGACCCAAAAATAAAAATTTTACAAAAGTTTCTTTTATTTTCTTATCCATGTGTTAGAAGACACAAGGAAATGGCCCATGCATATATTCAACGACAGCCATTTTAGATCCATAGAGTGAAATTCCAAATATTTGTATAGTTTAGAAATAAACAAAGACAAAGATATACTACTCACTAGTTCATCTATTTTTGCAAGCTCAATAGAAGTGCAATCTCACTCACTCTTGTCGGATCTATGATGGTACACAAAACACAGTGATGCTTTGCCCTTGTATTTGAAAATCTCTCTTTTATTGCAACCTTCCAAGCCACTGTATGGTGGTTCCCTTCCTAAACATAAAACATCCTCCCTGCAGCCATATGCGATTCTGGAATTCTTTGAATATCCTCCTCAAATTCCTTGTGTCTTGCTAAATAGGATCCCAGTCTGCCATTATCTCCTCACTAATCATTGTGCTCTCTCTAGCACATGTCCATGTGGACACTATGAAGGCACCCTTTTTCGGCACATGCCCCTCCTTATTACCAAAAGCTGTCATCAAACCTGACACATCATCTCTCAATCCCCTCACCTTTGCATATGGAATAAGCTTGTATAGTGGAACCATTGGACATTGAAAACAAGTGAAAAGCTTGGTTTTTTGCATTATATCTTCTCCCCTATCCATATAATTTTGTTCTCATCCCTATTATCATCTGCAAGAGGAATCTCAAATCTCATAACATAAGGAACAATTTTCATGTTAATCTCTTTTGGTGCCAGATCATTGGCCATCTCATGATTGCTACCTTCTGCAACCAAACCATTCATAGTATGGCTTTCAACCTCTTCACCTACATCATGTACTTCTTGGAAATCTGTCTCAACCACTTTGCTAGTCTTCTCCAAAATCTTAGAGGGTAGATGATCATGGTTTGTAATCCTTGCCCCTCTTTCCTTTGTACCATGCTTTCCCACCTCCCCTGGATGATAGACACAATTCAAATGTTATGAATAAATTTGAATTTGAAATTGGAATGTAACATGGGATACATATCACCTAAATGTACATCAAAGCATTCCAATCTTACAGTATTAGACACAAACATAAATACACATTAGAGAATCAACACTTGTAACTCCTTAATTTGATGACAATTAAAAAAATCCATGTGCAATCCACACAAGAACCATACTCTTAACTCAAGAGTCTTGGAGTCAAGATCTTGAAACAGTTAAGGTGTTGGCTGCCTTATTTATTTGGTCTCTGGTTTTTGAGAGTGAAGACCCTATGTGCCCATAAAACATACCTATATTTGTGTCTGCCTTGGTTGACTCTGTTACATTGCCTTTCCTATCCTCCCATGTTTTTTTCACAAGTACGTGTCCAACATCACACAAAGGCCCTTTCTACCTCTCAACCATTCCACCATTCCTTTGCATAAGGGATTCTTATCCCCTCCAACTCCCATGTGTCACTACAAGAAAAGGGGCTCATATATTTTTTGTTTTTGAACCACACATACATCTAAGGACTTCTGTGTGTGCCATTCCTTATTGCTTATCTTGGAATGAGAGGTTGGAGTGTCTTCAAAAGATGCCCCATCTTCACTAGATACTCTTATTTTCTTCCTACTGAGTTGAACATTGTCTTTGCTTTATTTTGAAGATCATCATGGATTTTTTTCACAAGTACCTCACCAATACCACACTTAATAGCCCCATTAGAAAGTAAATTGACAATACCTACCTAGGAGGTGGAAGGGCCTTTGGATCTGGGGTCGCTTTGGCTAATGGATTATTCAAGCATGGTTCTTGTGGTAGGTTGGTGTCTCCTCTAGACTTTGTGATCTTCTCTGGATGCTCCTGGAATGCGAGTCTAAGATTTGATACAAATCCCCTGTGAGATGGGCTTAAATCCAACTCTAATTCTCACATGAAGATGAAGATGCGACTTCAACTAATGCAAGGGGGGAGTTTACAAAGACATGGCCATGCATGACCTTGCTTCATGGCCATGTTAAGATCATGGGCATGTTTTGTGGACCATTGCCATCAAATCTATGTTGATCAATCCCTTGAAAGATAGAAAGGAGTGTAGGATAAGTCCTTATGGGTCACCTTGAGGGTCAATCCCAACTCTATTGGGTTGTCTTCTTCAATCTACATTGAATAATTTCTAAAGAAGAGAAGTAAGAATGTTTGGGTCTACAAATATGCCTTTTCAAGAGTTACTTTTTTCTATGAGTAAGCAGTGCAAGTAGATAGGCATACAACTCTAGTTCTCATACTTGATGACTCTATGTAGAGGAACCCAACAATGATAGTTCCCTCAAATCTCATAGTATTCTAAAGGATGGAGTAAAACATCTTCATATCTTCACCTCATGTGTTCTACATACCATCCATATCCGAAGCTCCCTGCACTTCCTTATGGAATCCACCTCTTGACTTGTATTTACATGCAAACTATGTGATGACACATCGAGCTATCCTAGAACCTCGAAGTGGCCTAGCATCTTGCTTAACCCCTACTAAGTAAATGTGAGAGAGTGGGCATTATGTAGACCCAATCTTGATGGGAGCATGTCGCACAACCATGTCCTATGTTTAAACAGCTCTATTTTCCTCCCATTTGGTCAATATGGATGCTTGTCATCACAAGCATACAAGTCCACATGACCTTTGACATGGCCATGAAGTACGGTCATGGCCATGCAACAAAAACATGGCCACACAATCTCTCTCTTTCTCTAGCCTTTAGCCACTTTTAATAAAAAATGTACGATAAGCAATGATGAATGACCATCCTGCTTGGCTTTCCCCCCCTTTAATTGCTCTCTCTCTCTCTCTCTCTCTCTCTCTCTCTCTCTCTCTCTCTCTCTCTCTCTCTCTCACACACACACACACACACACACACACACACACACAAACACACACACACACACACACACACATCACACATCACACCACTCTCTCTTCACACACAATCTCTCTCTTTCTCTAGCCTTTAGCCACTTTTAATAAAAAATGTAACATGGGCGATGATGATGAACGACCATCCTGCTTGGCTTTCCCCCCCTTTAATTGCTCTCTCTCTCTCTCTCTCTCTCTCTCTCACACACACACACACACACACACATCCCACTCTCTCTACTTTAACTTTATTGGCACTTTATTAATATGCTCTCTCTCTCTCTCTCTCTCTCTCTCTCTCTCTGTCTCTCTTTCTCTCTCTCTCTCACACACACACACACACACAACCCACTGTCTCTAATTTGTCTCTCTCACACACACATCCCTTTATGAAAATATCTACCACTAGACATAATAAAAGTATTGACCACTTTTTTTAAAAAGCCATGTATCGCTAATGAACGACCATCCTACGTGGCTTTTTTCTTAATATGCTCTCTCTCTCTCTCTCTCTCTCTCTCTCTCTCTCTCATATGATAGAGAGAGAGAGAGAGAGAGAGAGAGAGAGAGAGAGCATATTAAGAAAATGCCAATAGAGTTAAAGTAGAGAGAGTGGGGTGTGCTCATTAAGAAAGTGCCACTAGAGTTAAAGTAGAGAGAGTGGGGTGTGCTCATTAAGAAAGTGCCAATAGAGTTAAAGTAGAGAGAGTGGGGTGTGCTATCTCTCTCTCTCTCTCTCTCTCTCACACACACACACACACACACACACATAACACTCTCTCTTTGTCTCTCTTACACACACATCCCTTTATGAAAATATCTACCACTAGACATAATAAAAGTATTGACCACTTTTTTTAAAATTGCCTCTCTCTTTCTCTCTGTCACACACATCCCTTTATAAAAATATCTACCACTAAACATAATAAAAGTATTGACTACTTTTTAAAAAAATACCACATAGGATGACTAATGAACGACCATCCTAAGTGGCTTTTTTTCTTTAGTATACTCTCTCTCTCTCACCACTCTCTTCTATCATATGAAGGGGGGGGGAGAGAGAGAGATGTGAGAGAGAGATATAGTGGTAGTGATAAAGATTATTCTATCATATGAGAGACTAGATTGTGAGGACCATGTTACAAAGGTGCAAATAACTCTATAATGGTTGATAAATGTGGTGTAGTAGCAAAAATAGATTTGCATCACATGTCCTTTGTTTGAGGTGAAGAGGGGTGGTTAATGTCTGGGCTCAATATCTAAAACCACATATAAGTACTCTACATCCACAGTCCATGAAAAAACATTCTTGTGCATCTAGAGTATCTCATAGATACCGAGCTACTATGTGGAGGGTTGTATTCACCTAGAAGGCCTCAATCGTCCGTCTCTCTCTCTCTCTCTCTCTCTCACGCACACGCACATAGAACAGTTATTCACCCACCATCACCTGCATTCGCTGGACGAGGGCGGCGGACGGTGATTTCCAATCGCTAGAAAGGAGGTCCTCTGAGCACGTGAGAGGATGCCTAGTAGTCACATGCAGATTGTGTTTACCACCAATCGATGAAAGAAAAAGCTATGGCAGTGCCCATTTGCAGAAATATCACTCCAAGGTTGATCAATGTTTTGCATGCAACAGAAGATCTCCTATGAGCTCACCAAAATATCACCGGCTGCCCTCGTTCAGTGATTACTTCGTGTGTGTGTGTGTGTGTGTGTGTGTGTGAGAGAGAGAGAGAGAGAGAGAGAGAGAGAGAGAGCGCGCAGGCTTATGGTTATGGCTAATGAGAACCTAACTAAGCACTAAATGGTTAGTTATTAAGAACCTAACTAAGCACTAAATGGTTAGTTATTAAGAACCTAACTAAGTACTAAATTGAGAGAGGGAGAGAGAGCGCAGGCTTCGGGTTATGGCTAATCAGGACCTAACTAAGCACTAAATGGTTAGTGATTAAGAACAAATCATGGATCGTGCACGTAATCTTCTGTAATTAATAGCCGTGATTAATGTTCTGAACGAGAGCACCCGGTGACTTCCGATACTAAGCCAGTAGGAAATCCTCTGTGCACACAAGGAGGAGGTGATCTGTGTTGCTTCCTTCCGGCTTATATAGGGATCCTCGTAGAATAATATATCATGGCTGCAACGTAAAATATTATCATAAAAGTAAAGGCCTCCACGCACTTTCATGATCAAGGTGTAGCGTCCAAATCCTCTTGAGACAGCCCAGATTCTCATTGCAAGAAGAGCAATCACCTTACCAAGATCTTGCTTACGCGGGAGCACAACCAAATAGAAGCTTTTGATATTGGCCTTCCTAGTACCTACCCTCCTAGTACTAGAATATATGAATATCTCACTTTTTTTCTCCCTCTCTCTCTCTCTCTTCCTAGTCTTTTACCTTCACAATTGGAAAGCATCATATGCATGACTACCTATATTTCATCGTAGATTTTGTGTACAACTCCAAGGAAGTATCCTATGCTTCTTATTATGCATTGTGCATGTGGAAAATTGTTTCTTTTATTATTCATGCTTGAATATTATTAGCACCATCAAAGCTCTCCTTCCACTTGTCACACTACAAAAGCTATAGCTCCCTATTCACCAACATGATCCACACGAAAAATCCTTGGTGCTATACACAATCGGTAAAAAGCAAAATTCAAAAGCTTTCCTATTTGCAACATGCCTCTTCACCTTCTCAGCATTTCCATCCAATATCTTGTAAAGTCAGGCACAATCCAACAAAACATGGGATTGGGAAGTGACGTTCAATATTTACATTTTATACCCATCAAAAGGCATGTTGTGCACTTATGCAAGGATCGCTATGCAAGGATTGCGCATGGAAATGGTCCTATTTTTAAAGTGATTGATGCACTTCAAGGTAGACAATCTCCTCTCCAAAGATAAAATCTTCATTATTTTAAGATGTAAGTCTCAAAATAGACAGAGTAGATACAATGAGTTTTTCCATGATGTAGACTAAGTGAGTGCTAATTGAGAAAGGCATAAAACAATCTTACAAAGAGCATTAAGTAGTACATGAATGCCACATGAGTGCTATGCAATCTCTTTTGATCAACTAAGTACCTTAACTTTATCATTTCGGATTAGTTTATGGTGGAAGTTCCTTTAAGGGCATCATGTACTTACATAAGGTAGCATTCATTTTTAGAAAACAACTACATTTCTTAGCCAGTTTTAGAGATTATATAGTTGGTTTAAAATAAAAACTTCTCCTTAGTGAAAAGGGGGTTTCTTGCTTGAGGAAAAGGGGTTTGGTTTTTTAAATATAGATATAGTGGGGATGCTTCATTTCCCCTACAAGAAAACAAGAAAGACCCTCCGCCTTTCTATCTTGTTATTTCTTCATTTGACTTTTTTTAAATTTAAACAAACTTCTTAAAGTTTTTTCATTACTCTATTTTATGGTGAGACATGGGCGAGTCACCATTTACACATAGACACACATGCATGCACAAATGCACACACACATCCCCCCCACACCCTTAAGTGTGCCACCCTTATGAGAAGAATGAGGGGGAGAGGGTGAGTTTGAGCTCCTTTTTGCAAGTACACACACACACACATAAGGGTAGACAAGCACTCAAGGGAGATGGATGGCTGAATTTTCTTCTATTCTTTTCTCTTCTCTCCTACAATCATAACATAAAGATAAGAGTACATACTATAAGGAAAAGTACGTCTCTCGTATACTAAAACATACAAGGTTCTTTCATATTGTAAAATCAACTACATGAGTTGGCACTATAACTATGCCATAACTCTAATGAATCAAAGCGACTGTCTCACAACCTGTAAAAGCCACTGGCAACATATCACTTGCAGACTCCACAACCATGCCAGTGGAATAAGTGCGGAGTTATCAACTTGGTGTATCATCCATATATACACTAGTTGAGTTCGATATCTTAGCACTCCCCTCGAGCTCAACTCCATACCCTCTCTCTAAGTAAGCTCCTAAACCTATGGAGCTTCTTTGTACCCAATGTCTTTGTGAAGATGTTAGCTACGTGATCCTTTGTGTTGACATATACCGAATCCACATCACTTACTAGAACCTTCTCCCTCATAAAATGACAATCCACCTCAATGTGCTTCCTCCTAGTATAATACACTCGATTACTAGCCAACTATATGGTATTCATCCTTTGTACTCGATAAAGTAACATTTAGTTTCTTCTTGTTGCTCTCACTAAATAGTAGTAAGAAGCAACCATTTCTTCTTATTGCTTTCACTGAGAGCATCACTCCCAAAAGAAAGCATAAATCCACTAGTAGATCTCATCTTTTGAGACACTACCATCCCAATTTGTATCTCTATATCTATGTACCTATCTCGTACCTATACTTGTACTCTAGCCTCACAGAAAAGTCTGTAGTGTAATGTATAGACTTTATGTACCTGAGTATTCTCCTAGCTACATTATGGATCTAAGTGTGGCTTCCCTCGGGGCCCGCATATACTCACTCACTAATCCAAAGCATAGCTCAAATCGGTCTAGTGATAGTCATATAAATGAAGCTATATATATTGGGCATGAATATAGTAGGGTCCTCTAAAAGATAACCTATATCTGTAGCTACTAATAGTTTAGCTCAAATCTAGCAAGTGGAAGTTATATGAATCAAACTCCAAAACATCTTGGATTTATAAGTAGCTTAGCTCCAAACCTCACTGGATAGGCAACTAGCTCCATACCTTCTTGGATTTAGAGGCAGCTTAGCTCCAAATCTCACTTTATCATTTAACTTTCATTTTTAACTTAAACTTTCAGTTTAATGTTGTGACCAAAGCATGTGAACAACTTAGAAAGCACCATTTGTATATGTAACAAAATCTGCATTAGCCACATCGTCTCATTGTGGCATAACTTCAAGAAAACGTGTGTATCAAAGCATCATCATATGCATCAACATGTGCATTATTAGCAACCATAAGAATATATCCTACATGACATAATTTCTTGACATGCATCAACTTGATAAAAATCACGACATCACATACAAATCCATCACATGTAATCACTATTATATGTGATTACATGTGATGTAATCACGACATCACATACAAATCCATCACATGTAATCACTATTATACCCTTATCATTAGGATCCTCAACTTGTAAGTAAGAAACCTCATCATCTTCATCACATTGAGGAATGTTCTGCACAAGGTTAGATGTATCCAAGGATTCTCCTTGGATTTCTTGGCCAACTTCGGCCTCCTCTTCCTCTTTTTGAATGTGGATGTAGTCATCCACATTAACCAACTCTGCATGGTCAATATCAGAATCAAACAAAACATACTTTTGCTCAATGCTCTATGTTCATTGTTCCTCTAAAAGGAACAAGGAAAGCTTGTTAGTAAATGAAGAAGTTAGTGATTGTTGGTGAGAGTACCTTAACATGGTGGGGGCCTTTCAAGTGATCACATTTTTCTTCTTCTTCTTTTGAGATCCTTTTTTTTTGTATTTTGTTTATTCTTGTTCACTTTCTTTTTCTTCTTTTTTTGTTTATTCTTACTCACTTCCTTTTTTGATACTTACAAGCAGGGTTACAATGTATTATTATTGAGGTTAGCAAGGTTGTCAGTAATGGAGGAGAAGAAAAGGGGGTACAGAGAAATGTAGACATGATCCTCAAAGTGAGAGTATGAATCTCAGTTCCTCATTTGATACATTGAAGCAATGCAACATCTTACATTGAAGTAATGTAAGATGTTGCATGATTGTTATCAATGTGATTATTGTCAAAATGAATTTAGGAGGACTTCTCTTTGCATTCTTGTTATCTCACGTACTTTTCTTAAATTTGTTAAAACATGTTTAAGTGCTCTTAATTATTATAGATATACAATGAAATGCTTGAATTTAAGTCATTTAGATTTTCAATGGAGCTAATGTTGAACCATTGGAAAGTCTAATGAAAGGATTTAATGGAAAAAATAATTCACCTTAATTTAATTGACATAATTTAATCAACTTATTTCTGAGACTAATGGTGGAAAAATTCTTCATTATTCTTGAGATCAGAATGTGGGGTGGTTTTATGGTGAAAATACTTTTTGTTGTGGGGGTTATCAAATATAGAGTAGGAAGTAGTGATAACAGTTAGTTACCTTGAACATTGAGCTTCCACCTTTTAAAGAAAATCTAGGTGATGGGGCTATACCATGGACCAGTCTTTCACCCACCATGCCTAAGGATGTTGAAGTTTGGAGTCTCTTGTCATCACAAGTGGTGAGGTAGTAGGTATTATGTTGGTGTGTCACCTCATAGTAGCCTTAAGCTATGAGGCCTATTTCTCCACCCATATTTTTTTATATTGTTTAGTACCCTTATTAGCATGGGTTTGCGAGGAAACACTAGTGTTTATGGGTTTGGGAACAACGTTGATGATGAGGCTTGGGTCTACAATGAAGGGGTTTCCAATGTTGAGGTCATGTTAGAGGATTTACCTTTATCTATAGTGATGATCTTTGGTGTTATCATTTTGATGCCTTAGGGTAGACACTTCTTTGTTGTAGCCTTTTTGGTGTATCCCTTTGGAGAGCAATAGAGAAGTGAGCCTTTGTGGCAGCAATACTCTAGTCATTGTCTCTTGCTTATGCAAGCTTCATTTCTTTGTGATTAGTCATCTATTCTAGAGGCAAGCCTTCTTTGCTTGCTCTCTTTTGAATAGATTGGGAATACTCCTTGTTAATCTTTGTGTTGTCTCTTGTAATTAAGTAGACTAATAGTTAGAGAAATGAAAGCTATTCTCATAACAAGTTGTCTTGCCAAATCTTTGCACAAACAATGACAAGCTCAACTCACAAACAATGACAAGCTCACAAAGGGTTAGTTATAAATAATAAAAAACTTTACAAAGAAGATTAACAACACATCCCACTACTTCACCCATGATTCCCACACATGAAATGAAGGGCTAGGAAAGAAGCTCTGATACCATGTTAAAAGAGTGGTTAGAAAACTTCATAAGATAAGCTAATCACAAATAATCTCCATTTGAGTGGCATATGTTGGGATTAGGGAAATCTTGTGGAAGTGATACTAATTCTCATTCGTCATAAAACTAACCTCTTAATAATATAATAGTGACAAATCAACAAGATTGAGAGAGAGAGTTTGTTTGGGTAACACCATTGTGGGTGTTGTTTTTCACATAGGTGAGCTACATCTTATTTTCTCTTAATGATGGTGGAAATCAAGAGAGGATGTGAGAAAGAGTTTTTTTCATTTATTTGATAAGAGAGATTCATAGTTTCTTTTGTGAGATGAGAGAGAGAGAGAGGAGTCTCTCAAGATCTATGTGATCATTGTGATCTCCATATGATGAGAACCTTCTACAAATCTGAGTGAGAGAGGATTTCATTCAATTGAGACAAGAGGGAGATTCACTCTAGTGTTAGAGAGAGAGAGAGAGAGAGAGAGAGAGAGAGATTCTCATTTGTGAAACATCTTCTACATTAGAAAAAATAAGTGTTGAGAGAATGTGTGTATTTTGAGTGACTCTTTGGAAGGCATTCACTTGTGTGAGAAAGAGAGAGAAAGGGAAAGCATTCTCTAGAGATGAATTATTCCCTTTAAATATCTTGAGTGGTATATGAAGAGGGTTGTGTTCTCGGGGGGTCACTCATAAATATGTAAGCATAGCATGTGGGTTCAACAGAACGGGTTTTTAAAATTCCTTTTTTACACATTTTTTACATACAGAAGGGTACAATTTAAAGGGGGTATTTACATATTGAATAGAAAAAGGGTTTGTTTTATTCATGAAAATTTTATAGATAAGGGGTTTTTTAATTAGGCCTTGAACGCACATGATATAGAGAGTTTACATATAGTGAACCCCTCGAGGTTGTGTTTGAGAGCATTTGAGAGGCATTGAAAGGTGAGAGGTAAGAAGTTTGGAGACCTCTGACTGAAGAGGACAACAGACTAGAAGTTGTAGGAGGGCCAGCCATTCACCATTGCCATCTTCCTTCTTCTCTACACACAAATAGCATGACAAAAGCAGTGGGTCTAGTGCAATCTTTTTGTGTAAAATGTCACCTGCAACTTTATGCAGCAATTTCTCTCAGAATTTGAGAACCCTGTAGAAGCAAGCAGGCACCTCAATAGTAGCAAGTGGTGTGGTTGTGTATGGTGCCAGTGATATGTGCACACTAGTGGCTACAATAAAGAAGTAGCAATGACTTCTTACCTTCTTGGGTGGCCTCAGCAAGGTAGCAAAAGAACACAATAGCAAAAACACGACACTTGCAACATTGAGTCGGCTAGCTTGATTCTAGGCACTTCTCTTTTATTTTTGGGTTTTGGAAAATATGCTTTAGTTGGTTATTAAAGCCCTCGTCATTATTTTTTTGAAAAATTCCATAGTTGTGGGGTAAAGCCTATTTGTTAAGCATTTGTGTTCACACTCTTTGTGTGTGAAAAAGAAGCAAAAAAAAATCATTGTAAAGAAGCCCTCCTTGTATAAAGGACTTCCATTCATCAATGGTCCATTATCTCATGGTGAGAAAGAATGGCATCCTCATGTGAATCCAACAACATGGTAAAACCAAAGGTGAGATCTAGGAGTGAACACTTGAAGAAATCAAAGAGCTCTATAACTAAGAGAAAGAAAGTTCAATCTTATTAAGTGCAGCTAGGTCTTGGGGATTCATCGGTTTTTTAAGTAAAAATTTGGACTTATATAGTGATGAAGACTTCTTTGTGAAGCAGGAAGAGTAATAGTACTCTTATCATTTCTTGTTGTACAAACCCTCATTTATAAAGGATTCTGAGAGAGTAGCTTTATCATCTTTTAGCAATGAGGAGCAATGGAAATGGGTATTTCAAAAGGGGAGATAGGTTTGATAGATCTAAGTATCACACATGGGCCATTAAGATGCAAATGGATTTAATATATACAGAGATTTGGGGAATTATGAATGGAACTGAGAGGAAACCTAATGCCAGGAATCATGATATGGTTACAAAATGGGAGAGTAATGATGCAAAGGCCCTCAAGCATACATTATCAATGGCTTAAGTGATAACCAAATACATCAAGTTAGTTCCTTACCGACCTCTAATGATGCTAGAGCAATTTTTGGTCAAGTAAATGTTACACCTCGTCTCTTCTTAAGGAAAAAATTATACAGGTTGGAGAAAGAGGAGAAGAACACAATGGATTCTCACATTAATGACACAAGGTGTCTGATAGACTAGCTTATTGGAGCTGGGGTAGTAGTTCAAGAAGAAGAGGCTGTTTTCATTTTGCTTGTAAGAATGCCAGTAGCATATGAGCAATGTGTTACTTGAACTACTTCTCCTACTAGTGATACAACAAACCCTAAGCACTCACAAGTGAGAAAGCCTTGTTGGTCAAAAGAAAAAGTTCAAGACTGCAAGGTCTTGTTTCTACTGCAAAAAGAAGGGTAATGACATCAAGGATTGCTACAAGAAGAAGAGAGATGAGGTGAATGAAGCTAAAGGCAAGAAAGAAGAACCTACAAAGCATAAGCAAACTATGTAGACACCTTGTTCTAAAGCTATACTATTTGATCTTCATTATTTTCATTGGATAATTATATTTGTGTGAGAGCTAGTGGGCAAATTATCTTTGGTATATTTTTTATTTTGTGTGAGTCTTGGTCTAGAGACCCTGTGAGGTATGTATGTAGATCAAGAGAGGGTATTGAAAGACGTGATCTACATTAGTTGTAGGCACACTACCTTAGGTGGGTGGTTTTAATACTTTGTAAGCTATGGGACTATGATGTGATTAATCATAGTGGTCCAAGGTGATCTTAGGTATCTTAGGAACCTTTTGGATATGTGGTGGAGGATGATCTTGTGGAGGCAAGTGTCATGCCCACTTGATCTAGGCGCCCCCCATTGGCTTGATGTATAAACACCCCCACACCCTATGTGGGTAGACACTTCTTTGTTGTAGCCTTTGTGGTGTATTCCTTTGGAGAGCAATAGAGAAGTGAGCCTTAGTCTAGTCATTGTCTCTTGCTTATGCAAGCTTCAATTCTTTGTGATGAGTAGTCATTTATTCTAGAGGCAAGCATTCTATGCTTGCTCTCTTTTGAATAGATTGGGAAGAATCCTTGTTAATCTTTGTGTTGTCGCTTGTAATCAAGTAGACTAATATTTGTGATTAGTTTGTCTTATGATGTTTGCTAACAAGGCTTGGTGAAGATTGGTGGGACATGGTTCGGAATGGCTATGAGAGGTGTTGGAGATAGGAACATTTGTGTAATGTCAGAGATGAAGGAATAATGGATTTGTTAGAGAGGGTTGCTAATGGAGAAGGCGTGTCTTTTTATAGAGAAGCATTTTGGGAGGAAGCTAATATGTTGAGCATTATAGATATCATTCAATATTGGATCTTCATTGTCACAAAATGGTACCACTAACTCTTTGTTGTCGACCTTCAAGGTGAAAGTATAACTAATGAAGCATACTTGAGCTTGGATGGTAATAATAATCCATTCACATCCCATAGTTAAATCATCTTTCAACAAATTCTTAAGCACAAAGAACTTGTTAACAGTTCTCACAGATTAAGGATTATGACATTGTGTTCATGCCATGGGTAAAGTTGGCTTGTATCATTTTGATCACCCTAAACACTTTAATTCTAACCTCTACTCTGGGAAGTTTTAGGTTAGGGTTAAATTCAATCGCTAAAGATTCAAGGTCCATGTGTGAAGAGCAATGTGAATGCAATCACCAAGTGTTCTAAGGTGATAATTTGAATCGATTAAGTCCAGCTCTATGTGTGAAGGTCCCATTTATTTTCAGCGCTCCTCTTCTTCTTGTAAGAGTAGTGTGAATGTAATTACTATTATTCTAAGGCAATAGTTTGCATTGATTGAGAACTAATTTTTCCTTAAGGTTATGAATAGAGTACTGATGACAACGACTTATCGATTTCATCAAGAGTAACCTAGAACTCACATATCTTATTATCAATATAGTACTCAAAATGACTTATCCAATGGCTACCCACCACCACCAAGATGATTTCCTTAAGGTTAAGAGTAACCTAGAACTCACATATATGGTTATCAACAATAGAGTACTCAAAATGACTTATCCAATGGCTACCCACACCATCAAGATGATTTTCTTAAGGTCATCAAGAGTAACCTAGAACTCACATTCTATGTTTATTCTCTCGATGAGGATAGTGAAATAGCCCCAAATTTCATTGTGTTCCCCACTAGTATCTATCACAACAATGTGTGTAGGGTTGACTCTGTAGGTTATACCCAAGTTTCCTAAGGTATGATGTTGTGATTGGATTTAGGACTAATCACTAATTTTTTTTGGTGAAAATCAGCCATTTGTATATAAGTAATTTTTGACAATAAGCAACAATTTTCTTATGAGCTCTTTTTCTTCCCTCTTCTTGCTTGCTTGGATGCTAGATAGATGCTTGTTTGAATAGGGTTGATTGTACATTTTCCTCTTCTATTAGATTCCTCTTTCCTCAGGTTTTATGAGAGACAACCATCATGAAGGACCATCTCTTCTTACCTCCATCTACACATAGAGAGCTCTCCCTTCACCCCTTCAGCAAACAAGTAGCATTTTATATAATAACGGAGCGATGATGTCCCACGGAGGAGCTAACGCGCCCACATAGAGAAGTTGTATATTTGCGACTTGAAGGTAGGACCCAATGACACATGCTTCGGCAAGGCCAAGGTAATCTCTTTAATTAAACATATTTGTTGGCACCGCTGCTGGGGACTAGCCTCATGTAATGGCACTCAACATCAAGATTTTTATAGTAGCCCCCTCGATATTTGCTTTCCTCACCATGATGGTTGCATAAATAGCATAAAAATGTATGGAGGTCACACTCTAAAATACATATGGTTTTGGAGGTGTTGGATGTGTTTATTTGTTGCTTTTGATTCTTCTTTGAAGTTGATTTCATTCAACATTCTATTTCCATATCTATTGATAAGGAAAAATTGTGGTCCTTTTGCGATTTGCATGAAATTACATTTCATTGTTTAATCTAAGGATTAATTTAGCAAGAGTGATTAGGGTGAGCTTAGGGTGAATTAGAATGGGATAGTTAGTTGTTGTTCATGCATTTCATGATTTTTCATAAGTTGTTCATGCATTGTTGAATTGGTAGATTAAAAAAAGGTAAATCCATGAAAAAATAATAAGTGACATTTAATTACCTATATAATAATCCTTAATTAAGATTAGAACAATTAATTAGATCCCATCAAGTATAAAAAATCTCAAAACTATTGAAAACCAGGTAAAATGAGCTCTTGAGAAGGGGATGTGAGCCCATAGTCCCACACAAAAAGATGTGTGAGGACACATGAGCCTTGAGATATAAGTAATGAGCCTGGAGACTTGAGCCATGAGCTTGACTCGTGAGTCTGGACACGTAAGTCTATAGACATGAGCTTGGAGGTATGAGCGAAGAGGTAAGTATACCTAACATTATATGGATAATTATTTCTACCATAAAGACTTGTATGGATATAACTACTCATGTTCTTGGAAGATTTTCTTATCATATAATCTGTATGAGCTACAATTCTAAGAAAAGTCTTGTCCTTTATAATAATTAGTAAATTAAAGTATTACCAACCAATAATTGCACACCAAAATTATCATTTTCATACAAGGGAAGTATGTGGGTCGAGTTCATACAAAAAAGACGTGAAGCTAGACATGAGCCTAGAGACATGAGTCTAGAGAGGAGTGAACATAGACACCTAAACCTACATACATGAGCCTAGAGATGTGATTCTAGAGGCATGAAGTTAGACATGTTAACCTACATATGTGAGCCTTGAGATGTGAACCTTAAATTTGTGAGCCTAGTAGTAGCAATCAGAAAAAGAACTTGTCTAAAACCATTTTCAAACCTATTTTAGAGGCATGGGACCTTTGATGTTGTGAACCCGAACAATGGAAATGATAATACAATAATTTGTAGTGCATCAAACCACACTTCCTTAAACCCCACCAAGCCTTTGATCCCAGTGAAATAAGTAGCACTTTAGCAGAGTGCTCCCCTACTAAGGAAACTAGACTCCTTCAGATCCACCTCAAGAAAGGAGATTTGGGAGGAAATGAGCTAATGAAACACACACATGAGTGGAGGAACATCAAAACCTCTAGAAACAAGAGTCACCAATGGGCCTCTGAACTCTAGAGTCACTAACTAGCTCTATAAACAACATCTTAAGTTTTATGAAGAAGGTAACCTATCTTCCAGTGAAGGAGCCGAGAGCAGGAGAGAGACTAGGAACCTCAAGGTTTCTCCCATAGGAAGCGATCAAACTGTGTCAAATGCCATAATGTTTTAAACATTTGGTGTCAGTCCCAAGCTGAAAGAAGATAAGCAGCCCAATAACTGTAGTTATGGCAAATGGGACATGTCTCTTTGTTGTACCACGAGGGATAAGTTTTTATCACAGTACACCTAATAGCGCACAACACAATGCAAGAAGGAGTACCTCTCCATAGCTGCTCTCCCATAGGATCTCATTTATGAAACTACCTTTACCAACAAAACCAAGTTCAAATTCTTCTCCGTTGGATGAACGAGGAATAGGGAACATGAAGAGACTACCTCATCACACAGAGGGATTTACAAGGGTAGTAATAGAACGTGTCCTCAGCCACCACCACAACAAGTCTGCAGCCTCCAAACTAGGCTAACAGAGAGGGCAAGTGCCATTAGAAACTGCACAACCCAACCCCATAAGGGAGACATCATCTCAACCCTATAAGAGAAGAGATCCTATACCCTAAAATAGAAGGTTTTATGCAACACCTTCTTATGTTCCACTACTACCAAGTGACTATGCATAATACTTGATGAGGATGGTGTTTGAAATGGGAAGGGGGTTTGTAACCAACATAGCACCTAGGGGCTCAGAGTTGGGAAAAACCAAGCCAATCCCACATCTCAAGGACAATGAGAAAGTTTGATGGAAATGGAGATCCTATTTAGAGAATTTTGATCAAATTTATAAGGCCATGGGACAGATTGATGCTTTCACCAAGATCTTCTCATTGAGACTTTAATGCCATAAAGTCGAACCATGCTAGTGGTTTAGGTCTCTAAATCCACTTAAAATTGGAAGATCTACAAGGTCTTTACACACTCTTTCATAGTGAGATTCTTACTTGGTGGTACTAGATGGAGTCCCATCGTGCAGGTCCCATGATTATATCATGGTGTCTTTTTTAAAATTTTGGCATTGCATAGGATACTATATAAACTCTCTTCTTGTAAAGGCATGAATCATGATAAAAAGGTGTGAAAGATTTTAGAAAAAAGGTAAGATGTGTGTGTGTGTGTGTGTGTGTGTGTGTGTGTGTGTGTGTGAGAGAGAGAGAGAGAGAGAGAGATCATGTGTGGTTGTTGTAGTAAGTGCAGGTATGCGTGTCTGAAAGAGAGAGAAATATCTATCTTATTCTAAGGTTTTAACCTATTAAATGCAATCAATTGTGGGTTAAATTTATATACATGCATGTGTATGTGTAGATCTATGTGTGAAAGCAAGAATGTCAAGAGCACAAGCACACTTGTGTTGGAAAGGAAGGGCATGCGCATGTGTGACAAAGAGACACATCTGAACATTTCCTTCTAATATGTCATTGGCATGCATGTGTATGTGTGTATGTGTGTGAAAGTGAGAAAGTCAAGAGTGCAAGCACACTTGTGTGTGTGTGACAAAGAGATAGACACATCTACAAGGTCTTTACACACTCTTTCATAGTGGGATTCTTACTTGGTGGTACTAGATGGAGTCCCATCGTGCAGATCCCATGATTATATCATGGTGTCTTTTTTAAAATTTTGGCATTACATACTATAAACTCTCTTCTTGTAAAGGCATGACTCATGATAAAAAGGTGTGAAAGATTTTAGAAAAAGGTAATGTGTGTGTGTGTGTGTGTGTGTGTGTGTGTGTGTGAGAGAGAGAGAGAGAGAGAGATCGTGTGTGGTTGTTGTAGTGAGTGCAGATATGTGTGTCTGAAAGAGAGAGGAATATCCATCTTATTCTAAGGTTTTAACCTATTAAATGCAATCAATTGTGGGTTACATTTATGTACATGCATGTGTATGTTTAGATCTATGAAAGCAAGAATGTCAAGAGCACAAGCACACTTGTGTTGGAAAGGAAGGGCATGCGCATCTGAACATTTCCTTCTAATATATCATTGGCATGCATGTGTATGTGTGCGAAAGTGGGAAAGTCAAGAGTGCATTGAGCACACATGTGTGTGTGACAAACAAAGAGATATATCTATCTCATTCTAATGTTTTAACCCATTAAATGTAATCACTTGTGGTTTAAATTCTTATCATCTTTTATGTATGCAAAGGAAGAGAGTGTTTGTGTTTATCAAGACTGAGATAGAATGTGATATTTTCTTCACTCTCAAAGCTAATGACTACTAATGCTCACATGATAATGACTATTGATGCTCACATGATAATGACTTTCCTTTATAGCATTTTGCAATGATGTTGTGAGTGATGATGATGTGCATTTTATCTTGGGGCTGTGTACACATAGAGCTTACACCTTTTATTGGGTATTGATATAATTTATTAGGACATCAACATGGTAAGAACGTGCCTAGCCCTTGATATGCGAGAGTGAAAGGAAGTGAGACAGCTTGAGAAGAGAGCTTTACATAGTAAAGAGAATTTGGGGGAGAGTGAAAGGAAATGAGTGAGATTGAGAAGAGAGCTAATAGTGGTAAAGTAAAGAGAATGTGGGGGAGAGGGAGAGCTTGCATTCCTTACAAGTAATCACACAAATTCACTTGACCTTGTTGGGTTTTGTGATAATGATTATGCATGTGATATAGTGGACAAGAATTCTACTCAAGGATATTCCTTCTTTCTCGGCAAGGGTGCCATATCTTGGATATCAAAGAAGAAAACCTCATTATCTTTATCATCTTATGAGGCTGAATACAAAGCCCTCACTACTTGTGCATGTGAAGCCATATGGCTGAGAAGGTTATTTACAAAAATTGGCTTCATTGATGCTTCTACTCTCCAACCACTCTTCTTTGTGATAGCCAATCATCTCAAGCATTAGCCAACAAGAATCCAGTGTTCCACTCCAAATCTAAGCATATTGGTACTCAGGAGAATTTCATTAGAGAAAAGGTTTTGGAAGGATCCATTATACGTCAACATATTCCATCCAAAGATAATGTTGCAGATATCTTAACACTAAACCATTGGTAAGAGAGCTCTTTGAGAAGCATAAGATAAATTTTGATATGACGCAAAAGGACTTGCAATTAAGGGGGATTGTGAAAAAGATAATAAGTGCGAATCCTTCACATTCATAGCATGAGTATGGAGTGAATTTTTAACTCTTATTTAGTTTATTTAGTTTATGATGATGTAAATCTTAAGGGGGAATGTTATAGAATCAATCTCAACATCATCCTTCACTATTGTTGTATTCATTGGAAAATAAGATAGTTTTGTAATATACATTAGGACACATTGGAAAATAAGACAGTCTTGTAGTATACATTAGGACACATTAGAAAATAAGACAGTTTTGTAGTATACAATAGGACATCATCTATGTACCAGCCATGATGTTGATTCACATGTCAATGAAATACATGTTAACCCACATGTATGGGCTTCATAATCATGTATTTATATGCAGAATCACATGGGCCTATGGTCGTGATCATAAGATCCTATAGTCATGGAAATCACTTTTATGATTGATTTAAAAATAGGAAAATAAGCAATTAATTAAGTTATCATCTACTCCTTAGGCTCCTCATTATTGGGTTAGAGTGATTCCCCATTGATTAGGCTCCATAGCTACATCATTTGTAGTGGTTCATTGTAACAATACAATATTACTCTTTTGCCTCTATCATTGAGTTAAGTGTACTTCTTGTTGCCTAAAGAATTGATCCATTTTTATATTTATATCCTCCATCAAAGTTCTTGTTCTCTCAATCATTGATCCATTTTTATATTTTTTGAGACTGACAGGAAACACTGAAAGCTAAGACTAGGAAAGATTATTTATATGTAAAAGGTTGCATATAAATAAGGTTCAAGGGATTTAAAATAGGAAATAACTCAACAATGGTTAATAGGCATTAAAATTAAAGTAAAAAGGGAATAGAAGTCCAAGGGACACAGAAGTAGGCACCCCCTTTTGCCAATAAAAGGTCAAGGGGCTGAAGTTGGAAGGTCATGTACGACTTAGGCTTATATAACCATGAGTTTAGGGACTATTTGGGATATGGTTGGATGGAGAATGAAAGTACTAGTCTTACAAGTCCTCAAGCTTATAATGCAAGGAACATTACATTGGTATTAGAGCCAAGTTATTTCTCTTCCATGTTTCCATTGAGATACTAATTGCTAACTCTAATATCTACTCCTTAATCTCTTTTCTATTCATTTCCATAAGCTAATCTCTATATTTCTCAAATATTCTCCATACAAAATACCTCTTGCCTAATAAATTGGGCATGCATCTTTCCTAATGAATTGGGCATACTTTGGAGTTCTACATGGAGCAAGTGGAGTACAAGACAACCTTGAAGGATCTTTGAAGCAAATATCAACAAGAAGGAATCAGCAGAATTGTTCTTCACATCATGGGGGACCATTCATAACTACCCAACCAAGTAAGGTCATTGTGTTGCATTCTTTTTTGTTGCTTTGTAAGAAATTTTTTGCTTAGTGTTAGAGCAAATGGCTTCTCAAGGTGGGAAGGATGAAATTGGTGAGAAGGGGAAAAAACCAATGTCCTCTTTCCACCACATGGAAGAGGATATTAAAAAACCAAATGAAATAGAAAGATTTAGACCTTAATGATTATAAGGATATAGAACTAAAGAAAATGAAAGAAAAAATCTCTAATATAGAAAGTAAACTTGAGAAATTGATGGGTCTTCTTAGCTCCTTGTTGATGGGAGGGGAAGGATTGGGAGTAAAAGAAATATCTAAAATATTGGTGGTGATGATGGAAGGGAAAAATATCTAGAAAAAGGGTTGAAGAAACCATAATTGAAGAGGATCCATAAGCTAGAGACCGGGGTATGGTATTCAAAGATTTAATGGCACCCACTTTTAGTGGATAAGGGAAGGAGAGAAATAAAGATGTGGTCCATACTTTTCTACAAAAATGGTAAGATTTTCATCTTTTAAGAAATGTGCCTGATCATAACCGCCCTATTGAAGCTAGGCTATTCTTACAAGAAGGTAAATCTTATAAGTTAAGTGGTTGGATGAGTTTTGTGGAAGCTAGAAAAGTACCCGATTCTTGGCATTCATTCAAGAAATTATTCTTAAAGGAATATCTTTTTGAAAATGAAGAAGATCGAAATTGGAAAGAGTGGAATAATTGTTCTATGGAACAAAAGAATTTAAATCTCACTCAATATATAGCTTGCTATAGAGAAATTGTCTTAAAGCTTAAGGGAATAGAAAATTTTCAAAAAGTAAGAGGATTCATTAGAGGCCTAAAAAGGGAGTACAAGAAGGAAGTTCACTCCAAAGAGCCAAAAAACTTAGATGAGGCTATAAAATTTACAAAAAACTTTGACGATACCATGGGTAATGGTAATCGTAAAGAAAATGATAAAAAAGTTTCATATAAACCTCATGAAGAAAATTTTGGCTCTCAAAAAAGAAAGAGTTTTTTCTTTAAAAAGGAAGACCTCCAAAAAATAAAAAAATCCAATCCTAGTAAGTTTCTAAAAAAGCAAGATTTAGAGAGAGTGGTTAAAGAAAAACTTTGTTTCTCTTGTCTTGAGCCGGGACATGATAAAAGGAATTATCCTAAGGCTCAAAGGACAAGAACTTACGAGGAATGGTAATGATAAGCCTAAAGGAAAAATAGTGCACACTTGATTTATTTTCATTGAGGAAAACGCTTTTGAGAAACTCTTTGTATAATGCACTAACATTTAAGCATAAAGAAAAATTTATTGCATTGCAACAAGGAGAGCACAATGTACCATCTTCTCCTTTGATATGTAATAGTGATAAAAGGGTTTCACTTAAAAAAGATATTGGTTCAAAAGAATCACTTAAAGAAGGGTCAATAAGTGAAAAAGATCGTTGGAATTTTTTTTCCATCGATAAGGGGTACTTGTTATATTTAAAGGTCGCATTTGTGTACCCAAAGAAGAAAATATTCATGAGAATAATTTACTAGAATGTCATGATAATCCAAGTGCAGGGCACCCGAGAATTTCTAAGACCTATGACACTTTTATTGGGTAGGTTTAAAGAAGGACGTCTAGAATTATGTTACAAAATTCCCTAAATGCCAAGTAAATAAAGTTGAGTGCCTACAAATAGGTGGAACATTACAATCACTACAAATACCTGAGGGTAAGTGGGAAAGTATTTCTATGGAATTCACAGTAGGAATACCTCGAACAAGTAGAGGGAATGATTTAATGTGGGTAGTAGTCGATAGGTTAACCAAGTTGGTACAATTTATACCAACTAAAAAAGAAGTAAAAACACAAGAATTGGCTAGAATGTTTATCCATCATGTATATGGATTGTATGGATTGCCAACAGATATAGCAAGCGACCGAGATAGAAAGTTTACAAGCCATTTTTGGAAAGAAACATTCAAAAAGTTGGACACCAAACTTAATATGAGTACGTCTGAACATCCACAAAGTGATGGATAGACAGAAAGGGTTAGTCAAGTCCTAGAAGATATGCTTCGAGTATATGTTAATCATAAGCAAAACAATTGGGATGAGTATCTTCCATTATTAGAATTTGATTATAATGGTGATAAACATTCTACTACTGGTTTTAGTCCATTTATGCTAATCTATGGATTTAAACCTAGAGCACCCATAGTAGTTGGGTTACAAAAAAAAAATTATAGTGTAAAAGACTTTTTTAAAGACATGCAAGATGTTGCAACGTTAAAAAAGTGCAAGATCGTTCTATTAGTTATGAGAAAGGTAAAAGAAGACCAATTAATTTTAAGGAAGGTGATTTAGTTTATGTAAAGATTTCTAAAAAGTTAGAAACTTTAAAAAAGTGAAAAAGCTCCAAAGTTAAGTCCAAGGTATTGTATTCCTTATACAATACTTTAGAAAAATGGAAATGTAGCTTACAAGGTAGCTCTACTTGAAGGATTTAGAGTACATCATGTGTTTCATGTTAGTAGACTAAAACGTAAGATGGAAAACAATGATAACATCATTGGAAACGAAGAAATAGTTAATTTTATAGAACTACCTATTCTTCCACATGAGCCTAAAAAGATTCTTGAATATCGAGAAAAGAAAACTAGACATTCTGTGTTTAAAGAATGTTTAGTAAAGTGGAAAGATAGACTAGAAGAAGGATCAACTTGGGAAAGAGTGGCTACACTAAAGAAAAGGTTTCCTAAGTTTGTTTTCGAGGATGAAAACAAACTTTTGTTTAGTAAAGTGAAAAGATAGACTAGAAGAAGGATCAACTTGGGAAAGAGTGGCTACACTAAAGAAAAGGTTTCCTAAGTTTGTTTTCAAGGATGAAAAGGTTTCATAAGCTTGTTTTCGAGGATGAAAACTTTTCTTTCAAGGGGGAGGAAATGTTATGAGACTGATAGGAAATATTGAAAGGTAAGACTAGGAAAGAGTATTTATATGTAAAAGGTTGCATATAAAAAAGGTTCAGGGGATTTCAAATAGGAAATACCTAAGCAATGGTTAATAGGCATTAAAGTTAAAGTAAAAAGGGAATAGATGGTGCACAATGGAAGCCCAAGGGACACAGAAGTAGGCACCCCCTTCTAGGGGTAGTTGAAGAGGCATTGGACAAGGAAAAGGCAACATCTAGCCAATGAAAGGTGAAGGGGCTGAAGTTGGAAGGTCATGCACCACTTAGGCCTATATAACCATAAGTTTAGGGACTATTTGGGATATGGTTGGGTGGAGAATCAAATTACTAGACTTAAAAGTCTTCAAGCTTATAATGCAAGGAGCATTAGAATATTCATATCCTTCATTAAAGTTTTCTCACATAATCCTCTGTGTTGACATATACTACATCTACATTACCTTACAAAGAGACAATGCACCTTAATGTGCTTTGTCCTACAATGGTATATTTGGTTACTAGCCACCACTGGGGCCAGCTGTATGCTTCTCATGTTATTACAGTAAATGACACAATGACCCTATCCACTGGCTCACCCGTATCACTAACGTCACTTTTGAAACCAAGCTACCTCACAAGCTGTCATAGTAGCACCCTATATTGTGCCTCTATACTCAATAAGGTAGCTGCTGTTGATCACTATTTCTTGCTAGTCCAACTCACAATAGTACTCTCAAAAGAGAACATAAAGCCACTAATAGATCTCCTATCTGCTTTGTGACACTACCAGCCTAATTAGCATCTGTGTACCTCTGTAGTAATTGTATCTATGTACTAGACTTATAGAAAAGTCCATAATTAACTATGGACTTTATGTAGCTACTAGGAATCTGCATAACCACATCCAAGTGTGGCGTCCTGGGGGCCTGCATAAATTAACTCACCAAGTCCAACAACATAGCTCAAGTCTGGCCTAGTAATGTTCATGTAGATCAAGCTACTCATCACTAATGTTCCTATACATAGTGGGGTCCTCTAAAATCTTATCTGTATCTATAGAAATCTTTGTGTTCTGGTCAAATGGCACTAAAATAGGATTACAATCTATCATACCATAATTGGATTTATAACATGTCCAAGCCATACTGCCTTTGTAACAACAAATGCCATGAGGTGACCTCACTAGCTTTGTTAGCTTATAAAATAACATGCCTTAGCTTTATATAAAAAACTCTCTTTGGCATCACCAGCCTCAGAGAACTGGCGGCAAAACAAACAAAAGAACCCGCCTCAGTCATCGCCAGTGCCTCCCTTTGCTGGAGAGCAATAATACCTTTGCTGCCCACCGTCTCAACACAACCAGGATCACCATGAGCTGCGATGGCCACGAAAAAAACAGCCGAGGTCTTTGTTGCGCTTGGTGGAGCTGCAGTCAGAGTAGCGGGCGGCCAGGACCTGGAAGTCGACTTTGCCAGCCGCGTTGGCATCTCGGAAGGCCTGGAGGATGGCCACTATAGCGTCCTGACTTAAGAATTTAGTTATGGTACGAGTGTCGGCTTTACCAATAGCCCTAACCTCTCCCTAACCTCTTTCCATTTGATTGTTAAAAATGTGGATCTAAGGAGACTCAAAGAAAGTGATCAAGGTCATAATAGAAGATTAAGAAAATGATAATATGAGATTAAGATAAAGATTAATCAATGACACAATGATTAAGGCATAGACTCCATAATCTCATCACATTAGCTTGATCCAAGTACATGCTTATATAATCTCATCCACATGCTCCATGCACCCTTGAGCCATCCATGTGTTCATAAATGCTCACACTACATGTGTCCATAATTTGATCACATTAGCTTGATCCAATTATATACTTACATATGCCTCTCATCCACATGCTCCATTCACCCTTGTGCCATCCATGTGTCCATAAATGCTCACACTACATGTACTCCCTTGCACTTTCCATGTGCTACCTTTTATGCCTTTGACTTCACCTTTTACAAATGACCAAACAAATCAATCTTTGCCAGTGTACCCTTAGTCTATTCCTCTTTTTAATGTGCATGCTCCTCCCCTTGCTCTATTCATGTTGCACCCTTACACATTGCATTTCTTAACACCTCCCGTCAACGTGATGAGGGTCTAACACCTAACATGTATTAACCTGACCTACACTCCATACTCATATGGTTGGAGCAGTCCATCTAGGTTTCTCTATGAGATACAATGTTGGCTTTGTCTGACACTTTATGCATCGAGAGAGTGGGGTTACAACCAGGAGTTAGGATCCATGCCATTTATTTACTAGCACCCTTGGTGCCCTTCATGTGTTGGGCTCTTTGTCTTGTTCCCCACCTCGGACTCAGAGGCTTTTAGCTTGTTCCTTTTGCTTGTGGACGACTCAATGGCTCTTGCCCATTTCTTTCCCGAGAGCTCTTTCTTTGCCCTCACATACTTACTCTACGCATGCTCATTTGGCTACATTTCATCAAAGGTTACATTATTTTTCAACTATTGGTCATGAATTTTGGTGAGTTTAGAGATTGCTCACATACTCATGTGGTTGCAGCTTTTTACAAAGGTTTTAGTGGAGGTTTTACAAAGATTTTTCTTTAACATGTGAAAGCTTTTGTTGATATGAAGATTTTGCAAATTGAAGACCACATTGGTGATGCCTAATCCAATGATGCCCATGTGAATGAGAACCTCAATTATGATGGAGTCCATGAATAATCATACCCTTTCAAGGCCATAACTAGACCTAATCCCATCATAGAGTAGATGAACAATTTTACCCTTGATATGGAAAACATGTGAACAAGCTCCTAATAAAGCTAATTTACACAGGTTTTTAGTGGCTTAGGGATTTTTTGTTCTAATTGTTAAGAAACCTTATCATTTTAAGGTATTTATCCATGGAGGCTACCTTATCGTTTTAAGGTATTTATCCATGGAGGCTATCAACACCACAATGCGCCACTACGCAAAGCCATGAGATGCTGCTCTACGTGTGGATGCATGGTAAGGTGGACTCGAAACCTATGTCCTAGACATGGCTTTTAAACTAGTTTTTAGACATTTGAAAAAGTAATTTTCTCCCACATTTGGACATTTGAGAAGCCTAAAAACAAAAAGCAATTACAAGTAGCTTGTAGTGCACTCATTTCGCCACCTCTCCCATCTCTCTCTCTCTCTCTCTCTCTCTCTCTCTCTCTCTCTCTCTCTCTTTTGCTTATCCACTGTCTCTTTCTATCTCCTCTGTACCCTAAGCCTATTTGTCGCCTTGTTGTTTACCTCTCTCTCTCTCTCTCTCTCTCTCTCTCTCTCTCTCTCTCTCTCTCTCTCTCTCTCTCTCTCTCTCTATACCTATTGTAGACCCCTTACTGTTGTTTCACCGACACACACACATATGCATGGACCTTTAACCCATCATAGATTCCCAAGCATTTAGAGCCGGATGTAGAAGTTGAGCCTATATGTAGAGGGTTGTGAGTCATGCATAAAGTTTTCTGCCAATGGAATCAAGGATTATCATGTGCAGAGGAAGCAAGAACAACATGCAAGGATGAAGTCTAAGGTACAAGAAGAACAGGAGCACAATGCAAGTCATGGTGCAAACGGGCAGAAGCGTCAAAAAATATGCAATGACATTGTTCAGTACTATAAAATCAGTGGACCAAGGGTCTAGACGAGAAGACCATGTTTGATATATTAGCTCAGGTTCTCCAACATCACTCCATGAAGGAAATTTCCAGCAGTTTTCCACTATGGAACGAGATAAGTCTAATAGATGGCATACGAAATACACTTGAAGCACTCAAAGTGCCTAGAAACTCTAAGGAGCTATTTCTTAAAAGGTCTATTCCAATGATTCTTATGAATGGTGCCGACACAAATACATCCTCTTAACATTGCAGATGCTTCAAGGCAGTTGAACATACATTGACGTAATTTCTATGCATCTAGAGAGCGTTTGCAAACCTCTTCTGATGGTATTTGGCCGTTATCTTTATGCCATCGGCAAGCCCGTGCAGTAGGCATAATCAGTGAAGATGAGATGAAAGAGATTGTTTTCAATTTTTGGTTAAGCCATACTCGTGTTTCACTCAACAAAAAGGATGTATGTCGCAAGCACCTTGGCAGAAAATCTTATGTTAAGCATCCGACACACCTTCTCAATCAATCTTAGGTAACAGCAACAACCCGTGCTCCCAACACTTGTGCTGATTTGGTGTGCTTTTATTCCTTTAGTATAGATTCAGATACTAGATTAGATGATTCCAACCGGTATACAAACAAATGCCAAATTCTCTACTCTTCTATAATTCTATCATCCTTGTATGTGTGTTGTTTCCTTCTTTTATCATGTGTCTATGTGTATTATGTCTGACTGTCAAATTTCCAGTCAGTCAACCTATAGATCTTGGACTACTTGGGGAAGTTAAGTACTAAAAAATCTAGCAAATAAAAAGAAATCATCCTCTCTCACAAGGTAGAGCATGGTTCAAAACGGTTTTCAACTTGGGGTGGCAATAAACAAAACCAAGAAAATCGGTAAGGGATTGGTGTTAAACTAGTAAGATACCCGATTGAAAACAACCTTCATACACCTAGGCTATAGCAAAAACAAGTATTCCTGAGGCTTTTCACCATTATCACACTGCTCCCAAACCAATATGATACCGGTTATGGAATGATAGCTGTATACAACTAACACTACTGATAGGGAAAAGACCAGCTATCGGTTAAACACTACTGATAGGGAAAAGACCAGCTATCGGTTAAACACTGCTATCATACTAGCTTAAGAGCATGGTATCCTCTAATGTACTCTGTATATAGCAAATTTTCTTACCGGTATTATACCAGTTAAACACTGGTATGATACCGGGTAAATACCGGAAGGAGAACTTGGGGTGGCCATATGATACCAGTGTTTTGTACCAGTATGATACCATTTGGAACATTATCTCTATACCATTTGGAACATTATCTCTATGCAACATGCATGAGATATAAGGTAAAGATCAGCTTTGCTTTAGACAACACCAGTTTTGAAACAATATGATACCCATGTGTTAAACCAATAAGATACTAGTTGGTGAACCAGTTGCATAAACCTAGGAACCTATAACTACAAACCAGCTTCAAACCAAATTTTTAACTTCCTCTACGATGGTTTTGTATTACAGGTTGAAATATATTTGTTGTTTAAGGAGATTCATCCACAGGCACCAATTCATCAACAAGCTTTTGAGAAATTAAAGGCATGCTTTGTGCGCAAGCTTAAGGATCGATACACTTGTTGCTGCATAACACATGTTCAAATGTCATTCTTAAAAGATGCGTTCAACCAAATTAGAGGATCTACTTTTGGGTTGCATGGCAAAGCATGTTAATGTAACTATGTCATTTGTAATGTGGGTTCTCAGCCAGGTGGGTGCAAGGTTGCAGAGAAGTCCTATAAGAGTATCACAAGTGCATGGGAGTCCATTCTATGTCATTTGTAATGTGGGTTCTCAGCCAGGTGGGTGCAAGGTTGCAGAGAAGTCCTATAAGAGTATCACAAGTGCATGGGAGTCCATTCTATGTCCCAAAGTTGAAGGTACTATTTTCCATGCTTTTAAGTGTCTGATGGGGAGTTACATTGTCTGTGGTCCTCGAAACATAGCAGTTTGTCCAGCTGAATCTACATATGTTGGTCGACTTGTCATGGTGAAGATATTTCAGGACATAAACTGTGGAACCACTGATGATGGCAAGACAAAGAAGAGGAAAGAGTTAATACACAAGGAAATGTCATGCAAGGCACTGAATCAAATATTCAACAACCAACTCAGAAAGTTTATCAAACATAATTTTGTGTACAGGTGGGGGCAAGCTAAGCAATACAAAGAATGCATGTCCAATTTTCCCGAAGATGTGGTAATATCTGTTGTAGACTTTGTTGAGAATTACTCTTTTAAGGAGCAAAATGAGATACAGTCAATGCAGTTGTATTCAAGCCAAGTGTCCATATTTGTGCATATTACATACTTTCGCATTGTAGGTGACATCCACAAAACGATTCACTTTTATATCTCTGATGATAAGAAACATGATACCCATTTTGTGCAACATTGTTTCATGCTACATTATAATTGGGTATTACCCTATGGTATTCCCCTACAACGTCATTGGGTTTGGTCTGATGGTGCTTCATCTCAATTCAAAGCAAAAGGCCTTTCTACTTTGTTTCCAGGTACACTTCCATCACAGGTTTGCAAATGACTTGGAATTTCTTTGGCTCTGGTCATGGAAAGGAAGAGCACGATGGTGCAGGGGCTGTGGTGGAAGAGAGAACTAACTCATGAACAATTTAAGCCTAATCTTGCTAAGCTCCAATGTGTAGCTGATATCATAAAGTTTTTGCAAGAAACGCTCACCATTTGAGCCGAGTCCACATATGAATCACAAGCTTGGTATGTTAGTAGAGTCTTTTGGGAGATAAAGTTGGGTGATATAGATAGAGATGAGGCATGGAATGTCAAGGCTGTACCAAAAACAAGATCTCTACATTCAGTCTCTGTATACTCTCATCATGATCCAACAACATTAAGGGTGTGTCAGTTATCATGTTATTGTAGTAATTGTATGGAACACTTATGGCGTAGGTGCAATAATCAGTCTCATATTCATAGCTGGGCCTACATTGCCCTTTAACCATTGGTAGATTGCACTGAAGAAGACAATGTTAACATCGCAAACATTGAGGAGGCCACCTATGAAGGGCACCATGATACCCTTAGTGATGTCCTTCTTGTAGGAGACAATTTTGCGTGATAGCTGAAAAAGGAAATTCAGAGAATGCAGACTTCTACATTGTGAAATGCACAAAGGAGAAAGAGCTCTACGAGAGACCTACAAAGGACGGATGGGGGAATGCCATTGCACGAGGTTGTTTTACTATGAAAGGGTTATTCTATGCACCTAAAGACGAGCAAACCTACAAGTTGTAGGATTACAAATCAGAGGCCTTGATAGCTATAGTTTATTCCTTATCTATTCATTTAGATCACAATAGAGATTATCACATTATTTATTCTTCACTTGAGGGCTTGGGTGAGAGATACGCTATTGAGTGCCTCCCATGGGTATTCCATCAATGACTTGCGAATGCTCGGATTAGCGAGCACCTCGTCGGTGGCTTAATAGTAGCTTGTAGCCTTTTGGTAGTGTGCTAAATCTAATCTAAGCCGTCTCTAAACCATGTGGCCTCTTAGGCCACCATCCCATATGAATACGAGGATGTCGGGCACCTGGGTTGCTCAAGCATGGCTACTCCTCATAATGGGGGCCATACAAAAATGAGCTATAGCTATGCTTGAACAATACAATATAAGGATGGAGCATTAATATCCAATACGGGTGGTGACAGATGTGCTCTATTTTGTAAGGTCCCTTGGATATGAGTAGGAGCCTTTATGGTGAGCACCTAGGCCCTCCCAATTTAAACATTTGATGGCCAAATGTGGCCAGATGGTTAAGAGATAAAACTTATGTAGACTTCGCACTTGGCAAAGTATGATGCATGCTTATACAGGCTCTGTGATCACATTAGTAATGCTGGACAACAAACTAAGGACGCATTATTCTCAGTTTACGAGGCCGGTTTGAGGATCTAGACACTCTCAGATGGTTGTGGGATCTGCACATAATTTCTACGAGATTATGTTATAGTCTAATATGGTCCCAATTGAATGATATGGGCAGTTGGTCATTTTGGAGCAAGTCATAAGTTGGTCAATGTAGTCAATCTATGTCCATGTTAACCCTGGGTAACTATATGTAGACTAGTTTGGCAGTCTTAGTTTATCATCGAGGTCACTGTGTTCAAGCACCCTTATAAGAAAGATACCCTCTATCCAGAGTCAGTCTAGATCACCATCAAAGCACCTTACCCGGAGTACACAAGTGGCGAACAACCATCAGTTTGTAAATCAAAATTTACAAGCAATAATATTGTTTACTCTCCACTTCTTTCTGTAATTCTGCTTCCGCTATTGCGTTTTTATACATGGTATCAGAGCATAGGCTCTAGGCAAAACTTGTTTTGGAAGTTTACTATTTTAAGGTAGATTTGGAGAGAGGGCCCAACTTACAAATAACATAGTGCCCATCCACCATTTGGTGGAAAGTTAGATGGGAAAAATTACACTATGTAGAAGTTCAAGATTAGGGCTACTCTTGATTCATGGGAAATTATAATAGGGGTTGATGAAAATCCTCCAGATCTAGTAGAAGTTCAAGATTAGGGCTACTCTTGATTCATGGGAAATTATAATAGGGGTTGATGAAAAGCCTCCAGATCTAGTAGAACCACTATAGACCATACCACTAGATCCTACTCTCACTTAGGCATGGAGGCAAAGGAATGTAGATACGCTATGTGTCATCATCATTGATTCGATGATGATCCTGATTCCGCATATAACCACAACTTTTGAAGCATGGTAAGTCCACAAGAACCAGTATGAGATGAGGTATTAGACAAGGCTTCAAAACCTTGAGTATCAACTTACAACAACAGATAAAGAATCTACAAGATCAAATGGCAGCAATGTGGGGATCTCTAAGACCCTAATGCAGAATGGAGACAAAGATGCATTAGAGTATTGTCTCCCAAGTATGACAGTTTGGTGATCTCACACTAAACATACATGTGCACAACCCACCTCTTACTTTTGAGAGGAGTTTGACGTAATGTTGATGGAAGAGGAGATGCATTTTAAAGCCAAAGATGGCAGTGACACTGCATTCTTCACAAATGCAAAGAAAGGCAAGGGGAAGGGCTTCGGTAACCCTAATGTTTCTGAGAAGAAATTACAGGCAAAGTGTTTCTATTGTGACATGCCTAGTCATGTGGTTAAATCATGTAGATTAAAGAAAGCATATGACAAGAATAGTACTTTGAAGAAGGAGTCTACAAATAGTGCTGAAGTAGAATTGGAACTATTTGTGGGCAAGAGAAGAAATATGTGCAAAGGCAAAACATTCCTCCACATTCGATAGTTGATTTATCATTGATAGTGGAGCATCCTGACATATGGCCAGTTAAAAGGGATAGTATACCTCTCTCAAGCTTGTGGAGAAGTCCATCTTGGTAGCAACCAGGAATGATGCGTAAATGCCCACAGTCATGGATTCACGTACCATTTCTCTTGTTTCTAGCAATGGTGATACTAAGAAATTTTTTGATGTCCTTTATATGCTAGACATCAAGAGCAATCTGCTTTTATAGCCATAGTTGATCATGAATTGAAGGTTCTCCTTCAATAAGGCTGGTGCAATCATCACAAATTCTAGCAGCAATGTCGTTGGTAGAGGAATCCAATAATGCAACAACTTGTTGTATAAGAACCCACCGAGCCAATGTCGTAACAAGCAAGCTATCAAGCAGATGGCATGGAAGATTTGGGCACTTGAGCTTTGTAGGCTTAAAAGAGATGCAAAGATGTAGGATTTTGGCATAGCTACTAACATTTTTAAAGATGTCAGATGTGTGTGAAGCTTGCATGGTGGGCAAGCACTGCATGCATTTCCACAGGAAAGCAAAAATCACGCAAAGGCTCCTCTAGAGCTTGTACATGCAGACCTTTGTGGTAAAAATTCCAACCACTACAATGGTGGTTCTTCCTATCTCTTGAAAATTTTTGATGACTTTGGCAAGAAGATGTGGGTGCATTTTCTTCTAGATAAGGTTGAAGCTTTTGGAAAATTAAAAATATTGCAAGCTTGGTAGAGATTGAGACATGAAAAAGGTTGAAGAAGTTTAAAACAAATAGAGGAGGACAATTCACATCAAGTGAGTTTAATGTCTACTGCAAGGAGCACGCGATTAAGTGAGTTTTGATAGTTTCTTAAACTCTGCAACAAAATGGTGTTGCCAAGTGTAGGAATCACATAGTTATGGAGATGGCATGGAGTATGCTCAAAGGCAGAGGAATGCATGATTCTTTTTGGGCCGAGGTAATTAACACAAGAGTGCATATCCTTAAACATGAGTTACACAAAGGCAATGAAGGGCATGCCGCCTTAAGAAGATTATTCATGATGTAAGCGACCCAATTACATATTTTAGGACATTTAGATGTGACTATTTTGTGCATGTTCTAAACTTTCATGGTACTAGCAAAAATAGATGCTTTCTTTGTAAGTATTAGTCGTTCTAAAAGTCCTAGATGCAAATTTGTATATTTCTCTAAGTTCGACAGCTATATGAACATTGTCCTATATGTGGACAACCTTATTATGATGGGGAACCATGAAGAGAAGATCCAGTAGACATAGGAGATGTTGAGTTCAAAGTTTGAAATGAGAGACCTTAGGCTTTTGCATTTTGGCAAGAGTTAGATGGAATCTTCATTTCTTAGCAAAAGTATGCAAGAGAAATTTTGAAGGCATTTGGAATGGCTAAGTACAAGTCAGTGTGGCTATTCCCATGGAGGTTGATGTAGAGATTTCTATGGAAGATTTTTCTCCACTTGTGGATATGAATGAGTACATGAAGTTGGTGGGGAGTTTTGATCTTTTTATGCAATACATTATATGACATTAGCTTTGTAGTTTGATGTTCTCAATAAGTTCTCGAATCAGCATCAAGAGAACCAATTGAAGGTAGGGACACGGGTGTTAAAGTACATCAAAGGTACCATTAGATATGGCATCACTTACAAATTGGGCAATTCCTTGATTGGATTTTGTGACTCACATTGGACAAGAGATTGTGATAGTTGAAAAGTTGTTTCTGGTTGTTGTTTTCTCATTGGGTTTAGAATTACATTTTGAATCAGCAGTTTACAATGACACTTTCTTCTGTAGAGGCTGAGTACAACATGCTTTGCTTCATATGAAGCAATCTAGTTTGAGAAAGATCTTAGGAGACATGGTTGCTCAAAAGGGAGTGACAGTGTTGTTGTGTAATAACCTGAGTTGCATGGCAATTGCTAAGAACCCATTGTTTCATGCTTATATGAAGCACACTGAGATACATTATCATTATGTGCATGAGCTTATCATGGTGGATAGAGAGATGGAGCTTTGTCTATTGTGCAACAACACAAAGTTGCGTAGGCATTTTCACAAAAGCTCTTGGGAGAGATTTGCTAGCTTGCCATCTTCATCAACTCGATGTTGTATCAAAAAAGTAGTTCACCTATAGGTGGACATTGGGGGGGGGTTGTTAGGTCAAGAGTCACTCTGGAAATGGAAGGCCAAGAGTCACTCTAGAAATGGAAGGTCAAGAGTCACTTTGGAATGGAAGGTCAAGAGTCACTTGAGAGCTGTCCTCCTATAAATAGGAGCATGAGGCTCTCTCAAGGGATGTTCTCTTGTGCAGAGCATTGTGTCTACTCTCTTGCTATTACAAGCTAAAGCTAAGTGCTGTTGGAGTGAAGTCATATCTCTTGGTGGTATGGGGCACTAGGGTAAGATATGTGATACTTCATTGTATTTATGTGCACACCCTTGGGCTCGGGGGTGGTTGGGTGGATGAGTATATGCTTGGTGGTTTATGCATGTTTATGCATAGTAATTAACTAGAGAGATCTATGGGATTTCAACAGTGGTATTAGAAAAGCATTTACTCAATACTTCACCCTCATATTGTTACTGGGTGGGTGTGACATATGTGCTCTATTTTGTAAGGCCCCCTATATGAGGAGTAGCCATTATGGTGAGCACCTAGGCGCACTGTCGATTCCCAGTTTAGACAGTGGCTAAACATGGTGAGATGGTTAGGAGCAGGCTTATGTAGACACTTGACCAAGTAGGATGTATGCTTATGCACGCTATGTGACCACATTAGTGAGTGCTGGACATCAAATTGAGGACATTATGTAGATAGCTTATGTAGACACTTGGCCAAGTAGGATGCATGCTTGTGCAGGATATGTGACCACATTAGTGAGTGCTGGACATCAAATCGAGGACATTATGTATCCTACTTGGCACTCTTCCAAAGTAGGATGCATGCTTGTGTAGGCTATGTGATCATGTTAGTGAGTGCTTGACAAACCAAGGAGACATTGTTCTCGAGTTGTGAAAGGGCTCGTTTGAGGGTCCAGATGGTCTCAGATGGCCGTGGGAGCTGCAAGAAATCTAATCTGGTCTCAATTGGATGATTTGGTCGGTAGGTTATTTTGAACCAAGTTGTGGGTTGGCTAATGTGGTTGACCTACATCCATGCTGACCTTGGGTACTATATATAAACTAGTTTAGCAGCCTTAGTTTATCATCGAGTTCAAGAGCACTTTTGTAAGCAAGACATCCTCCGTCGTCTAGAGTTTGTCTAGATCACCATCAAAGCTCCTTACCTGGAGCACACGGGTGGGCAAACATCCATTAGTTTAAACTTTGAAAGCAGTAATATTGTTCACTCTCTACTTCTTTCTACAATTGAGTGCTTTGTATTGTGTTGATTGTGGTTTCGTTATTGTGCATTCTTACAGATATTACAAACTCATGTCTTCCATAAATTTATCTATGTTTCTTTATAGCAACATCGAGAATAAATCATCGATCTCTTATTCTTGTGTGAATATGGAACAATTAACAAGACTTGTGTGAATTTCAAATGTAATGTAAAGTTGACTAGGCTAGCCATGTCTTGCCTTAGTAAACACGTTAACATACTCTCAACTCTCTGCACCCCATGTGTATATTTAAAATGTACACACGAAACCACACGACTGCCAAGCATTCTAGTTTGTGTAAAAATCAGTGTGCTATATAACAAAATGAAGGTGCATATCTCAAATAATACAGTTGATGCCCCACCCCTTATACCCTCTTTTTGGAAAGTATTGCCACTAGCCAAGACAGTTGATGCCCCACCCCTTATACCCTCTTTTTGGAAAGTATTGCCACATGATCATGTTTGAGAAAATGAAACTATGTCAAAATAATTGGCCGAGTTCATTTTCTAATGGCCAATCCCGGGGGCTTTGCAAGTTGTGGCTCTAACACTAGAAGGACCAAAATAAATATATGAACTTTTCACCTGGCCCTTCTAAACGACAAGCTTAGAAGAACCTTAGATGGAACTGCAATGGGCAGGTTGAGACTGTTGATGAGCAGGGTCTTGTACCCCCCTTCGTCGTCTTCTTTACAAAACCACTGTGCACCTTATGTGAGATCCAGGCTGCATACGGCTGGAGCGCTCTCGTGGGGGTCCCGGTTCTTGTCAACAATTTCACAAAACCTCTCTATCACGGACAACTGCGTGAAGGTAAGCTCTCCATAGCCATAGGTAAATTCGCAACTGTATTCTGGAGGTACTATACATGTATAATTCGCATGGGCAGAGACTCCAAGAGATAATCAAAGAGGAAGGCAGTAGCGCAGATGAGAAAATGCTGCGTGTGAGTGTGGAGGGTGGTGGCTGCTCAGGATTTCAATATGTGTTTGCTTTGGATGATACGCTCAGCACTACTGACAGGTCTGCCCGTTTCAATGCCCAGTCTTGCATTTTGAAGTGCTCTCTATATACATCTCGCCTGAAAGCCGGGATTTGCTTTCCTGTATGTGATACCAATGGTTTCTTGCATGTGACGATGCCATACATACGGTTTTTGACTAAAATGAGGATGTCATACATGCATACATGCGGATTTTGATAAGAATCACCTGCGGAAGAATGGTGAATTAACTGATTTGGCATGGCCCTATGTCCTTTGGTTTTTTTGGTCTGTCCTTGCATTTCACTTTGTTTTCTCCTTAGTAAAAAGTGGAACCATTACCAAATTTTATGTTATTATGATGGGGCGCCTAGGTTTTTGGTATGATTAATCCATGTGGGGCTTTTGTGTTTATGATGGGCTTCCCTAGGTGCAAGTTGAAGCCCCTTCTCTTTTAGGTAGGGCAGGTCCCCTTCCTTACTTTTCAATATTAAAACAACATCCTTTAAAATGTTTTCAAAATGGCAGAAAATGGAAACAATAATTGATCCCAGCATCATGTCATCATGGCACATTTTTGTTCCATAGACAAGCTCTCAAGAATGACCAAAAGGAGTTGGTTGAAGGTGCACCACAATGGCAATGGCACAATTGCTTTTAATGGTGGTGCGTAGGTAGGACATCGTTTTCATAAGGCCAAGAATAATGTGGTGTGGTATTGTGAAAGATTTTGGACTAAGCTCCACCTTTAATGTCTCGGTCTTGTAAGTCCTTCGGGGATGGAGTGGAAATTGGTTGAGTGGCTATTAGCATCGTCCTTGCCGAAGATGAACACTTATCCAAACACTCATCATCACTACTACAAAGTCTCATGGAATAATCACAATTTCATCACACATTTGTAATCCTTAGCACCAAACATCATGATAGAGAGCAACTCAAGATAACTCTAGAAGCCATAGGTCTTCATTGAATCGATCTCATCAAGTGTCACATTTAATAATACACTGTTTTGGGCTCATACAAGAGAGGACAGTCATTGTGCTCATCATATGATCTCTACCAATGGTTTATACATCACAACTCTTCCCAAAGATAGAAGATTGGCTTATCAGCTCGTTATTGACTTAATTCTTCACCCTCAATGCCCATCATGTTTCTCTAGAAGACGGCCACTCGAATTAACATTTATGAATCCTCAAATAGACCCCAAAGAATGCATACACAATGAGACAATTTTATTGCCAAGAACTGCCCACAAGGTAGTCGTGTGAATGGCCTCTAACTTGCAAAAGTGTCATGTGCATGCACATGGACATGCTTAATCCCAGGCTAATCCCTGGTGGGTAGCAGCTTAAACAGATCATTTAGGGCATAAGTAGGGCACAAGAGGACACTAGAATGGATCCCCATGGATCAGGACCAGGTTGGCCAGGTGTGCAAGGCATTCAGGGCTGGTTGGCAGCTTTAATGCCGTTGGCTAGCATGATTGGGTGTCCAAAAGCCTATATAAGGCTCAGCCAAGAATCTTTTCAGTCATCTGACACCTCACAAGTGTTAGGTCACAGTAGATAGGTAGGATAGGGTTTTCCATCTTTTTGGGATATGCCTCTGGCTCCCAGAAACATGTACCTTTTTGTACCAAATGAATATACTGAAAATACAGCTCTCTCTCTCTCTTCTCTTTGTGTTTTACATCAAGATGTTCCTATGAAAGGTGTTTAGGGTTGAAAGAAGACAAAAAGCTTCCGTGCATGTAACATGACTACTATGCGGAAGCGTGCTTAATGATGATTAATGCAAAGCAATAAAGAGTAACGCTAATCACATGCTCATGACTTAGAAGTAGAGAGAAGGAGAAGAGAGAGACTCTTTACCTAATCTACTCCTACTATATATTATTGAATGAATGAGTAATTACAATGATTGTCATAGATCCAATGTAGATCTAGACTATGAATTCTATGAATGAACTTATGCTTACTATCCTCCACTGTGCGTTAATGGTAAATGTTGATTTGGAGATGTATGGGACTGATCCAAACTGTTAGATTGCATGTCCTTGGTCTTGGCTCTGCAATCTCTATCTTTGAATCATTATGAATGACCCATGACTTGCCTTTATATTGGAAAGTGATAGCAAGTCGTAATCAGGTCGGTTTTCACTTTTCAGGCCATAAAAAGTTATGAAAAATGTCATAAAATGTGTTCATATTGTGCCCATAATATGTCCAAACCATTGGTGCATGTCCTTGGGCACCTCTGGGCACCTATAGGGCCACCAAATTGGCTCCAAACTGCCCATATACGATCTCTAACTTTGCCCTTAAGGCTGCTGTAAGGAATAATCATGTCTACGTGGCACCAGATTAAGGTGTGTATGTGACATTCCCTCCTACTTAACTTGGAGCTAGGATGCACATGATGCGTCTTTGGTCCATGTTGTCGATTCAACTGTGGATTGGATCTCCCATATGGTGTCTCCACCACACTCTCCTTGAGAACTGTGGGAAATGGAAGTTTCCCCTTTGCCTTTGGAAGCGCTATTGGCATGGTAGACTCCATGAACACCTCAGCAATTGAAGTACTTATCTTCTCCTCCTCGTCAATGGATTCAGAGATAATTGTAGGAACCTCGCGAACTGTCACCTCCTTGATGCTTATGATGATCTCAGGAACTCGCATGGAATTTGGAATTGTTTGTGGCTTTGCATGCTCGAACTATTGTACCTCTTGGTTGACCTCAACCTGTGGATCCGACACGATTTCTAGTGCCTCTTTGGTATCCCTTTGTCGTTGGTCTTCTACTGTGGTACTCTTATCCTCTTCCTTGGTCTTTAGTACATTTGCTTTCACTGGAGTACTTTGACTCATCATGGCGAAAAGCTTCTTTAGTTCTTTCCAATACTCTTCTTCACGTCTTTCGTGGTCTTTTCTTCTTTGCCTTGCTTCTTCTTCACGTTGTTCCCCTCGGCGATCTTGGTCTTCACATGCTTGTTGGTAAATCTTTGCACTTTCTTGGGATGCCGTTTGAACATTGTCCATCTAGCTTCACTTTGCCTTTTTATCAAAGCGAAAATATTCTCTATGGTTGCCATGAAGAAACACTTGCTGTCTTTTTGCTATAATCAGTCCCAAAACCCTAAATCTAGGCTTCTACATCTATCCTAGATACCCTAAAACTATGCTAGATTGAAATATAGACTTTCTAGTACTATACTATGCTGACAATGAGCAAAAAGCTGATTCAAAAAGGTTGATTTAATGCAAACACGCAAACCCTAAAACGCAAACCCTAATTTGCTGATTCACATGCAAACCTTAGCATGGATGCAAAACTTTATCTAGGAATGACCTAGACATGCTCTGGTACCAATGTAACATGACTACTATGCGGCTGATAATTTTATATACCATGTTGCAGATCTTCCAACCTCTAAATAAGCATATGAAAAGCTGGACAAGCTTTTTGGGGCTTAGGAAAGGAACTCTAAAGTTTCTTTGTAGTTAGAGTTCTATGGTCTTGTAATGCAAGCTTTGATGCTTATGTGAACAAGATGAAGTCTTTAATGGACCAGCTCTTAGGTCTTAAAGCTAATGTGGAAGATGTGGACCAGCTCATAAAGTCTATGCCTGAAGGGCGTTACAGGAATCTCATCCCCACATTGAAGAACTTACCAAATCTTACCTTGGAATGGGTCATAATCTCCGTACCATCAACTCTACTCCTAGGATAGAACCAGATAAAACTTCTAGTGAAACTATGTTATAGGCATAGATTAATCCAAATGAAGTTTGTTCTAGGATAACGCTTGAGGAAGAGTGTTGGAGAACAAGTCTTATCCAAGTACAAAAAGCATGAAGGCATGTGCACACGCTCTTGTAAAAGTGAGTGGATAAAATCCATAAAGTAAGTGAGTGTAAAAGTGAGTGGATAAAATCCATAAAGTAACCACAAGGTAAAAGTCAAAGGGGGCATCTATCTCTGTTAGAATCTGGGAGCTGATTTAAGAGAAAAGATGGAGAGAATCTAGTAACCACTCACACCTAGTCAGAAATGTTAAGCTGTATTAGCAGGATGTATGGAGTCTATTTAAAGGCACTCTTCTTAATGATAATTAAGAAAGCATTTGTATCATTTTTCCACTCTCATTTTGAGTCGTGTTTTATATTTCTCTCTCTCTCTCTCTCTCTCTCTCTCTCTCTCTCTTTATGTCATAGCCATATCTATGTTTCTCTATGATCCACCATAGCCTCCATGTTTTCTACATTTGGTATCAAAGCCAGGTATAGAAAAGAAGGAAGCTATGGTGGATGTAGAGAAACATGGCTATGGCACACAGAGAGAGAGAGAGAGAGAGAGAGAGAGAGAGAGAGAGAGAGAGAGAGAGAGAGAACATGACTCAAAATGAGAGTGGCAAAATGATCTAAATACTTTCTTAATTATCATTGAGAAGAGTGCCTTTAAATAGGCTCCATACATGTTGCTAATACAACTGAACATTTGTGATCAGGTGAGTGATTAGGTGTGAGTGGGTGGCTTCATGATTCTCTCCACCTTTTGCTCTAAATCAGCTCCTTGATTCTAGCAGAGATAGATGTCTCCTTTGACTTTGCCTTGTGGTTACGTTCTGGATTTTCTCTTTTACAAGAGCATAAGCACATGCGTTCATGCTTTTTGTACTTGGATAAGGCTTGTTCTCCAACACTCTATCTAAAGTGTTATCCTAGTACACACTTCATTTGGATTAATCTATGCTTATGACATAGTTTCACTAGAAGTTTTGTCTGGTTCTGTCCTTGGAGTAGAGTTGATAGTACTCAAAAGCCATCTTCTTTGTAGTAGATGTTTAAAAAATCCATAAGTCTCCATACTCTGCAAAGTTTGCATCTTCTTTGCAGGTTTCTTCTTCTTGTGTGACATTGGCTTGTACTTTCTTGTGAAAGCAATCCTTTTCACTGTGGTTGTTTTCTCCATAATGTTTGTAAGGCTTCTTGGCATAGCAGTTTTTCTCTGCATGATTGTTTCTACCACAAATGGAACACTTTTTACCTTTGAAGTTCTTTTTTGTGAAGAAGGAGCTATCCATTCTGCTGCTTTGTTCTTGACCTTACCTTACTTTCTTCTTTCTTGAAGGAGGTTATGATTTCTTCCAAGGTTTCCAAGGTAAGGTTTGGTAGGCTCTTTAGTGTGGTGATGAGGCTGCCGTAAAGCTCTTCACGCATAGACTTTATAAACACTGCTAGGATCACATTTTCTTCCACATTAGCATTAAGACCTGCAAGCTGGTTATTTGGAGGTTGGGAGATTTGCAACATGGTATATAAAATTATCAGAGTTTCATAGGGCTATGAGGCCAAAGGCTCTTTGATCTCTCAGCTTCCATGCTTTCTAAGTTGCATTTTCATTCTCGAGCATCTTCTCTTTCCCTTCAATGAAAGGCCAAAGGTGCTCTCTCATAAGACTAAACTTCAGCTTTGTTTGCCAGGTGTGAAATTTTTTCTCATTGAATTTTTCAATAAACATGTAGATACCCATTGTCACCAATTGGCCGACCATTTGGTCCATCTCTAGTTTTTGCGTCTCGTTCACTTGAGGCCAGGCCGGTGTCTCATGTGAAGAGGCTAGTATTTTGCTGACATGGACGGGAGCCAAACTGGTGCCACCCGTGTGTTAGCAGGATGGTGTCGTATGGACGGGAGCCAAACTGGTGCCACCCGTGTATGACCTGGACTGTGTTCGACCCATGGGATTGTCACGCCATGGAAGAGCCAGTATTCGTGCCGTGTTTTGCTATGGGACTGTCACTCCATAGGGAGGCTCGTGCCTGGAACTGTGTCTTACCTATGGGACTGTCACTCCATAGGAAGACCAGGTTTTTATGTTTTACGTCGTGCCATTTTTGTGCCGACAGATATTTTGTACTTGTTCCATGAACGGGAGATATGTCCATGATACTATTTGCACATGCACTCATGTTCTGCATGTTTGAAACTGTTTTCGCATGACTTGTATTTTTGTGTTTGCCTGCTTGACGTGTCACTTACTGAGCGGGGACGCCTGCCAGTGAGTCGTGAAGTCTGCTCTGACTTCTGACAAGTTTTGGTGCATGTGAACAGGTGGTAAGTGTATTGCCCATGTTGGTTTAACATTTTATATTTCTAACCCTTTTGTTTATAAGGTTTTATGTTCACACTCACTTAAAAGTGGGCACCCCCTTTGAGCACCCACTTAGGGGCCAAGGTGGGGAGCCCCACTTAAGTGTGTGTGGGGGTGGGTGCATGGCACCTACCCACACTGGTCACCCACATGCAAGCGTGGAAATCACTATTTGTTTACTCCATTCCAATACTCATAAAAAAAGGCGACCACCTTTCGTAGGACTCAACCGGCGACCATCTCTTACGCCTCTGCTCCCAGGCGGCTGAGCTGGTTGCGCATGCTCTTCCAGGAGGCTGTGCGCTCCACCTGCAACAAGACTGCTGCGCATGCTGCCTCTCCCATACAGGCTGCGCATGCTGCCATCTCCTACTGTACGGCTGCTTCTCCCTCCCCTACCAGCAGGCGGCTGTGGTTCCATTAGCAGGCAGTTGCACAACTGCAGGCTACGCTGTCCTTTTCCTCTTGCAGGCAGTCGTGGGCCCCCTCCAGCGAGCTGTGCCTGTTTCTCCAGCAAGCTACCCACTACAGGCAGCTGCGCAGGCTGCAGCCAAGTGGCTGTGCACAGCAGCCAGGTGCCTCCTCTATATATCAGGCGGCTACTTTTCTCTCTTAGGCGGCTATGCCTACAGCAGGAGGCTGCGCCTGTCTTCAGTTGGCAACTGCGCAAGCCTCTCCTTCCGTTTGTGTTCTTCACCAGGCAGCTGCATCACTAGGCAGCTGCATCACTAGGCGGCTGTAGCAAGACAAACTCCTCCACAAGAAGGCAGGCTGTGTCCTGCACAACAGGTGGTTGCACTTGTTTTCCATAGGCGGTATTTTCTATCTTCAAGTGGCTACAACTTGGTATCCCACTCAAGTAGCTACACACACGAATACCTACAATCTGCAACCTGCAAGTAAGTGAATTTTTCAGATTTAAGTAAAGTATTTTGTGATAAATTTGATAAGGGACTCTCTCCATGGCAACACCCGTTCGGTGCCGGGTAGTCCAAGCTATTGGAGAACCTCGGTCCAAAGGTGCTGAGATCGGGAGAGCCAGGCGTTAGTACGGGAGCGCCTGTTTGTGCGTGGTCCTGGAACACCAGTTGGGCGCTCTCCACGGAGTTCAGTGAAAGCACAGGACCGTAGAGATTGGACCACTCACTGGTCGTTCTGCTTCGAACATCTACTTCGAATATCTACTTCGAGCCTATTTGTTTGGTACTGTATTCATATGTACATGGACATCATCTGGTTCTTGGAACCCATGGAGCATTGTATTTGTTAAATACTCCCAATAAATATATCATATATTGAGGGGGGGGGTCGGCCCGTTCCGGCCCCAGTGCTGGTGTCCATCTATCCATTTCATTTCATTTCAATTTCAAGTTGTATTAAGTTGTCCATTTCAAATTGTGGTTTTAAAGTTGTGCTGTACGCGTGTGGGTGTCCAACGGAGTCTTCCCACTTGACGGGATCGGTTTCATTGGTATCAGAGCACGGTTGTTTCCCTCTTTCTAGTGGGGAAACGAACCTGTGTACTGGACACCCCGCTTTTAGCACACTTAAACACAATGGACAGCCAAGGCAACCCTTTGGAAGTGCCTAATTCGAGGGGTCCATCTAGTGCCTCTCGTGGTTCGGATGCTCTGCGAGGAAGGCACAAGCCCCTTGAAAGGGTTAATGGTAGTGAATCAAAGGGTCAACTGTCTCCAGGAAAGACAGTCATGCTTGAACAAGAGCCTGATGCAATGAGGGCTGAAATGGAACATATGAGAAAACTTTTGCAGGCACAAGAGCAAGAGTTAAAATTCTTGCATGAAGATCCCCATGTGCAAAGTGCCATTGAAGCTAGGAAAGCTGATGCAATGGTAGATGTAACTTTTGAGTCCATGGCATGGGAAGTGGGCAAGAAGCCAAGGGAGTTGGCACTTGTCTACCTCCTCCGCAAAGGTGATATCAGAGGGGGACGACGGAGAGCTGAAATTCAGAAATCCACCTCGTTTGAAGCATGGAGATCCCGCATCTCAAAGGCTGAAGTCTTATATGCAAAAGGAAGAGGTGACAGTCACCTCTCGTCATGCGCGTCTTCCCCACAAGGCACAAAGCCTGACAGATATATGTATGCTAGTGCTCATGGAGAGCATAAAAGTCACATGCATGCAAGATATGTATCCCATGGTAAGGCTGACAGGTCTGCTTCTAGAAGAATTTTGCCTTCTGAGAAGAATTTTGCCTTCGAGTGTAATATGCGGAAGCTTCGGAGAAGGATCGGTACTTCAAAACTCAGAAATCAGCACTCTTTTCGCGACGGAATTAACGCACAAACTGAAAGACGATGTGCAGAAAATAGAGAGAGAAGGGGGAGATGGAGAGGACACAGTATTGGGTCCCAATTACCCTCTGTAGGGCCCCCACCACGGATGGTGTATTTGCTTTATTAGAATGATGTAAATCTGAAAACAAATACAAAGTACTTGACCTTTTCTTGGCTGGAAAACCTGCCCTTGACCTTCAGTCCTTCACCCCTTTGCTTTAGCAAACTCTTGGCTGTCCTGGCCCTTGATTGCTTGATGCACTTGGTGAATTATGAGATGAGATCATGGATTATGGGCTGGGGTATTTATACTCTTCATAGCATCCAGTCGGCTGGCTTCAGGGAGCTCCACGACTGTGTCTTATTAATAAAGTGTTTTCACACTATATACCTTGCTGTCCAGCCTGCGCATGCTTCTGGGGCAGCATCCTGGCTGCTGGGCATGCTGCGTAGAGGTGTGGGACTGCCCCTACACCTGGCCTACCTGCTGGTTAGGGTTTCTGACCCAGTCAGCTGCCTGTCCAACAGCAGTACAGCTGGCCGACAGCCCCTCCAGCCCATGCCTTGGCTGGTGGGCACAGCCTGGGCCCTCTTGGCCCCTTGGGGGTGGTTCTACACCTCCCCCATGCCCACACTACAAGTGCAAGTGCAAAATCTGCTCACTGGGGTAGCCCTATGGGCTGGCCCCATCTCTACATGCAAACCTACATGCCTACAGAGGCCTGGCATCCAGTTGCAAACCAGATACATAGAACATCTGACATCATTCCAGAGGGAGACTCACAGCGCGGACTGGCACTGCTTCATGTGCAGGACAGTGCACACCTGACCTTGGACGCATGTGCAGGACAATGCACACCTGACCTCGGACAGCTGAGATGGATCCCTGGTTGACTCGTCCCAGACTGGGCTCACATGGGACCGGTTCACCATCCCAGGTCCTGCACCTTCTGTACAGAAATGTCTACGTGGCATCCAAGTGCGGGATGCACGTGACATCCCCTTCTGCTTAACTTGACGGAAGCTGCATAGCCTCCAAATAATCCGTCAATAATGCCGGATAGTCTTCGAAAAATTCTTTGTCGAGCCATACCGCTTCATGAGTTCCTCGGTCCTGAAACTTCGTGAGAAACTGCGTAGTCTTCGGCCTGAGCCATGCTTGAAACGGTGCAGAAGGATCTGTTCTGGAACCATTACTTCTGCTTCATCAATGATGTCTGGTTCCGCTTCGTCTTTGACCTCTGAAGGGGGTGGACCTGCATATGGCTTTAACCAACTGACATGAAATACATCGTGCATAGTCCAACTCGGAGGTAGCTTTAACTGCATAGACACCTCATTAATCTTTTTCCGGATGGGGAATGGTCCGAAGCTCCTGAAAGACAACTTTGGGCATCGCTTGCCCACCTGCTTCAATCTTTGCTTCATAATCCGAAGATACACCCAATCTCCTTCCGAAAACTTCATGTCCCTTCGGTCTTTATTGGCCTGTCGAGTGTAGGCCTCTTGCGCTTTAGCCAATCTGTTTTTAACGGACTCTAGGATCTCCTGGTAAGACTCCGTCACTCTGTTCGCCTCCGGTACTGAAGACGAAGTCCTGGTTAACAACGACTGGAAAGGCCTTCCAAACGCTGCCTCATATGGAGTCCTGCCAATAGCTGAAGAAAAAGAGTCATTCAAAACAGCTTGAACTAAAGGTAAAAACGATTCCCACTTACCTTGCTGATCGTGGACATAACACTTCAGCACATCAAAGGCCAACTGGTTGTATATCTCTGTCTGGCCATCTGTCCGTGGGTGGAATGCAGTGGAAAAATTCAACTTAGTACCAAAATTATCAAACAATGCCCTCCAAAAATGACTGGTAAACTTGGCATCTCGGTCTGACACTATGGTCCTAGGAATCCCACCAATCGGGTACCAATGCCGAATGAATAGCTGGGCAACATCCTCAGCGGTCACATTGGCCCTGCAAGGAATAAGCATCACAAATTTGCTGAACCTGTCAACAATAGTCAAACACTGTGTATTACGCTTACTCGGACTGGGAGGCAGATTTGTGACAAAGTCCATCGAAATGTCCTGGAAAGGACCCTCAGGAATTGGCAAAGGCTGTAACAACCCTATCTTCTTTCCACGAGGAGCTTTCACCTTTTGACAAATGTCACAGCGTTGTACATATGTAAACACATCACGTCTCATCTTTGGCCAATAGTATTGCCGTTCTAATTTCTCCAGAGTCGAATTCATGCTCCTATGACCACCTGTAATGGCGTCATGGGCATCATGGAGAAGAGCTGCCCGGAATGATTTCATGACACATAGTCGGCCTTTGTAGAAAAGCCAACCATCGCGTATCAGAAAATGGCATGGTCCTGTGGCATCCAATGCCTGTTCCCACTGTGTACCGAATTCCTCGGAATCCGCGTACGTGTGCTTCATGTCTTCTAGTCCTGTACCAACAAGGTCAAGTCTAGTGGTCTGAATCGCAGATACTTGTCCCTTCCTGCTCAAAGCATCGGCCACTGGATTGGCCTTTCCTGGAAGGTGCTCAATCACACCACCGAAGTGCTGGGATATCTGACTCCAGCGGTGTTGTCGATCACTCCACTGTGCACTTGGCATCGTCTGAATCCAGCGCAATGCCTGATGGTCAGTGCGGACCTCGAAGTCACGGCCATACAGGAAATGTTTCCAATGTTTCAAGGCCTGTATAACTGCTAGGAGTTCACGATCATAGACTGAGTAGTTCTTTTCGGCGGGCAGTAACTTACGAGACATGTAAGCTACTGGATGACCATTCTGTTGCAATACACCTCCAATTGCGATGTTACTCGCATCGGTGATCACTTGAAATGGTTCGTCCCACGAGGCAAGGGCTAAACAAGGCGCTTCAGACAAAGCCACCTTGAGGTTCTGGAATGCCTCCAACGCTCGTGGAGTCATTCGAATCTTTTGCCTCCTTGTTTTCACTCCCTTTAGCAGATCGGTGAGGTCTGCCGAGAGATCAGAAAACTTGTCAATGTGGGTGGAATATGCCTGGCATATACCCACAAATGATCTAATGTCATAAGCAGTCTGAGGTACTTCCCAGTTAACAATCTCGGCTACTTTAGCCGGATCAAGTCGAATGCCTTCGGCACTGATTATATATCCCAAGTAATGTACCTGGAACAGATAAAATTCTGACTTCTTTTCATTGACATAGAGCTCGTTGCTTTCCAGCAACTTAAGCACTTTCTCCACATCAATGGCATGCTGCTCAACTGTAGCTGAAAATATGAGTATGTCGTCCAGAAATATGAACACACACACTCCAATCAACTCCCGGAAAATACGCATCATCATGCGGTTAAATGTAGCTGGGGCATTCGTCCAAACCAAATGGCATGACCACAAATTCATAGTGGGCCCGTTCTGTACGGAAAGCTGTCTTGGGGATGTCCCCCTCAACAATCCGAACCTGGTGGTACCCACTCTTTAAATCCAATTTAGAGAACACCTTAGCTCCATTCAGCCTCTCGAGAATATAGTCAATTCGAGGCATCGGGAATCGGCTCTTGATAGTCAGCTTGTTGAGTGCACGATAATCGACACACAACCGAGAAGACCCATCTTTCTTCTTGACAAATAAGATCGGTGCTGCAAATGGCGACACGCTGGGGCGGATGAAGCCAGCTTGCAACAATTCTTGGAGTTGGCGGTCCAACTCCGATTCCATTGCCTTAGACAGGCGATACGGAAACTTGCTCGGGGGTTCCGAGCCTGGGAGGAGGTCAATCTTGTGATCCTCCGGTCTGGACGGGGGAAGCTGGGGAGGGAGACTGTCCCGAAGAAAAATCTTCTGGAACTTTTCATGGAGAACCGAGTACTTCTCGGAAGCACTGGCCACCGTCTGGGCTATCTGGATGTAAATCATCGCACACTGTGCGCCTTTCCTGACTGCTCGCTTAGCCTGCAAGTGGCTTATGAGCGGAAAGTTTGGACCTCACATTTAATGGTCACCGGGGTGTTTGACACATTCCGATCAATCTGGAACGTGTGCTTGTCCCACTTGACATCAGGAAGAAACTTGTGAAACCACTGGATACCCAAAATTATGTGTGCTCTACAAGAGGGGCAACCATAAAGTCACGCACAAACTCTATGCCCTGAATGACTAACTTAGCACCGAGAGCTTCATACTTGACGCTCGTTGTCATACCTGTGCTAAAACCCTCAACTTGTTTGTCCATCGGAGTCAGCTCGAAACGGGCACGCCTAGCGGCCTCTTCCGTGATCACATCCTCCGTGCTGCCGCTGTCAAACAAGACGACGACTCTCTGGCCACCTATGTAGCCAAAGGACTTGAGCAATTCGTTGCGCTCATACTCCTGGTCATGGGCGCCCTTCTGCTTATCTTCGAGCTCCCGGCTAATAATTGCTCCAACTGAAGCACCGGGGGTTGAAGAACTAGGGGTAGCCACTGGGGTCTGTGTGGGAGCTGTGCTCACCACGGAAGCTGTGGAGGCGGCGGCGGCCTTTGGAGGCTTCTTCGGACAATCCCGAGAAGTATGTCCTTTTGTGTGACAAAAGTAACATCTACCCTCCTTCCTGTACTGAGCAAGCTCCTCAGCACTCAACTTGCCACCTGTCTTGCCTGCCTCCGCTTTCTGGTCTGGAGTAAGCTTAGACGCATTGTTCGAGTTCTTGGAGCCAGAGGCTCCCGGGCTCTGTCCTGGGGAAGACCCCGTTTGGTTCTGGCTTTTGCCCCCCGAGGCGTTAGCCTTGGGAGAAGCCGGCTGGGAAGTCTTGGGCTTGCCACCATTGTGTTTCATTTCTGCACTCTGCGCAAGCGAGAGTGCGTCCTCAAAGGTGGCTGGCCTAAACATACGCACCTCCCATTGGATTTGCGTGTCCAGGCCATACAAAAACTGCCCTTTCTTGTTTGTATCAGATAAGCCTAATTGTAGACACAAGGTCGAAATTCTATTGGCAAACTGAAGGACTGGTTGCGCGTTCTGACGCGCTCCCCTGAACTCGTCTTCGAGTCGCTCAAGGTAGTGGGGCGGTAGAAACCGCTGCTTAAGGTCATGGACGAACTCGTCCCACACATAAGCTGCCATACCTGCTCTGGTGTGGGCATGAGCCCACTGAGTCCACCAAGGAATGGCCTCACCTTCCAAGTACCAACTAGCTAAGATCACTTTGTCAATATCTGTTTTCCTAACTGCGGCAAAGTAAGCTTCAAATTGATGTAACCATGAATAAAGAGTAGTGGGATCGAGTTTACCATTATACTTACTGAAATTCATTTTCTCGGGAAAATGATTCGAGGGCGCCGCCGGTGTCAATCTGGCGTCCAAAGCTCTGAGGTAACGCTCGTGTTCCACTCGTCGCATGGCGTCGTCTTCTCGTTGTCGAATCTCCAATGCACGCATCTGCATCTCAAGCAAGGAGCTTGGCTGCGGCTGTGACCCCGCGAGAGGGTCCCTGTGACGAGGATCTGGTATCTGGGATACGGAAGGAGAGGGAGGAGGAGATGGAAAACGCGACGCTGGAGAGTGAGAACGCTCCTCCAGAGCCAAAATCCGCGCCTTCTGCTCATCCAACTTGGTTGTTTGGTCTGCGATTGCTCGCATCATCTGCTGGAACATATCTGTTACACTCAAGCCGGGTGCCCTAGCTGGGCTGCCTGGTGCACTCTGGTCCCATGGTTCTGGTTCTCTCTCGTCGCTAAAGTTCGCCATAGCGGGAAAATGCAATTCCTTTCCGGAACGCAATCTGACCATCCACTATCTGTGTGGGAGACTTCCGGAGGCTTCCGGAGGCTAAAAACCAACCGTCCTTCGAGGGACAGGAGTCATTCCGAAAGGGGTAGTCCACCGGCGTCTAAAAACCAACCACACGAGCGAAAAAATTTTCTGGTTTTCTTTGCTGAATCTTTGTCCTTGAAGTGAGCTCTAATACCACTGTAATATGCGGAAGCTTCGGAGAAGGATCGGTACTTCAAAACTCAGAAATCAGCACTCTTTTCGCGACGGAATTAACACACAAACTGAAAGACGATGTGCAGAAAATAGAGAGAGAAGGGGGAGATGGAGAGGACACAGTATTGGGTCCCAATTACCCTCTGTAGGGCCCCCACCACGGATGGTGTATTTGCTTTATTAGAATGATGTAAATCTGAAAACAAATACAAAGTACTTGACCTTTTCTTGGCTGGAAAACCTGCCCTTGACCTTCAGTCCTTCACCCCTTTGCTTTAGCAAACTCTTGGCTGTCCTGGCCCTTGATTGCTTGATGCACTTGGTGAATTATGAGATGAGATCATGGATTATGGGCTGGGGTATTTATACTCTTCATAGCATCCAGTCGGCTGGCTTCAGGGAGCTCCACGACTGTGTCTTATTAATAAAGTGTTTTCACACTATATACCTTGCTGTCCAGCCTGCGCATGCTTCTGGGGCAGCATCCTGGCTGCTGGGCATGCTGCGTAGAGGTGTGGGACTGCCCCTACACCTGGCCTACCTGCTGGTTAGGGTTTCTGACCCAGTCGGCTGCCTGTCCAGCAGCAGTACAGCTGGCCGACAGCCCCTCCAGCCCATGCCTTGGCTGGTGGGCACAGCCTGGGCCCTCCTGGCCCCTTGGGGGTGGTTCTACACCTCCCCCATGCCCACACTACAAGTGCAAGTGCAAAATTTGCTCACTGGGGTAGCCCTATGGGCTGGCCCCATCTCTACATGCAAACCTACATGCCTACAGAGGCCTGGCATCCAGTTGCAAACCAGATACACAGAACATTTGACATCATTCCAGAGGGAGACTCACAGCGCGGACTGGCACTGCTTCATGTGCAGGACAGTGCACACCTGACCTTGGACGCATGTGCAGGACAATGCACACCTGACCTCGGACAGCTGAGATGGATCCCTGGTTGACTCGTCCCGGACTGGGCTCACATGGGACCAGTTCACCATCCCAGGTCCTGCACCTTCTGTACAGAAATGTCTACGTGGCATCCAAGTGCGGGATGCACGTGACACTGAGTTGTCTCATGGAGAGACAGTGCCATATGCAGGTAAGTCACATGCATCTGAGCATAAAATCTATCCTTGAATTCCTTCCAAGTAGAAATGGGATCCTTGGTGATCTTTTCAGTGATCCACCAATGGGCAGCAGTCCCTTTCAAAAACATGCTAGCATGGCGCACCTTTGACTTTTCTGTGAAATCCTCATCACTAAAAGCAATGTCGAACTGTGCCACAAATGCTAACACCTTAGAAGCATCATGTTCACCATGAAAGACATCAAATTTGACAGATTTATCACCTGCTTTGAATTCCTTGAGCTTCCTGGCATGAGGCTCATGGTCTTCTCTTTTTCTTTTTCCCTTATCCAACGGGGCAGCCCTGTCTGCATGGGCTCCATGGGCCGTCATAGAAGCTTCATGGGGCACGGTGGCATGTGCTCCACGAACTCGAAACTCAGATGCATGTGACTTACCTGCATATGGCATGGTCTCTCCATGAGACAACTCAGAAGGCAAAATTTTTCTGGAAGTAGACCTGTCACCATGAGATACATGTCTTGCATGCATGTGACTTTCATGCCCTCCATGAGCACTGGCATACATATATCTATCAGGCTTTGTGCCTTGTGGAGAGGATGCATGTCGAGAGGTGACAGTCACCTCTTCCTTTTGCATAAAAGATTTCAGCCTTTGGGATGCGGGATCTCCATGCTTCAAACGAGGTGGATTTCTGAATTTCAGCTCTCTGTCATCCCCCTCTTTGATATCACCTTTGCGAAGGAGATAGGCAAGTGCCAACTCCCTTGGTTTCTTGCCCACTTCACGAGCCATTGATTCAAAAGTTACATCAACCATAGCATCAGCCTTCCTGGCTTCAATAGCACTTTGCAGATGGGGATCTTCATGCAAAAACTTTAACTCTTGCTCTTGAGCCTGCAAAAGTTTTCTCATATGTTCCATTTCAGCCCTCATAGCATCAGGCTCTTGTTCAAGCATAACTGTCTTTCCTGGAGACAGTTGACCCTTGGATTCACTATCAATAACCCTTTCAAGGGGCTTGTGTCTTCCTCGTCGCAGGGCATCAGACCCACGAGAAGCACTAGATGGACCCCTCGAATTAGGCACTTCCAAAGGGTTGCCTTGGCTGTCCATTGTGTTTAAAGTTTGCTAAAAGCGGGATGTCCAGTACACAGGTTCGTTTCCCCACTAGGAAGAGGGAAACAACCGTGCTCTGATACCAATGAAACCGATCCCGTCAAGTGGGAAAGACTCCGTTGGACACCCACACGCTTAATTGCACAACTTTAAAACCACAAATTTGAAATGGACAACTTAATACAACTTGAAATTTAAATGAAATGAAATGGAGAGATGGACACCAGCACTGGGGCCGGAATGGGCCGACCCCCCCCCGCAATATATGATATATTTATTGGGAGTATTTAATGAATACAATGCTCCATGGGTTCCAAGAACCAGATAATGTCCATGTACATATGAAAACAGTACCAAACAAATAGGCTCGAAGTCGAATTTCGATGTAGAAGCTCGAAGCAGAACGACCACTAGTGTGGTCCAATCTCTACGGTCTTGTGCTTTCACTGGACTCCGCGGAGAGCGCCTCACTGGTGTTCCGAGACCATGCACAAACAGGCGCTCTCGTACTAACGCCTGGCTCTCCCGATCTCAGCACCTTTGGACCGAGGTTCGCCAATATAGCTTGGACAACCCGGCACCGAACGGGTGTTGGCCGAGCGGAATGAATCCTTTATCAGGTTTAAACATAAAATACTTTATTCAAATGTGAAAGTCACTTACTTGTAGATAGTTGATAGGAAACCAATACTCGTGGTGTTTGTGCAGAAGATGAAACCACCCAAGAGATGTGAAGTCTTCTTGTAGCCGCCAATGGAAAAGAAGTACAACCTCGTGCAAATAGGCGATAGAAAAACTGCCTTGGGAGAAGTAAAGTCTTGCTTCAGGAACACAGCCACCCGTGGTATAGGAGAAGGTGGCTCAGCCTCAAGAGGCGTGGAAAAACAGCCAGTATAGAGTGGTCTGGCTGCAGATGAATGCTCTGACTGCAAAGAGGTAGTGTAGGTGCCTGCAGTGGAACAAGGTAATCTGCTGGAAGAGATGCGCAGGAGAGCTCACAGGCGCCTACAAAGGCAGCTCCGTTTGCTGGTGGCAGTCTGCTGGGGGTACCACGCTGCCTGCTGGTCCAGGAGGAGTCGCCTGCTGTAGTACAACCTGTAAGAGGAGGTAGCGCAGCAATCTGGAGGTGACAGCCGCCTGCAGAAGGTGCAGTCACCTATAAAGGAGATGAAGCAGCTGCCTGTGGAGATGTAGAGGCAGTTGCTTGTATGGGAGGTGAGCAGCCGCCTGTAGTGCAGTTACAGCCAGCCGCCTGGGAGAGAGAGCAGCGTGGAGTAAACAGCCGTAGCAGAGGGTACAGCCGTCTACAGGACAGAAACAGCCGCCTCAGAGTTGATGGAAAACAAGCCGCCTCAGGGGTTGCTTAAGCGATCGCTGGTTCTTGCTCTTCACGAAGATGGTGGAAGCGTACGCTGGTGGTATCCACGATGGAGAAAGCCTTTGTTTATAAAATTTAAAGTGAAAGAGCAGACTTCACGACTCACTGGCAGGCGTCCCCGCTCAGTAAGTAACACGTCAAGCAGGCAAACACACAAATACATGTCATGCGAAAACAGTTTCAAACATGCAAAATATGTGTGCATGTGCAAATAGTAACATGGACATATCTCCCGTTCATGGAACAAGTACAAAATATCTGTCGGCACAAAACTGGCACGACATAAAACATAAAAACCTGGTCTTCCTATGGAGTGACAGTCCCATAGGTAAGACACAGTTCCAGGCACGAGTCTCCCTATGGTGTGATAGTCCCATAGGCAAAACATGGCACGAATACTGGCTCTTCCATGGCGTGACAATCCCATGGGTCGAACACAGTCCAGGTCATACACGGGTGGCACTGGTCTGGCTCCCGTCCATACGACACCATCTTGCTAACACACGGGTGGCACTAGTCTGGCTCCCGTCCATGTCAGCAAAATACTGGCCTCTTCACACGAGACACCGGCCTGGCCTCAAGTGAACGAGACGCAAAAACTGGAGATGGACCAAATGGTCGGCCAATTGGTGACAGTATTCCACAGTGCCAGATGGGGATGGCAGTGCCGTGAGCCAGATAGGTTCTCAGGCAACGGTCCCAAGGGAGGTTGATCCTCCAAGGATGATGTGAGAGTGCCAGACTCAGTTGCAGGAAAGAAGACCAAGACGGTGTTCAGAGTCAGGGCAGGAATGGATTGTGGAACTAGAGGAAGACCAGATGCATAGATCTTCATCAGAGACAAAGTGGTTTGGAGAACAGACCGGATTTTCAGAGAAAAAGGTTTGCCAGGGATGGAAGATGACAGAGGGACTTCGGGACAGGATTGGGATGATGACAGTCATCCAAGATCAGGTTGGATTCCCGTCATCAAGTTTAGCAGAGGGGGATGTCATGTGCATCACAGATGCCATGGACATTCTCTGGGCTAGATCCAGAAGAGGCAAACAGATAAAGACCATGAACCAATAGAAGATGGACATGGAGCAGGACTTGAAGCAAAGCATGGATCAGAGGGCTGTCGGCTGCAGGACAGAGGGTGCTGGCTGCCAGAAGAGCTGTCGGCTGATGTCAGCAAGGTGTAGGCAGCAGGCGCATCAAGAACATCCAGTCGGTTGCATTTAATAGATTTTTATGAACTTGCAACTGGCCGACCAGCAGTCGGCCAGTTTCCCACATGCTCCAAGGGCTATAAATAGGGCTCTTTGCTCCTTGTTTTATTCATTCAACCCACTAGGGGTTTGAGTCATTAGGAGTCCTAGTCTAGGGCAGATTTTGGGTGTGTTATCACCTTTTCAGGAAGGCAGCCAAGGGCTGCAGATATGTACCTTTTTGTACCATAGTATATACTGAATTTCCAGCACTTCTCACTCTCTCTCTCTACTCTCTCTCTACCTGCGTTTTTGCATCAGATGGTGCGTTTTTGCATCAGAAGGTTTCCAAGAGTGTTTAGGGCTGAAAGAAGACTACCCAGAGCTTCCGCGTGTTACAAGTGTCTTGTAACCCTTTCCCTTTTAGCCCATCTCCTCGATGGTCCGATTACGGCGTTCTACATCACCGTTTTGCTGAGGTGTGTGAGTAGTGGTGAGTTGGCGCTTGAAGCCATTCTCCTTTTAGTAGCTATCATATTCTATTGAAAGGAATTCTCCTCCTCGTTTTGTACAGAACTTTTTCATTTTCTTTCGTGTCTCATTCTCGACAAGCTTATGCCATTTTTTAAACTTGCCAAAAGCTTTAGCCTTATCCCGAAGAAAATAAACTCACACCTTCCTATTGTAATCGTTGACCAATAACATAAAGTACGAAGATCCCCCCGTCATGTGCATCCCGCAGTTGGATGCCACGTCATGATTGCTAAGTATGTGAAGGGTCTTAGAGTGGTTATTGGCCCTTTGTGAGCCCTGTCCGGGACATGTCAGCCATGACTCGGCTTAGGTAAAGGTCAGGTGTGTATTGTCATGCACATGAAGCAGTACGAGTCCGTACTGTGAGTCACCCTTTGGAATGATGTAGAGGTGCACCGGGGTCCATGCCTTGGGCACCAGATTTAGGATAGGATGCCTTTTCCGGGAGTGTGTTCACTTCCAAGAGTTGAGGGTGGGCATGGGGCAGCCATGAGACCACCCCATGGGGCCCATAGGCCCACCCATCCTATGGGGCAGCCCAAGGGGGCCACCCCATGGAGCAAGAAGCTCCCAGGTACAAAGTGATGGTGTTATGGGGCTGTAATTCCCAGTCGGTAGCCTGTAAAGGGTGCTGGATATATTTAAGCCATGGAAGGTGGACCATAGTCCTAGGAATCGGACGAAATTGAAGGCTGAAATGGTGAAACAGAGTTTCCAGGGGTCAAAAACATGGAAACGGGATGAAACGGCTTGAAACACCACATCAGCACCTTGTCATTGTGGAAAATGGGTGAAACACGTTTTTTTGTTGAACATTTCGTTTTGTATTCTGAATGTTTTGAGGGTAACGTTTTTTTGGCCTGTTGAAATAAATTGTTTAAGTTTACATTTTTTAAATTGGGTAAGCGTTTGAAGAAACATTCTAAATATTAAACGTTTTCATAATGTTCAGAGTAAACGTTACAAAAATAACGTTTTAGAAGCAAATGACAAGAAATACTGTTATTTAACAACGTTATTAAAAAAAAGTTTATCCAGAATCCAATCTCCACAGGAAAAGATAAATTTTTTGCCTACATAAAAAATGTATGTACCTGCACACCACACAAAGCAAGGCAAATAGTATAGCAAACATCAACTCTGTTCTGAAATTCAAGTGCTCACATAGTCTCTCTCTCTCTCTCTGCCCGCCTTTTCCCCAGTTCGCCAGTTCGCTGCCTCTCTGCCCGCCTTTTCCCCAGTTCGCCAGTTCGCTGCCTCTCTGCCCGCCTTTTCCCCAGTTCGCCACTTTGCCCGCCTCTCTGCCCGCTTTCCCCCCAGTTCGCCAGTTCGCTGCCTCTCTGCCCGCCTTTTCCCCAGTTCGCCACTTTGGCCCGTTTTCCCACCCACCCTTGCTCAGGCCCCCAAGGCAGCAACATAACTCTCTCTCTCTCTCTCTCTCTCCTCCCTGCCTGTGGGAAGGACTGCAGAGTGATTTGGAGGAATGGCCCCGAGTCTCCAAGAGAAACTCGAGGCCCTAGAGATGGCAATGAAGGCATTAATCAAGGAGAACAAGAAGACATCCGATTCCAACCTCAATGAGGTGGAAAACAAACTACACAAGCACATCATAGCTCTCGAAGCACGGGTCACGAACCTCGAACAAGAGAACACGGCACTCAAGGAGGAGGTGAGTGCATTGAAAGTGGAAATGGTAGCCATCAAGAATGCTGAGAAGGAAGAAGGGGAGATCAATGACAACACTCTCACGGCCATCAAAGAAGAGATCTCCAAGGAGATCACAAAGGACATGGAGGGAAAGCTCGAAGCCAAGCAGTCAGGATGGGTCGAGGTGGTGAAGAAGAACATCCGTAAAGAAGTGAGGGAGGAGACTCAAAGGGAAGAAAACCAAATCATTCACACCACCATTGAGGAGGAGAAGATGAGGCATGCCCGCCGCCTCAACATTCGAGTCACAGGTATAGCCGAGACACCCGACTCCACTCCCGAGAAAGATGGACAGCTTCTATGCATGAAGCTCGGCTACAAGGAAGAGCACCCTCTCCCCTTCACCAAAGCATGGAGAGCCGGGAAAGACTCAACACGCAAGCGAGCCCTCATCCTACAGTTTGCAGGAGAGACGGAGAGGGTCACCTTCATGAGGAAGAGGGTCATACTACGGGGTTTAGAGGGAGCTCCTATTTTCTTGGATGATGATCTCACGAGGATGCAGCTTGAGCATAGGAGAACTTGCATGCCACGAGTCTTACACGCGAGGAGAGAAGGCAAGAAGGCCTTCTATCGAGATGGTCGGGTCATCATTGATGGCCGGCCCATGGATTAGCGGTTTGGGGCCTATGGGACACAGACCAGGCCACTGACAGAGATACACATAGCAGTATGGAACTGTAATGGTTCACTATGGGTGCAGCCTGGACGACTGGAGCATGTTATGGTGGGGAGAGACATCATACTTCTGACAGAGACACATCAGAGCCCAGAGAGAGGGCTACCTCGAGTAGAGGGATTCCAGTGGGAGTCAGCATACAGGAGGACCACACGCCAGGGTACCTCGAGAGGGTCGGGGGGAGTAGCAGTCCTATTCAGACGGGAGCTACAGGGGAGACTGAGAGTGGTAGCACAGGATCCAGAGGCCAGATACATGTGGATCAGCTTACAGCTCTCACAGGACAGGGTTATATACATAGCTCTATGTTACTTTTCTCCATCAGGATCCTCCTACGTCATTACAGAGGACATGCCACAGGAGGAGGAGATAGGAGCCTCGCCATACACTTGTCTGTCAGAGGAGATTATGCATTATTCTACACTAGGGGAAGTATTTCTCACGGGCGACTTCAATGCCCACACACAGAGCAGACAGTGTGAGGTGTATGACTATGATGACATGGAGATCCTCCACCCTGTGGATCCAGAGGAGATAGGGGCTAGTCGGGCATCAGAGGACACTGGACCAGACAGAGGGCATTATGGGGACCACTTACTAGAGTTGGGAGCCAGGCATCGTCTCGTTATTTATAACGGGATGCTACAGTGGCCGGGATCAGGAGGGCTGACATGCTTCCCACATGGGGGTCATACACGGACCGGAGGCACGGTGGTAGACTACATTATGGGGTCTTTGGAGGCATCACAGCTTGTCACCTCATTCTCCATTCCACCTCGTCCTATTGGGGCAGATCATACATACTTGGCATTTTCACTTAGCCGGATCACCAGTATCACCAGCCCCCCATATACCGACGCCACACACTACCATCTACTTCACACATGACATGGCAGACATATACACTGGCAGAGTAGAGGATGGGCTCCTACTCATGGATCCCCTGGCATCTATGGATACCATTACAGCCCAGCTCGCATCACTCCTACACACGGCTGCATTACAGAGCTTCCCACATCGTGTACACTCAGGAGAGCCTGCGAGACCTGGGACTATGCCCCAGAACAGATGGTATGATGACGAGTGCAGAGCCCGATACTCACGACTCCGCATACAGAGAGCCTTGGGAGCCATCACAGAGCAGGAGTCGAGGAGAGAGATGAGGAGACTTACTCGCCGCAAAAGGCGGGCCTTTGCAGAGATACAGGAGCTAGAGATCTTTCATTTCTTCATGAGTAGAGATAGCCCTGTCTCATGGCGGCACTTCAGAGAGCCCCGGACCCCGACACCTATTGCAGACCCACAGACATGGCACACATATGCAGAGGGTCTATACCATGCCCCACAGCAGCCACCTATACCTCAGCCACAGGAGCCTCGACCTACCACAGCTAGCTTCTTTACCCACTCGATGGTACAGGAAGCTATCCGCCGCCTACAGCATGGACGGGCCGCCGACCATATGGGCCTGCAGGGTGAGCATCTCATATATGCAGTAGATTCTTTAGCTCCTTTTCTTGCACACCTGTTTAACAGGGCACTAGCAGAGGGTTTGCCTGCGGAGTGGACGATGCACACCATTGTGCCGATTCACAAAACAGGGGATATGCTCGATCCGAGCAACTACAGGACGGTTATGGTTGGCCACGTGCTAGCCAAACTCTATGGTGCAGTGCTGGAGCAGGAGCTTAGCTTATATGCTGAGCGAGCAGGTTTACGCTCATCAGGGCAGGCAGGCTTCAGGAGAGCTTTCTCTACCACTGACCATGTATTCACTTTGAGATGTATGATTGATCAGGCCAGAGTGAGGAAGAGAAAGCTCTATTGCTACTTTGTGGATTTCCGCAAGGCATTTGACACAGTACCACGAGAGAGGCTCTTTCAGCGCCTACAGTCTCTTGGCATACCAGCAGATATGACATGGGGCATCTATGCATTATATGAGCAGGTTTTTGGGCGAGTCAGATGTCCAGGAGGTATGTCCGAGACTATTGCTAGCACCATTGGTGTGAAGCAAGGATGCCCACTTTCCCCCACGCTATTTGGGTTATACATTGATGAGGTGGCTGACTTCATTACACGGGGAGGCGGAGATGGAGTTGATTTAGCAGGTACCTCAGTACATATTATGCTCTATGCTGATGATATTGTATTGGTGTCTGAGTCCCCAGGTGGTCTACAGCAGCATCTACATGCACTCCATGATTTCTGCACACAGAGGGGTCTTACTGTGAACCTTGGGAAAACCAAGGTTATGGTCTTTCATACATCGAGACAGGGCAGGAGTCAGCTGACATTCACTCTCGCAGGATGCCAGGTGGAGGTGGTGACATCATACGTGTACCTAGGGGTTACCTTCTCTGCAGCAGCCACACGCTTTACCATGGGTTCAGCAGCCAGAGCTAGATTGACACGGGGATATGCAGCATTGGCTATGCTAGAGAGACAGTGCCACCAGGCGCATTTTCAGGAGCCCCGGACGAAGGGGTGGCTATTTGACACATTAGTCACACCAGCATTGATGTATGGAGCAGCAGTATGGGCGCCAGGCCTTGCTACTCATTGGTGGACACAGATAGAGAGACCACAGGCCCTCATGATGGCACGCATGATACGCAGCAAACCGTCAGTACCTCATGACATTATCCGAGCAGAGTTTGCTGCGCCTCCTATGATGGTAGAGGCCATATTTCAGACTATATGCCTGCTAGACAGATTCAGAGAGATGCCACAGGACAGATTATCATACAGAGCTTTTCAGGCATCTAGACAGTTGGCTGAGGCAGGAGACAGAGGATCATGGTATGCACAGGTCACACATTGGTTCTCACAGCATGGCCTAGACATGGATCATCTACCACCATTCCAGTATGACAGGGATGCACCACATATCCGTCTCTCTCATAGTGAGAGGAACAGAGTATTGAGACAGGATCTATGGCAGCTCTATACACGAGAGACATGGATATCGCCTACACAGCCTCTTCCACCGAAGATGCTATACTACAGAGATCACTTCATGAGTATCACTGATGATGGATTTATAGAGAGGCCTAGATACATGGAGGGCTTTTTACCACACGGCTCCCGAGTGGCTATTGGTCAGCTCAGAGTTTCATCACACCGATTGGAGATTGAGACTGGCAGAGCAGCACGGATCCCCCGAGAGGAGAGGGTATGCAGATTGTGCAGAGAGGAGGTGGAGAGTGAGGAGCATTATGTATGCAGATGCAGAGCATATACAGCCATCAGAGAGAGATATCCCATTTTATTCAGAGAGCCACATTCCCTACGCCAGATCTTTGAGACAGCAGACCAGCGCATACTGGGGAGATACATTCTAGACATACAGTGCCACAGAGAGACATTATTACAGGCTCAGACAGCTCCAGAGGGGGGGCGACAGACACAGATTACTACATTTTTTCAGAGATCCATACCCCTCCCAGCCCCTACACGGCAGGGAATTACTCTCCAGAGAGCAGAGACACTTAGAGCCCGCAGGAGACAGAGGACACCTGGCTTTCGGACACCACGCCTATACCAGAGAGAGATGACAGAGATCAGAGCTCAGTTTCACAGAGAGGGTGCGGAGCGACTGGCTCGCTTCAGAGCACACCCAGGCATGTTCTTCAGGGAGCTGTGGACACCCCCTTCACTGATGTATACCATTTTATACCCCCAGTATGGTACAGGATGGAGCTAGCTAGGTTGCATATCATGATTGTATACTCCATGCATATAGCTTTGCATTCTCCTAGTAATAGAGCTCCATCCCCTGCACACCCAGATTCAGCTTTTTTATTCAGTACTTTTTCATTTTGTTGGGATGACAGAGGATACCCCATACAGGTACTCCGATTTGTCTCATAGGCCGAGTTCGGTCTTTTGGAAGACGTTAATAAAATCTTTCTTTCTTTCTTTCTTTCTCTCTCTCTCTCTCTCTCTCTCTCGTTCAGTAATTTAACCAATCTAGTCTACAGGCTGTTTCCTGACCATTTTCGTTTCGTGTATGTATGCCGGTCCACGTTTCCATGGTGGCCGGTTTTGTTTCCGTTTCCTGTTTTAGGTGACTATGAGGTGGACTTCAGTCGGCCAGTCCATGGGGTATCATCACGGTTTTTTCTGTATGCTGTACGACTGCATTTCGTATGGAATACTGTACGGTCCACGATTTTCGACCGTTTCTGCCCGTTGCCGTGTGTGCGTTGTTTTGCGAGTAGCCGTTATCTGCCTGTTTTCAGCCGTTTGGATGCCGGTTTCAGCCATTTGACCTTGGCTTTAATATTATGCCATATGCTATAGCCTATAGCCTCTACCTATTTAAGGCTCAAGCTTTCAAGCTTCTTCTCCACACCTTCAAGCTCTTAAGCCTTCAAGCCTTCAAGCTCAAGCTCTCAAGCCTTGGGCCTTCATGCTCTCAAGTCATCAAGCTCTAAGGCTTAAGCTCTCAAGCCTTTGAGCTCTAGAGTAACTCTAAGGCTTAAGGTCTCAAGCTTCAAACCTCCAAGCTCTCTAGCCCCCCTCTCTCTCTCTCTCTCTCTCTCTCTCTCTCTCTCTCTCTCTCAAGCCCTCCATATATGATCTCTCTCAAGCTCTCACCTTTGAAGCTCTCTCTCTCTCTCTCTCTCTCTCTCTCTCTCTCTCTCACACACACACACACACACACACACATAAAGGCCATGGAGACAGAAGATGTAGGTTGGCCCAGAAAATGTGGTGCAAGTTATCACCGACAATGCGTCGAATTGCCGACAAATGGGTCGCTTGTTGGAGAGGGATTATCCCTCCATAGTGTCCATGTGCGTCTCATTGTGTAGACTTGCTTATGGAGGACATGGGCAAGTTGGAGTGGATGAAGATGATCATGCTGCAAGCCACCTCTATCGCCACCTTTTTCACCTCAAAGGTGAAGGTGCTTGTCATGTTCCGTGCATGTAGCACCCTTGAGCTAAAGAAGCCTTCCACCATATGCTTCGCATACATGTGGCTTCTCTTGGAAATGCTATATGATGTGAAGACACCCCTTCGCCAAACAGTGGTCGCCCGGAGTGGATGGATTGGGATGAGAGTGAGACGAGTGATGCAAAAGACATGCAAAAATTATGCTTGCATGAGGACTTTTGGGCCGAGGTGCGGAGCATTGTCATTGCCATAACCCCCTTCTATAGGGTTTTGTGCATGATTGACATGAAGGGAGCTACCTTGGGCCTCTTGGTCCACTTCATGCGAGAGGCCACCGCCGAGTTGTGCGCTTGTTCTCCCCTCGATGAGAACAAGCGTGAAGATCTTTTGCATACTGTGGATAGGAGATGCAGGTGGATGTGGTGACCTATCCATGGTCTTGCCGCCTTGCTACATACGGCCTACAAATCACCCGCCCTCTTCACCGCATACTTGGAAAAGGGAGTATCTTGTGAAATCCCTTTTTTGGTGGGACACATTTGGCTACACGCTCAGCCGCCTCCAAAAGGTGGCTTTGAGACTCTTGGCTCCAAGATTGCGCTTCGGGTGCATGTGAGAGGAATTGGAGCACCTCCTCTCTCATACACACGAAGCTCCGCAATCGCTTGAGCACACGACAGTGAGCGGCCAGTGTATTGCCACATTAACTTGCGCATTCTGCGTGCCATGCACAAGGTGGACTCGGCTAGACAGGTATAACTTATAAGCTACAACTAATGACCACTTAAAAGTTAAAACTTGAGTAAACTTAAGTTGTGAACTTCTAACTTTTTGCTTTTTGGGTTTTATTTGATAATAACTGTGTCAATGCGCATTATCGCTTGTAGGGCAATGTGGACGAGTTCAAGCTCACAACTGACTCTCTCAAGAGTGTCCAGAAGGAGGTAGATGAGGAGGAGAGACTGTATGTGGAGCTCGAGGAGATTGATCGACGAGTTTCTCATACTCGTCGTGGACGTGCAATAACTCGACCTAGTAGCAGAGGAGTGCGAGTAGGCACTCGTAGATGCACCTTTCACCCCGGCTCGAGTAGCACAATGCAAACCTACACACGACAAGGTTCCGGTAGTTCTTTCTCCGCTCTTGCAAATGAGGATGCTCTGATTGCCTTGTCACAGGACATTAGAGAGCCCGAGTTTGATGACGAGGGCAACATCCTTAGCGAGGGTGACTTTTGCGAGCGCTCTGATGGGCACTCTTCTGATGGAGATGATCCTAGCGAGAGCTTTGATTTTGATAGTGATCACTTCTCCATCTAGTCTCCTCCATCTAGATTCTAGCCCCAACCTCTAGCCTCTCTTTTTTGTGCACCATTTCTTGTACTTACTACTACTTGCGCTTGGAGCGCCTCACATTGTATGACTTAGGCTTTATCCCATCATCTATGTATGTTTTCAACTTGGTTTTAATGGAATTTTGGTTTGTGTCATGTGACAACTTGTCTTCTCTTTGAAATTGAAAATACTGAAGCTTGTAAGTATTTTTTTAAAAGACGGTATGATAATAATTTTTTTAAATATCATACCATATTTTCCCGTATGGTATCGTATCGTACGAACCTTACGGTATTGTACCTGACAACTATGGACTGTATCATATGTGGGGAATTATGAGCATTTAATGCTATTTTCTGGAGGACAAGAATTGGCCGACCAGCACCATGGGAGGCTATATAAGCATGGGCAAGGTATAGGTCTTATTCATCTTACAATTCACAAAGTGCTGAAGTGTTCCAAGGGCCAGGACAACCAAAGGGAATCCTAAAGCAAAGGTGAAGGTTGAAGGTCAAGAGTCAGATTGTTTACAAAAGATCTACAGATTTGCGTTATTTTCTCATCATTCTAATAAATCAAATACACCATCCGTGGTGGGGGCCCTACAGAGGTCCCAATACTGTGTCCGACTCATTCTCTCTCTCTCTCTCTCTCTCTCTTTTCTGCACATATCTATCTATGTAGTGCGTTATCTTCATCATAAAGGATTACTGAATTCTGTCCATCGAAGAACCGATTCTATTCATCAAGTGTCACGTGCACACCAGTGCCATGGCTAATCCTCAGCATGAACAGCATTAATCCCTGATTAATCCATCAGTTAGGACAGCATTTATGTCATCAACAACATCATCATCAGCACCACCATCATCAGTACATCGTCAGCAACATCATCATGGAGGGTCTAGGCCCTAGGGATGCAGTTGGCAGCCATATAGGCCCTTAGGCAGCAGTCGGCAGCCAGCCAAGGACCCTAGCAGCCAGCCGGCAGCAACCAAACAGTGGACCAGTAGTGGGGGCAAACATTAAATAAAGCGCAGCATTTATAGGATTTTATTCAAGAATATTTGTCCAAGAGCTGGCCGACAACAGCATATGCTGGCCAACCAACACCTCAGCATAGTATAAAAGCATGAACTATTCATTCAGCATAGACAGTCAGTCATTCATCGTTTTCAGAAAGTAGAAGTCATCGTCCATCATGTAGAAGGGGCCAAAGGTCACCCCTCTAGGGCTGACCAAGGGCCTAACCATGTACAAGCATTCAGCCACATATTAAATACAAGAAAACCTGACACCAACTCTCTCTTTTTCTCTCTCCTCTGTCTTAATCATATTTAAATCTGGCTTAAGGCTGTGGATCTGTCACCATTTGGTCCATCTCCATTTCTGGAGCCACTTTTATGGGACTGTCACTCTATAGAGCGACCAGATTTGTGCCATGTTCACATGGGGCCAGGCCAGTGTCCCATGTGAAAGGGCCAGTTTTATGGTGTCACATGGACGGGAGCCAGATCAGTGCCACCCATGTGCGACCAGTGCTGGGTCACATGGACGGGAACCAGTTTCGTGTCACCCGTGTGTGATTTGCTTCGTGCTGTATGGACGGGAGCCTGTTGGTGCCACCCGTGTATGGCCACGATGGTGTCTTGCCTATGGGACTGTCACTCCATAGGAAGACCAGGACATTTATTTATATTTGTCGCGCCAGTTTTGTGTCCGACAGGAACCTCTTGTACAAGTTTCATGAAAGGGAGATTTCGTCCATTACTTGTACACTTGCATTTATGCCTGCATGCCTAAATTTGTTTTTGCATGACTTGTTTGCTTGTGTCTGCCTGTTATGCCGTGCCAGTACAGTGGACGGGGATGCCCCCAGTGTATCGTGGAATGCTATTTGCTGACTTGGTGGTGTGGCGTGTGAACAGGTGGTAAGTATTTTCATTTTGGCCTTTTTTAAAAGGTTAAATCCATAAACTATGGTTAACTTTAATGTTTATAAGCTAATGTGTTCACACATTTAAATTTGGGTTGGACATTTACTTTCTAGTGTGGGTGCCTATAAACTAACCTTTGATTAGAGTTTAATAATTCTAAAAGCAACTATTGCATGGAAGACTAGTACATATTTCCCACGTGGGTGGTGGCTGGATTTCTCTCTCCATCGCCTGGTATCCTCCATGCTATACCCGCCTGCTGCCCACGCCTACTGAAGCTACAGCTGTACCTGCCTGCAGGCCTGCCCACGCCTCCTGTACCTATTGCTGTACAGTATCCGCTTGCTGTACCAGGCCTGTACCTACTGCTGTACAGTACCCGCCTGCTGTACCAGGCTTGTACCTGTTGCTGTACAACACCCTCCTGCTCATTTACTGTCACATGCACTCTGCACTCAATGCATGGTGACAAGATGGCTCATCATCAGCAGTGCAACGTTTGTACATTATTAGAACCCAGTAGGATGATATTTGTTGTACGTCGTGACCCCATTGTATATCCTCAGTCTAGGATAAGTCAGGCGCACGAGCTACGTAGGTCATTCCTCAGCCTTAGCGGATCACTCAGTCAGTCAAGTCCCTTAACCCACTTGGAGAGAATCATTCATGCATGTAGAGTTAGTAGAAGTCTTAGGGTTTGCATCAGAAAGCACTATGCATCTTGCATAATATGCATTCATATGCTTGTGCATCATTCAGAACATCCCAGAAGCATTAGGAAATTTACTAGGATTTATCTGGTATTTTTTCCATATTTTATGGAATTTTTAAAGGATTTAATGTCATTTATAAATATAAACTTTATTAAATAAATGACCAGCCCTAGTTAGTATAAATAGGCTTGCATAGGGCTTAGTTCTTCATTCAGTCTTCAGTGAGCTAGGTGCCTTCCTCCTCAACACTAGGAGCATTCCCCGTCTTTCGCCTAGACTGGTTCCTACCCTGCTGGAGTTTGTGTTGTGCTTCAGTCTTCTTGCAAACCCCTGTCCATTCAGCCTACAGCAGCTCCAGAGTTCTACAGCAGCTCCACAGTTCAAGCGCAGCCGTCTTTGCCTAACACAAAGTTGAGACCTTCAGCCATCTGCTCAGCCCTTAGGTGCCTGCATACAGCACACTTTCACCAACCTTCGTTTATTTGCATCACGAACCTGCCTAGAAAGCACTGTCTCCCAACCATCCATCACCTCATCATCGGCCTCTTGTCCACATCCTTGGAACTCGGGATCCAAGACATACGCAGTAGCATGCATAGGAGAATGATAACCATTCCATCGTGCTTCACATAATTCTCGAACCTCTGCATATTTCTCATAAGACAAGCCCATTTCCCCTATTTTCTCGATCATTCGGTCAGCCCCCTCATAAACCTTGCCAATGCATGGCTCCCGTCCATCTGCAATCCGCATCAAGCGCATGATCGGCTTCATCATAGCATTGATAGTGTTGACTTCATCCCAAAATGTGAATGAAGTCTTGTATGGTTCTTGCAACCTCTATGCCGGCTCTTGACCGAGAAAGAGCCCATCCCATCCACTCATTGCATACAACCAACTGCTTCAAAGGCAAGTGCACTTTGGATAACCTCTTCATCATGGGAAAGTTATAACCAAAGCGTGTCTCTGAGTACTTCAAGAGATCCTTTTTGGGCGATCTCTTGCGGAATTCATTCAAAATAAACTGATGGTTTTGAATGAAGCTTTTTATCTCCTTGCCTTTTTGAATGTGTGGATCAACCCATGGCAAGCTGCCAACATCCTTCAATAAGTTGCTCAAACAATGAGCAAAGCATGGACTAAATGTGATATGCAGATACCTGTCTTCAAGCTTAAGACTAGCTGCTCTATTTGTTGCCTGACCATCAGCTAAGAACTGAATAACATTCTCTGGTCCAACTTTCTCAATACCTTTGGCCCACTCTTCCACAAGCTGATCTGCAGTTTTTCTAGTCCCAGAAGCTTCATGTGAGGAAATGAATTGCATTCTTCCTCGAGAATAAGCAACTGTAATATGCGGAAGCTTCGGAGAAAGATCGGTAACTTCAAAACTCAAAATTCAGCACACTTTTCGCGACGGAAATTAACGCACAACACTTGAAAGGAGAAGTGCAAAAAATAGAGAGAGAGAGAGAGAGAGATGGAGAGGACACAGTATTGGGTCCCAATTACCCTCTGTAGGGCCCGCACCACGGATGGTGTATTTGCTTTATTAGAATGATGAGAAATCTGAAAGAAAATACAGCAATCTTGGACCTTTTCTTGGCTGGAAAATCCTGCCCTTGACCTTCAGTTCTCCACCCCTTTGCTTAGCAAGTCCCTTGGCTTGTCTAGCCCTTGATTTGCTTGAGCACTTGGTGAATAATGAGATGAATAATTGGGATTATGGCTTCCACTATTTATACTTCCCATCAGGAGCAATCGGCCAGGTGTTAAACAGGCAGCCAGCACCAATGTCCCACGACTGGTGAAAATTCAGCAATAAATGCTGAATTAAATCCCAAAAAATGCTGGAAAAAATCCCATAAAGTCTGCGCATCTCTTCCTAGGTGCCTGCTTCTGAAGGGCTGGGCACATCTTTTGTCCACAATCCCAGGGTTGGGCAGCCTGTATGGGCTGCCCCATGCATGCCCTAGAGCCATATAAAGACTGTAAACTCCTGGAAATTGCCTTATCTGTGCCCTAGGGCTGTCCTACAGCCCCTCCATGGCTGGTGGGTTCAGCCTGGGCCTTCCTGGACCTTATGGGGGTGGTTCTACACCAGTCCCATACCCACACTCAGATTCGGGGTAGCCGTATGGGCTGGCCCCTTGTCCTAACCACTATCTACTCAGTGATCTGGCATCCGGTACCATACCAGATACACAGAACCACTGACATCATTCTAGAGGGAGATTCACAGCGCGGACTGGCACTGTTTCATGTGCAGGACACTGCACACATGACCTTGGACTCAGGTGCAGGACAATGCACACCTGACCTCTGACGACTGAGATGGATCCCTGGCTGACTCGTCCCGGACTGGGCTCACATGGGACCAGTTCACCATCCCAGGTTCTGCACCTTCTGTACAGAAACGTCTACGTGGCATCCAAGTGCGGGATGCACGTGACATCCCCTTCTCCTTAACTTGACGGAAGCTGCAAAGCCTCCAAATTATCCGTCAATAATGCCGGATAGTCTTCGAAGAACTCTTTGTCGAGCCATACCGCTTCATGAGTTCCTCAGTCCTGAAACTTCGTGAGGAACTGTCATAGTCTTCGGCCTGAGCCATGCTTGAAACGGTGCAGAAGGATCTGTTCTGGAACCATTACTTCTGCTTCATCCACAATGTCTGGTTCCGCTTCGTCTTTGACCTCTGAAGAGGGTGGACATGCATATGGCTTTAACCAACTGACATGGCCTCCAATGCTCCTGGAGTCATTCGAATCTTTTGTCTTCTTGTTTTCACTCCCTTTAGCAGATCGGTGAGATCTGTCGAGGGGGGGAGCTGGGGAGGGAGACTGTCCCGAAGAAAAATCTTCTGGAACTTTTCATGGAGGACCGAGTAGTTCTCGGAAGCACTGGTCACCGTCTGGGCTGTCTGGATGTAAATCATCGCACACTGTGCGTCTTTCCTGATTGCTCGCTTAGCCTGCAACAAGTGGCTTATGAGTGGAAAGTTTGGAATACCTGGCTCACACTTAATGGTCACCGGGGTGTTTGACACATTCCGATTGATCTGGAACGTGTGCTTGTCCCACTTGACATCAGGAAGAAACTTGTGAAACCACTGGATACCCAAAATTATGTGTGCTCCTACAAGAGGGGCAACCATAAAGTCACGCACAAACTCTATGCCCTGAATCACTAACTTAGCACCTAGAGCTTCATACTTGACGCTCGTTGTCATACCTGTGCTAAAACCCTCAACCTGTTTGTCCACCGAAGTCAGCTCGAAACGGGCACGCCTAGCGGCTTGTTCCGTGACCACATCCTCCGTGCTGCCGCCGCTGTCAAACAAGACGACGACTCTCTGGCCACCTATGTAGCCAAAAGACTTGAGCAATTCGTTGTGCTCATACTCCTGGTCATGGGCGCCCTTCTGCTTATCTTCGAGCTCCCGGCTAATAATTGCTCCAACTGAAGCACCGGGGTTTGAAGAACTAGGGTTAGCCGCTGGGGTCTGTGTGGGAGCTGAGCTCACCACGGAAGCTGTGGAGGCGGCGGCGGCCTTTGGAGGCTTCTTCGGACAATCCCGAGAAGTATGTCCTTTTGTATGACAAAAAAAACATCTACCCTCCTCCTTGTACTGAGAAAGCTCCTCAGCACTCAACTTGCACCTGTCTTGCCTGCCTCCGCTTTCTGGTCTGGAGTAAGCTTAGACGCATTGTTCGAGTTCTTGGAGCCAGAGGCTCCCGGGCTCTGTCCTGGGGAAGACCCCGTCTGGTTCTGGCTTTTGCCCCCCGAGGCGTTAGCCTTGGGAGAAACCGGCTGGGAAGTCTTGGGCTTGCCACCATTGTGTTTCATTTTTGCACTCTGCGCAAGCGAGAGTGCGTCCTCAAAGGTGGCTGGCCTAAACATACGCACCTCCCATTGGATTTCCATGTCCAGGCCATACAAAAACTGCCCTTTCTTGTCCGTATCAGATAAGCCTAATTGTAGACATAAGGTCAAAATTTTATTGGCAAACTGAAGGACTGGTTGCGCGTTCTGACGCGCTTCCTTGAACTCGTCTTCGAGTCGCTCAAGGTAGTGGGGCGGTAGAAACCGCTGCTTAAGGTCGCGGACGAACTCGTCACCAGCCCGCAATCCGCAGCAGCATCAACCACCGTCATTCGCAGTCAACCAAACTTCAGTAAGTATGATGGTAAGTGTGATCATTCATCAGTTAATCAATTTATTCATCAGTTTAATGCTCATTTTCCATTAGCTAGGATCACAGACCCACAAGATAAAGTCCACTTAGCGGCTCCCCATCTCACTGGTGAGGCAATCACTTGGTGGCAGCATTGGTCTAGTATTCATACAGACCAGGCCACAGGTGTCACAGCCTTTGACTGGGACATCTTTGTCCATGACCTGAAGACCAGATTTCTCCCACCCCAGTACATGACCGGTCTGAAAGATGAGTTCTATGGACTCAAACAGAATGGATCCCCAGTGCTTCAGTTTTATGGAAAGATTATTACTTTAGCACAGCAGTTAGGGCTATCTGCATAGGCCAAGATGGAGCAATTCATTCGTGGATTGGACTCATTCGGTTCACAGTTCGTACCTTTGAACCAAGTACATATGACCGGGCTCTGACTCTCACTCAGAAATGAAGATGAACAAAGGCAAGCCCAAGCAGTCAGCACAGTCCAGTACCAAACCCCAACAGGGGAAGGGTAATTCGTCTTCTAAAGACACTAAGACAAACACCAGTCCTAGCTCTAGTTCAGGGGGTAAGGAATCCAAGCCTAAGAAGACTCCTGAGGAAAAGGCTCAAGCAGGCATCACTGGAGGCTATCTCCCTCTAGAGGAGCAAAGACAGTATCAGTCAGAAAACCGATGTTTTTCTGTCATACCATTGGCCATGGTAAGAAGGATTGTCCAAAAAGGCAAGCGGAGCAAGCCTCCAAAGAGCCTTCTGCCACAGTTGCCCAGTATCCCCCGCTCCTCCAGACCCGTCTGCTACCACCAATGTGGTTCAAATCTTACCTTCTATGCATCCCATGCCATCCGTCGTACTTGATGCTAAGCAGGAGGGTGAGGCAACAACCACACAGAAAAGCCTGATGCGAGCTTATGGCTTTGCCACGGGCTGACAATTCATAATCCTTTTTGACATGGGCAGTTCTGAGGACGCCATCTCTCCCAAGTGGGCTACCAACTTCTATACGAGCAAAGATGGGCACAGATCAAGGAGACATGGACACAATTCATGGCAGCATCAACAAAGGCCAAGAAGGAATCACCTAGGGTTGTGAAGCAACCCATGACCGAGAGCGTTTACCCAACAAAAGAGAGCTTCTAAGACGAGTTCTCACGTGATCACAGAAAGAGGTGTTTCCGAGGAGGTGCCATTACCCGGGATGCACATGCCAGAACCAAAACCAGAGCCAGAAGCCAAACCAGAACTAGAACCACAGATTAAGCAGGTGGATCTTTCCAAATCCTATTTGGAGGAGGATGAGGTCAACCCAATAGTTCCCAAGGAGGTGGATCTCTCCAAATCCTATTTGGAGGAGGATGAGGTCGTCTCGACAGTTTCGGAGGAGTTTTCAGAAGATCCAGAGACCGAGCCACAGAACTTGAAGACCAAGTCAGAGAGCTTGGGGATTGAGCTGATGGATATGAAGTGCAGTCTTCAATTGGACCGGAACGGAATCGGAGCAAAGGTGTATGGATTACCCCAGCGTTCCAAGCTTAGGAGGAGGGGATGTCATGTGCATCTGTTAATCCCGATGTTCATAGACATGTATATTCTCATTAGCAAATATATGGGCAGATTTTGCAGCCCTACGGGTTCCTGGAAGTGCCCAAGACATAGCCCAATGGTTGGAACACCTTTTGGGCATAGTTTGGACACAAAATATGACTTTTTGGACAATGTTTTGTGGGAAAAATAGGCAAAACCGACTTAATTACGAATTCATACCTTTTTCCTATAAATAGGATCATTTGGCATTCATTAGAATCATCAAACAAAGATCATGAGGATCCATTTGTCAAAGTCTACAAGGCAGCAAGGATAGTGGTGGATCAACAGGAGCTCCTCTTGGCCGATTGCAAGTAAGAGGGCTTCAGGGATCTTTGGTATGCATCGTGAAGCTGTGAATAAGCAAGATCATTGTATATATAGCATGTTTTGGCAATATACACTAGATTAGGTCTATCTCTCCTTCACTTTTGTGTCTTTGCTAAACATAGGATTAGCATTAATCTTCTTTGCTTAGTGTTAATCAAGGTTGTTAGAGGCGTCAGAGGCGTTTCGTACGAGGTGGGTATGGTACGCGCCTCGAAAGACTGGTATTTTTTAGAGACGTTAGAGGCGTGTTAGAGGTGTCTGTTTTTATATATATATATATATATATATATATATATATATATATATATATATATATATATATATATATATATATATATAGTGAAAGTTGAGAGAGACAGAGAGAGACTAGAGTGTGTATGTATGAGCCTTGAGGGAGGGAGAGAGAGGGTGTGTATGAGAGGGAGAGAGAGTGTGTGTGTGAAAGAAAGAAAGCTGTATTAAACGTCTGCAAAAGGCCAAAATGATCTATGAGACCAAAATAGTCCATCATCATCATCTGGATACATCATCAAGATTCAAGGGTACAAAGTAAAATGAAATGAACTGAAATGAACCAGTAGTATAGAGAGAGCTCCAAAAGTGGGTATAAAAAACATCATCATCCTAGTGTGTGTGAACTTTGAACTTTGAACTTTGGGTCTTGAGAAAGGCTTAAGGGAGGGAGGGAGAGAGAGAGTGTGTGTGAGAGGGGCTGCCTTGGGCCCTTAAAGCCCCCGTCTAAAGACTCAAACCAGCCAAAAATAAATAAAATAATAATAATTGTTGACGCCTCGATCAGGCAATCGTATGCCTCAAATGCCTCGTACGCCTCGAACGCCTCTAACCGTTAAGAGGCGCGCCTCGTAACAACTATGGTGTTAATCATGAACACGCTGCCGCAACGCATGTTACAAGTGGCAAGGGCCAAAACCAAACGGTGCCTTCCCGAGGTACAGTGCCTTCCCCAGGATAGAGCACAAGAGCTCTAGCTCCAAGAACTCGACCAACACACCTAATCTTACTCCAAACTAGAAAGCTCAAGCAGGCAAGACCAGTGGTAAGCTCATCCAGAAGGGGCAATGCTTCTATTGCCATACAATTGGGCATACCTCTAGGACATGCCCTAAGAAACCCATGCCCAATTGCAAGGGCCACAACCAAACGGTGCCTTCCCCAGGATAGAGCACAAGAGCTCCAGCTCCAAGAACTCGACCAACACACCTAATCTTACTCCAAACTAGAAAGCTCAAGCAGGCAAGACCAGTGGTAAGCTCATCTAGAAGGGGCAATGCTTCTATTGCCATACAATTGGGCATGCCCTAAGAAACCCATGCCTAGATCAAACCACTAGCCTCAACAACTTTAATGGTGAGCCAGGCTCCCATACAAATCTCCAAGATGCCGCTAGTTCTTCAACTCCCAATCCCATGGTTGGCACCAGTGTCAGCCAAGAGCTCAAAGATAAGCAGAAGGGCACCCCTAACCCAGAGTACGAGTGCAATGAGTCACTTAAGACTTTTGGTTACATAGGTGGCCAGAGACTTGCCGTCCTATGTGAGGCCAAAGACTTGCCGTCCTATGTGACAGCGGCAATACAAAGGACGTGATCATGGAATAGGCCGCTTGGCGGGCCCGTTTCCCACGGACTCCGGTTGACGAGCATGTTGAGGAATTTAGCACAAGAATGACCACGAGTATCAAGTTTGAGATTCGTAGAGCTAAGTTAGTCATCCTGGGCACAATTTGTACCAGATTCCATAGTTTCCTTCTTGTAGGAGCAGGCATTATCTTAGGAACTCGTTAGTTTCACAAGTTCTATCCATCGATTGGTAGCAGCACACTTTTTGGATTCTCTGGAACGTGCCCATGGCTCCTGTCATCATCAAGTGTGAGCCATGAATACCTTTCTTTCATCTCATTCCGCATGCAGGCTAAATGAGAAATGACAAAAGACGCGCAATGTGCAATGATCTATGTTTAGACCGCCCAGACCGTTACAAGTGCTTCAAAGAAGGACTAGACCCTACATGACCAATTACAAAAGATTTTCCTTCGGGACAATCGCCCTTTCAAGCTCCCTCCGTCTAGACCAAACATGTAGCATTTATAGGCTAATAATGGGTTGGAGCACTTTTTTCCTCTTTAGGAAGTTTTTTCTCCCCGAGCATATGTACGCACTCTTATGAGTGTGTGTGTGACCTTATCATGTCACTTCACTTGTACTTCAGTCATTCTCATCAATCTACTTTGAGTGTTGTGCTTCCATCTCTCTCCTTGCTTGCTACATCTATGTGTGTGTTGTAACATTAATCTCCACTCCAACAATTGGTATCAAAGCAGGTGCGCCCTTCTGCTCATGATAGTCTCAAACATCTCGTGCACACTCATGTCTGCGGTCCCCAAAGGCCTGCCTAGCGCTCTTTGTTCCAAATTTCTTTGCTCTCTCTCTTCGTCGAAGTTCGCCATAGTGCAAATAGTCCCGTTCTTTCTAGACCGCAACAAAACCATCCACTATGCATGTGGGAGACTTTCCAGGGGCTTCCATCCCTCCGCCCTCACCCTCAACCTCTCCCCCATCCTCCCCTCTCCGGACCTCCTCTGCTGCTCCCTCCAAGCGTCCACAGACTGATTCATCACTTCTCAGAGCCTGTAGCGACGATGACGGTCGCTCCTTTCCCTCTCTCGAAGTATCTAATATATACCCCCCCCCCCCCGCCCCCCCGGGACCCCCCAAAGTCATGGGATAGCCAATGTGGAATGCCTCCAAATGGATTCTAGTGCTTTTAGAAAGACTTCAGCTCCTCCCGGAGTCTATGACATCTTTCATTGCTCTAGACCGCAGTCACTCCGGAGAGTAGAGCAATGATCTTCTCCTTCCCTCTTAAGTGTAGCAACAGCAAAGAGTGAGTGGAGTCCGGAGTCTTTTTCCTCCACTATTCATGGACAGGTGATAGAGCTCTCTCACGACCCGGAGAGCTGCGCCTCATAGACATTGTCTCACTTTTGTCCTTTGGCCCACATGGAGCTTGGAAGATCATGCCAGGGAATCCAAGGTGGCGAGCTTGTGAGAGAGAGTTTGGAGGTGCTCCTCTTCATGTATCTTCATGTACCGCTAGCAGTCCCCCTCCCCCCTCCTACAGATACCTTTAATGTGACAGCCCAGCTAGAGTGGAATGGGCCCACATGGAACATAGGATCGGGGAACACCTCAAACGTCTACACACTAGGACAAACTGTGACTACTCGCCATCCACACCGTTGCCCAAGTCTCATAGGTGAATGGGAGAGTTAATTAGGGTTTCATGTGGGAGACATACACACAGAGAAAGAAGGGAGAGAGAGAGAGAGACATATGGGGATAAGTCAACTCACCAAGTGTGAGTGTGTGACTCCCCTATCACACATGTATATTGCACTAGTACACATAGTGCACTTAGTACATTAAAAGTACTAAGTGTACTATGTACTATAACTTATGGACTTGTACACACTACAAGGGTGGGCATAATGCCTTTACCCCAACAACCTCCCACTTAAAGGCAAAGTGCCCTTAAATGAAAGAAAAGAAAAATCAGCATGTACATGATAATATACAAGGCCATATCAAGGCTGAAACTGGCCTCATCCAATGCCCATCAAGTGTCTGCAATGAGCAAACCGCTCCGGAGGCAAACTCTTTGTCAACAGATCAGCCGGGTTGTCATCCGTATGAATCTTAACAAGCTGAATTTGCTTGTTCTCTATCACCTCTCTGATGAAGTGATACTTCACATCCACATGCTTCGTCTTTGCATGAAAGACAGGGTTCTTTGCCAACTAGGATGGCACTTTGACTGTCACAATGCAACAATGGAATATCCCCTGTATAACCCAAATCAACCACTAACCGAGATAGCCATAATGCCTCCTTGCAAGCCTCTGTGGCTGCAATATACTCGGCCTCTGTAGTAGATAAGGCTGTGCACTTCTGCATCCTGGATATCCATGACACAACACCTCCTGTGAATGTAAACACATAACCGGTAGTAGACTTCCGGTTATCTGGATGATCGGCATAATCCGAATCCGTGTAACCATGCACTAATGCATCCTGTTTGCCAAAACAAATGCACATATCTTGTGTGCCCTTCAGGTATCTCATGACACCTTTCACTGCTTCCCAATGCTTCTTGCCAAGGTTGGCCATGTATCTAGAAACCACTCCAACTGCAAATGCAATGTCCGGCCTAGTAGCAACCATGGCATACATGAGACTGCCACAAGCTGAAGCATACGGAATCTTGGCCATATCAGCCCTGCCACTATCTGACTGTGGGCTGTCCATAGCACTGAGTTTCACATATGGAGGCAAAGGAGTACTAGTCTTCTTCCCCCCATCCATATTGAACCTCTGCAAAACTTTGCCAATGTATTCCTTCTTAGACAAATACAACACATGCTGATTTCTGTCCCGAAGTATCCGCATACCCAAAATGTGATTTGCATCACCCAAATCCTTCATATCAAAGGGTTGATGCAGCCTCTTCTTCAAGGCATCCATCTCTTTACGAGATTTCCCGGCAATCAACATATCATCAACATACAAGATGAGGATCAATAGACTGCCATCCAAAGCTTTCTTGGTGTATAAGCAGTGATCTATGTCACTTCTCTTGAAATCCTGTGATTTCATGAATGTATCAAATTTATGATACCATTCCCTTGGTGCCTGTTTGAGTCCATAAAGACTCTTTTTCAGCTTGCATACAAGCTTCTCCTTTCCATTCACTGCATAACCCTCTGGCTGTTGCATATATATCTCCTCATGGAGATCACCGTGAAGAAAAGCAGTCTTCACATCCATCTGAATCAAGTGCAGATCATCATGAGCAACCAAAGCTAATACAGCTCTAAGTGTGGTCATTTTGACCACTGGAGAGAAGATCTCATCAAAGTCCACACCATATTCCTGCTTGAAGCCCTTAGCCACTAACCTGGCTTTGTATCTTGGCTTTGCATCTGGTGCAACTTTGAGCCTGTAAACCCATTTGCAAGGCAAAACCTTCTTGCCTGCAGGCAAATGCACCAACTTCCATGTTCCATTTTTGTGCAGAGAATCCATCTCTGACTTCATGGCACGCTCCCAAAGAGCCTTGTCTGCCCTCTGTAAAGCCTCCTTATAACATGAGGGCTCCCCACAGTCAGTGAGCATCAAGTAGTCAACCCCTGGAACAAACCTGTCAGGGGCTCTGGAGGGTCTAGTGGACCTCCGTACCCAATGACCATCATTTGCAGGTTGCTGTCCAGCCTGCATATCACCTATTGGTGGCTCCTGTTCCATGCCATAAGGCTGAAAAATCATGCCCGGTATCTCCTCTAACTGTGGTATATCCATAGGGATATTTTCTGCCATCTCTGGCTGTCCATTTGGACCATTTTCAGCACCATTTAAGGGCTGGTTTTGCTGCTGTAATGGCTGATTTACAGCCCTTGGTTGTTGTCCATGATGTCCATCATCATCCAAGATGACTCTGCTAGGCTCCTGTTGCCTTGCAGGCTCCTTATACATGCATGTTTCATCAAAAAAGACATCATTGCTGCGTATAATCTTTCTATTCACGGGATCCCAAAGTCTATACCCCATTTCACCTCTGTCACCATATCATAGGAATATGCATTTGTGAGACTTAGGGTCAAGTTTGGTGCGCATTTCCCTGCGTATGTGCACGTACGCAACGCAACCAAACACTCTCACGTGCTTGTATGATGGAGGCTTCCCTGTCCATACTTCCTCTGGCACTTTCCCACCAAGCCTCGCGTTCGGTGACCTGTTTATAAGATGAACGGCTGTCATAACAGCTTCAGCCCAAAAACCATGAGGTAATGCAGCATGTGACAACATAGAACGGACCTTCTCCTGAATGGTCCTGTTCATCCTCTCTGCTGTCCCGTTTTGTGGAGGATCATAAGGAGTAGAGAGCTCCCTCTTGATGCCTTTAGCATCACAAAAGTCCTGAAACTGTTTGGACATATACTCTCCACCATTGTCGGAACGCAAAGCCTTCAGTGTTTTGCCAGTTTGATTCTCAACATGAGCAACAAACTTCTGAAACACTGAGAATGTATCACTCTTCAAACGAAGAGGATAAACCCACACCTTGCGTGTGGCATCGTCAATAAAAGACACAAAATATTTTGCCCCTCCCAAAGAAAGCTGAGGCATCTCACATACATCTGTATGCACAAGCTCTAACTGAGCATCTTTCTATCCAAGAGCTTTCTTGTGGGGGCACTGGAGTTGCCTGCCATATATACAATGCTCACAAAACTGAAAACTTGAAAACTTTAGAGCAAGTAACCCAAACGAGACAATTGCTCCATTCCTTTGACACTCATGTGTCCCAACCGGCTATGCCACATAGAGATTTCCGGCAGCTCGGTTGCATTTACATTAGCATGGTGACAAACACTTGCATGCATGAAGTAAAGAGTGTCCACCTTAGAGCCTCTGGCAACAACCAGTGAGCCCTTACTAATCTTCCACTTTCCACGACCAAATGTGGTAACATAATCAGCATCATCAAGCTGTCCTGTAGAAAGCAGGTTCTTCTTGATCTCAGGTACATGCCTGACATCATGGAGCATAAGCTGTGAGCCATCTGAAAACACAAGCCTCACATCACCTCTGCCAAGAATCTTGCACGCATGGTTATCACCCAAATAAACTACTCCTTCATTGCCAGCAGTATACCTGACGAACAAGTCCCTGCAACCTGTGACATGAAAGGAGGCACCTGAATCAATGATCCATGAGTGCATACCATGACCATCTCCTGTAAGAAGTGAATGGGCATCAAGTGAAGACGTGAATAGAACCTCATCCTCACTGTCACCTGCATGTGACACATTGATTTCTTCAATCTTGACTCCACTTTTGTCCTTTGGCTTTACATCTTTGGCTTCATCTTTGTCTTTTGTCTTTGCCTTTTCCCTTTTCTTTTTGATCATTTTTCCATTTGTAGCATTGCTTTTTGATGTGTCCCTTCTTGCCACAATAATGGCATTCCAAGTCCTTTTTGGAGCGGGACTTGCTCCTTCCCCGTTCTTGGCTTCTACCCCTTTGCTGGGATCTCCCACGTGCATTCATTGCATTGGACTTTCCAACAGAGTTGTTTTTCCTGTTCATCTCTTCTTGAAGAAGAGCACCCTCAACATCTGCATATGACAGCATAGCATTCGAATTGCCAGTGGCTGTCCTGAATGTGTCCCAACTCTCTGGCAAAGTGCATAAGAGAGAGGTGGCTTTGAACTCATCGTCCATTGCCAACTGTTGATTAATAACCTGGCTGACAATACCATTAAACTCATTTAGATAGGCTGCCATAGACGCCCCTTCCTTCATCTGAAGACCTATGAGTTTCTTCAACCAATACACTTTGCTTGAGGCACTTTGCTGGGCATACAAGTCCTGCAATCTCTGCCACATTCCCCAAGCTGTTTTCTCTTCACGAATGCTGAAAAGTAAAGAGTTTGACACAGACAACATGATAGTAGATCTTGCCAGATCATCCATATCTTCCCACTCTTCAGCAGTAAGAGAAGCGGGCTTTACACCCCTTTCTTTGATAGGCTTGTGCTGCTTCTTCTGGAGCAACACATTATAGCACTGGGTTTGCCAAATATCATAGTTATGTGAGCCTTCAAGCTTCTTGATGTGAAGCAATGAAGAGCTCTCACCTATGGTTGCCATAGCAATATGCAACCTGTCAATGCCTGACTCCCTGCAAAATGTGCAAACACTGCACCAAAAGCACACAAAGTGCTCACAGTTGTTCTCCCAAGCTTTATCTCCCACTGCGGAAGCACAAATGCAACTCTACTCCCACTGTATGTGATTAAATCACCAAAATCTGGTTGCTGCAGATTTAGGACAGCACCTTAAATGTGCTCTGTTGCCCTTTCAAAGTACTGTACAGCAATACTAAGTGCTCACCAATGATGTACCAAACTTGTACCGGCAAGTACTGCAGCTGAAATTGAGCCTTTTGTTCACTCAAATCAATGTGCAGCCATGCCAAAACTTGTACAAAGCTGTACCAAATCTGTACCAGCAGGTACAGTAGCAATAAATGCTCTCTTGGCTGTCCAAATGAGTGAAAATCAGACTTTTACAGTCCCGAACACTGCATACAACAGTCCCGAACAGAAATTGGGCAAAAGCCCCTTGACTGCAAGCTGATTTCTGAGGATTCAAGGCATAAAAGTCTTGCCTGCTGCTTTGCCAAGCTCAACAAGCATAAAATCTTGAAAAGCCCCTTGATTTAAGATCAATTTCTGATCATTCATGGTACATTGACGCACATGAAGGCATCCAGAGTCTTCACGATGCTTCCCCCTGGCCACATATACATCCAATACATGAAAGCCCCTTGATTTACAGGCACATTGAGTGCTTGACAGGCATCAACACGTTGCCCAAAGCATCAAATGCGAGCATGCAAATCAATCCAATCGGCACAAAAGCCCCTTGATTTGCACTGCGATTTGCTGCAATTTTGCCCGAATGTGCAATTTCTCACATCATACAGCATGTATGAATGCCCAATTGCACAAATACATCAAAAGCCCCAAATTTTGACATCCAATTTCTTGCAAATTGATCCTGATTGTGACCAATGTCACCCAATTTTGCCAATTTTGCTCAAAAATTGAGCAATTCGGCACCTGACCTGCTCAATTGATGATTGTACCTGCTCAATTGCAAATTGGACATGCAAATTCCAAAAAATTGAAGCAAATACCTCAGGTAATTTTCTGATTTTTTGTTGCAGGAAAGGGGGGTTTGCTGATGCTGCTGCAGAAAGAATTGTGCTGATGAAGGACTCCTCACGCTTACCAGTTGTACGGATAGCTGGCTGCTGCTGCTATGAAGCGTTGGCTGCGCCTGGTTGGCTGGGCAGCCCTCTGCGCTGCTTGGTTGGGCTGCTTTGTAGTCGGGCTTGGGCTGGTCGCAGGCGTGGGGTCTACACAAGCGAAGGCGTTTGAGCCGGTGCTGCTGCTGGCGCTTCGCATTTGCTGACGTGGAGTCCGTGCAGTTGAATGCACGGCGTTCGACTCATCAGTTGCGCGCACTGGTGTTCTTCTTCGCTCGCCTGCCTACCAGGTGCCGCCGACTCAATGTTGCCGCCTCTGCCTAGTGGCTTGCGCTACACGCGTTGCTGCCTTCGCCGTCTCCGCCTAGTAGCGCTTTGCTTTGCTCACGCCTTGTGTGTTCGCCTGAGTATGGACGCCCAGCATTCAACGCTCACACAGACAGCACACTTCGCTTGCTACCTAAGCCAGGAGAGAAAAATCAGCGCCTGCACCTTCTTCTCCTCTACAGCAAATTCGACACCACCATTGTTGGAAGTTCAGGCGACAAGTGCAGCAACGTAAGCAGGCTGTTGACGGACGGACTGCAATGAAACTTGTTGGAAGGAAACTGCACATGCAGAGAGCTGCAGGCTGGCTCTGATACCAGTTGAATGGGAGAGTTAATTACGGTTTCATGTGGGAGACATACACACAGAGAAAGAAGGGAGAGAGAGAGAGAGACATATGGGGATAAGTCAATTCACCAAGTGTGAGTGTGTGACTCCCCTATCACACATGTATATTGCACTAGTACACATACTGCACTTAGTACATTAAAAGTACTAAGTGTACTATGTACTATAACTTATGGGCTTGTACACACTACAAGGGTGGGCATAATGCCTTTACCCCAACAATAGGGCAAAGGGCTGCCCACACAAAACTCACCCCACTAGACCCCTTTGATGCGGATGATGATCGCTTGAAACATTTAGGGATTGTGCGGCCAGCAGTGCCACTCTCAGTGAGGAGTCCTGTGTGAGGAATTGTAGAGAGCCATAGTGGGAGGCTCTATCGACATTCTCTTTCTTCAAGAGCATCACTTGTTAGCTGGTCATGCCCGCAAATGCAGGAAGATTTTGCAGGGCAAGCGCCACACACCTTTTGGTCACCCGCCTTCCGCCCATCTAGGATCCAAGGCGGAGCATGTATCTCAATAAGTGAGCAGCTTCTTCCGGTGGTGCTGGACTTCGGCATCATAGTTCCAGGAGGGCGCAATGGGTGATTATCAGACTTGGGGAGGCTAGGTAGGCCTCCTCAACATTTATGCCCCCTAACTACATGGCAAGTCAAGCAGACTTATGGAGGATGATTCGGTATGGCCTCCCTTAGGCTCATTTATGGTGTATGGGGGGAGACTTTAATATGCTGGAGACCACGGAGGATAGACTAGGTGGTAGCTAGGATATTGCCTCTGGTGCTGAGCTTGTGGCTTGGGGGCCTTGTCTTCACCATCAAGGAACAGAACCCTGGCATCTCCCGGAGTTTGGGCATAGTGAAGGGAGTGAGATTCTCCAAATTTAACAACCACCCTTAAAGGGGCAGGAGTCAGATGTGGTCCTCCGGAGTCCAGAAACCAACCACACAAGTGAAAAAAAATCTAGTTTTCTAGGTGAATCTTCACACTTTCAGAGGGCGGCTCTGATACCAATGTAACTTGTGGAAGCTTGATGTTGCATGCACGAAAGCCTTTGCTGTACTGATCCTGTGACCACTCCCTACAGGAGGCCTACAGATCGGAAGACAATATACACATATTTAGAACACTTAATTTAACTGTTATTAAGCAATGAAAACAATATCAGCAACACAAATACTAGAAATACTGAAAATACAAATGACACTAGCACTGGGGCCGGAAAGGACTGGCCTCCCCCTCAATACTTTTTGTATTTCTTGGAGTATTTATATTTGTACAAGTGTCACGGGCCTGACACGCCGGATTTCTCCACAAGGGAGTGAAAACAACCAAATAAAACTGGTTCAAGTCGATGAAAAGGTGTTGGTCGGAGTAGCCCCAAATCACAGGCTCATTCCCACCTTCACTGGGTGGACACCTGCCTTACATTAGTCTTCCGGGACCGTGCACCAACAGGCACGCCCGTACTAACGCAGGCCAAGGGGTACACCGCGGAGGGAGCGTGGCCTGGTTCTCCCCAATGGGCTTTTATCCCAAATTCCCTGGTGAATCTAACCTTCACTAGCTCTCAGAAGCTCTAAGAGCGCGGTTAACAACACCACACAGGGAAATATACTAGCCACACTAGGAAGAATTTCTTGAACATGGTCAGCATATACAAGCCATGCTCCTGGTATGGTGAGTACAATCCAGATACAACCAGTACAATTTGTAGCAGGTACAATCAAGCACGTCAAGAACTTCACATGTGTGCAGGTACAACAGGTACTGTTTGAACAACTGGTACAATGAGTTTAGCAAGCAAGTGCAGTCAGGTACAATGGGTACATATGGGCAGCCAGCAGGTACACGTGGGCAGCCAACAGGTACAACAGGTACACAAGGCAGTAAATGAGCAGGAGGGTGCAGTGCAACAACAGGTACAGGCCTGGTATAACAGGCAGGTACTATACAGCAACAGGTACAGGAGGCGTGGACAGCCCTACAGGCAAGGTACAGTTGTAGCTTCAATAGAGGCGTGGGCAGCAAGCGGGTACAGCATGGAGGATACCAGGCGATGGAGTGAACAGAGCAGGCGATGGAGAGAGAAATCCAGCCACCACCCACGTGGGAAATATGTACTAGTCTTCCATGCAATAGTTGCTTTTAGAATTATTAAACTCTAATCAAAGGTTAGTTTATAGGCACCCACACTAGAAAGTAAATGTCCAGCCCAAATTTAAATGTGTGTGAACACATTAGCTTATAAACATTAAAGTTAACCATAGTTTATGGACAAGTTAGCAAACAGCATTCTACGGTACACTCGGGGCATCCCCGTCCAGTGTACTGGCACGGCATAACAGGCAGACACACGCAAACAAGTCGTGCAAAACAAATTTATGCATGCAGGCATAAATGCGTGTGCACAAATAATGGACGAAATCTCCCTTTCATGAAACTTGTACAAGAGGTTCCTGTCGGGCACAAAACTGGCGCAACAAATATAAATAAATATGTCCTGGTCTTCCTATGGAGTGACAATCCCATAGGTAAGACACCATCTTGGCCATATACGGGTGGCACCAACAAAAGCAAGCCTGAAGGACACTTCATTGATCTTGTCAATCACTTGGAAGGGTCCATAATATCGAGTAGAAAGCTTTGGATATGATCCCTCTCGTCCTGGCCTCTGCCGAAGCCTAGCTTTCTCAAATTTCAGCAATACCCAATCACCTTCCTTGACTTGCATGTCTCTTCTATGCTTGTCAGTAGCCCTTTTATGCTTATCTTGTGACCTTGCAATGGCTGTCCGCACCTGAGCAAAGGCTACATCCAAGTCACGCACATACTCATCAGCTGCAAAAATCTCATCCTTTGTACGAAGTATAGGTGGCAAGACCACTCTGCCATAAATAATCACAAACGGGGCCTTTCTCGTGGAAGCATGAACTGTGTTGTTGTAGGCAAACTCTACAAGTGGAAGATACTTCTCCCATGCAGTCTTTTGATCTGCCACATAACACTTCAACAAATCCAATACGGCTGAATTTGCAGCTTCACTTTGGCCATCCGTTTGGGGATGATAAGGTGATGAAAACTCAAGTTTAGTGCCCATGTTATCAAATAAAGCCCTGCAGAAGAGGCTCGTAGTCCTGGGATCTCTATCCCCAACAATGGACTTAGGCATACCATGATGCTTGAAGATGTTAGCAAGAAAAAGCTTCACCATATGATCAACTTTAATGGTTTTCTTGACGGGCAAGAAATGAGCTTGCTTGCTAAACCTGTCCACAATGGTCCAAATAGCATCATTCCCATGCTGGGATCTAGGCAAGTCCATAATAAAGTCCATAGTAATATTTTTCCATGGTTGCGAGGGAATAGGCAATGACTGAAGCAAACCTGGAGGCTTTTGCCTATCAAATTTCACCTTTTGGCAAGTAAGATATGCACGTACATATGCCTCAATGTCTTTACGCATGCTTGGCCAAAAGAAATATCTCTCAATCATGCGTGTAGTAGGCATGATACCTCGATGACCAGCATAAGGTGGAGCGTGACATTCCTCCATAACCTTTGGACGCATATCCTTCACCACACATAAGCAGTTATCCTTCATAAGATAATCCTCTTTGATCACATAAGAGGCATGTGAGTGACCAGCCATCAAATCAATCCATATATGGCAAAAATCAGCATCCAAATGATACAAATCTTGCATGGCAGATAAGTCCCCATGAGAGGCCATTGAAACTGCAGCCACATAAGGCCTCCTGGATAATGCATTTGCCACCACATTTTTCTTTCCCGAAGTATGCACAATCTGAAAATGAAACATGGAAAGAAAGTTTGCCAGTCTTATCTCCTTCTCCGAAAGCTTTGTTTGAGATAGAAAGTATCTCAAGCTTTGATGATCTGTCTTGACTACAAATTCAGCCCCAAGAAGATAATGTTTTCATATCTTTAAGGCATGAATTACAGCCAAGAGCTCTTTCTCATAGATATCCATATGAAGCTCGGTATCATGCAATCGACAGCTCTCATATGCAACTGCATGACCTTCTTGCTTACAACTTCTTGGATGGATTCTCCGGCTACAATCAGGTATCCATAGCACCAGCAGACCAGCATAAGATAGCTTTCAATACAATGTGGGGAACATTTGCATACAAGGTTATGCCCTTCGGTCTCACCAATGTCCCAGCAGCATTCCAATGATTGATGTGCACAGCCTTCAAAGACTACTTGCAGAAGTGGTTGGAGGTATTCATTGATGATCTGTGTGCACACTCTTGATGGGCGGACCATCTGGCTTGCTTAAGGAAGGTGTTCGAGCGATGTCAATTATATCGTATATCCCTGTTATTGGAATTTGACTTTACAGTTATGGTAAGAAAAGGGACACATCATGTGTTAGCCGATCATATGTCAAGAATTCCAAATGGGGAACCAGCAACTGGTATACAGCCCCTATGCAATCACCACAAGCATCACATTCCACTATGAATGACCTTTGCAAGTCGGAAACAATAATTACGGGTCCACATATGATAGCATTCTTGAGTTGCAAGAAGGCATCGTGCTCCTTTGGGGTCCATTTAAAAGTGGCTTTCTTCTTCGTGAGATCATGTAGAGGAGTGGCAATTATAGCAAAATGCCTTATGAAGCGCCTGTAGTATGAACATAACCCTAGAAAACTACGTACTTGATGTACATTTTGCAACTCTGGCCAATTTTGAATGGTTTCAACCTTGGCAAGATCCATTCTTACTCCATCCTTGGATACAATGTGACCCAAATAGTGTTATCTCTAAAAGAAAGAACTCACTTTTCTTGGCATTAATGAAGAGTTTATGCTTCCGCAACTCTTCAAACACTATGGCCAAATGAGTCCTATGCTCCTGCTCATTCTTGGAGAAAACCAAGATGTCATCAAAGAATACACCTGTGAATTTTCGATGGAGTCGGAATATCCTATCCATCATACGACTGAATGTGGCTCGGGCATTGGTGAGACCAAAAGGCATCACCAAAAATTCATACAATCCAAAAGCTGTCCTGAATGCAGTTTTGTGGACATCTTGTGGCACTACTCATATCTGGTGATAACCACTCTTCAAATCAATATGGCTGAAACAAGCCGAGCCATCAAGCTTATCCAAAATGTCATCAATACGCGGGATTGGAAATCTATTCTTGATGGTGAGCTTATTTAGAGCTCTATAACCCACACACATGCGGAATGACCCATCTTTCTTTTGAACAAGAAGCACAGGAGAGCAATAAGGTGAGGAGCTTGGCTGAACCAAACCTTTCTCCAAAAGCTAATAAACCTGCTTCATGATCTCTTCTTGTTGTGCGGCACTCACACAATATGTAGGTTTGTTAGGTGGAGAACTACCTGACACAAGATCTATGCGATGATCCTTGGGCCTTTGAGGAGGTAATGCTCCTGGCAATGCATCAGCGAAACAATCTTTGTATGCATGAAGAAAATTCAGCCTATCTTGAGTCAAAACATCCACATTTTGATGACTTGGTTCAGTGCTATCACAAACAAAAACCAAGTACGCAGAAAGACTCTTTTTCATTGCTTTATTAATCTGGATGTGAGATACAACTGGGATAGAATCCCCTTCCTTGCCAGCATCAATAACATGCATGCGGCCTCTATGCATAAAGGAAATCCTGTTTGTCTCGTACTCTTTGCGGGGCTCAAGCCTATGATGCCATGGCTTGCCAAGCAATACATCGCATCCATTAAGTGGGGCAACCAAGAAATGCTCATGATCAAGATAACCCTGAATATGTATGTGCAACTTCCCAATAAGTGGAGTAACCTGCACCTCTTTACGAACAAAGGCAGCTTCTGCTTCAATTTGAGGTCCCATGTCCTCAACCTCAATACCCAAGGCGGCTGCCATCTGAATAGAGATGAAGTTATCTATTGCACAATCATCAAACATAAATAGAGCAGGCTAATCCTTGATTTGACCCCATGCTTTGCATACCATCCTCTCTTTTCCATCATGCTTTGTGTTTCTTTGTACATCGGGAACTGCATGCACATTTGCCTTGGGGTGCTTGTCCTTATGCTTTGGTTTGCAGTTGGGGCATTGTCTAAACATATGCTCTTTGCTACCACAAGAAAAGCATTTCCCCTCCTTTGCGTATTGCTCCCTTTGCTCGGGGGTCAAGCCAAATTTGTTCTTCTTTGGCACATGATCCTTGGATGGGGTATTTTCAGCTTTACCACCCTTCTGGACATCCCGGAAGCTCTTTTTAGGTGGCTGTCCACCTTTTTGCAGGTTTGGGACAACCTTCTCTTTGCCCTTAGAACCCCCTTGATCTTGCTTAATTTTGAGCACCAATTGCTCCGTAGCAAGAGCAGAGGCTATAAGCTGTTGCAGAGTGTGTTTCGGGTGCAATTCAATGCCCGAATGATAAGCTGGTTGCAATCCGGAGCGAAACTTCCTCTTTCTTTCATCCTCGGAGAGTTGCATAAAGGGAGTTACCTCAAGCAACACTTTCCAAAACTTGTTGACATACTGTTGCACACTTTCATTATCTTTTTGCTCAAGTCTATCCCACTTTTAGATGAGAGTTTGCTCCACATTAGGAGGCAAGAATTGGGCATAAAATCTGTCCTTAAACTCTTTCCAAGTGCAAATGGGATCTTTGGCGGTCTTTTCAGTGATCCACCAATAGGCAGCTGTCCCCTTCAAGAACATGCTTGCATGACGAATTTTGGACTTCTCAGTGAAGTCCTTATCACTAAAAGCAATATCAAACTGGGCCACAAAAGCTAGCACCTTAGAGGCATCATACTCTCCATGAAAGGCATCAAATTTCATGGACTTGTCCCCTGCCTTGAACTCCTTGAGCTTCTTGGGATGTGGTACATGTTCTTCTCTTTTTCTCTTCCTCTTATCCAACGGGGCAGCTTTCTCTGCATGGGCTTCATGGGCAACCAAAGATGTTTCAAAAGGCACGGTGGCATGTGCATTATGAATCTGTGGCCCCGATGCATGTGACCTCCCCAAATGATGCAATGTCTCACCACGAGACAACTCAATGGACAAAGTCTTTTGACTTGCATGCCGACCACTGTCCCCATGATGTACATACCTAGATCCAAATGGCCTTCAGCATGTATAAATCTGTTTCCTCCTGTGCCATGAGGAGTGGATGCATAGCGGGAGGTGACCGAAACTTCTTCTTTATGCAAGTATGATCTCAACCTTTGAGAGGCTGGGTCTCCATGCTGCAAACGGGGTGGATTCTTGAACATAAGCTGTCCATCCTCTCCCTCTTTAAGGTCACCCTTGCAGATAAGATAAGAGAGTGCCAGCTCCCTTGGCTTCTTACCCACTTCTCGAGCCATAGACTCAAAAGTCATGTCCACCATAGCATCAGCTTTCTTGGCTTCTATGACACTTTGTACATGAGGGTCTTCATGCAAGAATTTCAGCTCTTGCTCTTACGCCTGCAAGAGCCTCTTCATGTGCTCCAACTAAGCCCTCAATGCATTGGGCTCTTCCTCGTGCATGGGTTCTTTACCACGTGATGGTTGTCCCATGTATGCACTGTCATAGACTCTCTCAAGAGGCTTATGCCTTCCATGCAATGCATCGGAATCCCGTGAAGCACTTGATTGGCCCCTCAAATTCGGCACTTCCAATGGGTTGCCCTGGCTATCCATTGAATTAAGTGTTCATGCTTGCTTCTGATCTTAAAACTCCGTGTCTCCTCTTGAGAAAGAGAGACGACCGGGCTCTGGTACCAATGTGACCGCTCCCTACAGGAGGCCTATAGATCGGAAGACAATATACACATATTTAGAACACTTAATTTAACTGTTATTAAGCAATGAAAACAATATCAGCAACACAAATACTGGAAATACTGAAAATACAAATGACACTAGCACTGGGGCCGGAAAGGGCCGGCCCCCCCTCAATACTTTTTGTATTTCTTGGAGTATTTATATTTGTACAAGTGTCACGGGCCTGACAGGCTGGATTTCTCCACAAGGGAGTGAAAACAACCAAATAAAACTGGTTCAAGTCGATGAAAAGGTGTTGGTCGGAGTAGCCCCAAATCGCAAGCTCATTTCCACCTTCACTAGGTGGACACCTGCCTTACATTAGTCTTCCGGGACCGTGCACCAACAGGCACGCCCGTACTAACGCAGGCCAAGGGGTACAGCGCGGAGGGAACGTGGCCTAGTTCTCCCCAATGGGCTTGCTCCCAAATTCCCTAGTGAGTCTAACCTTCACTGGCTCTCAGAAGCTCTGAGAGCGCGGTTAACAACACCACACAGGGAATTATACTAGCCACACCAGGAAGAATTTCTTGAACATGGTCAGCATATACAAGCCATGCTCTTGGTACGATGAGTACAATCCAGATACAACCGGTACAATTTGTAGCAAGTACAATCAAGCACGTCAAGAACTTCACGTGTGCAGGTACAACAGGTACTGTTTGTCCAGCTGGTACAGTGAGTTCAACAAGCAAGTACAGTCAGGTACAACGGGTACATATGGGCAGCTAGCAGGTACATGTGGACAGCCACCAACAATTGCAAGTACAGCAAGTACTGGTCAGGTACACGTGGGCAGCCAACAAGTGCACATGGGCAGCCAACAAGTACAGCATGTACACAAGGCAGTAAATGTAATATGCAATGGAAGTCTTTGTATTGGAAGATCTTGTCACACAAATGCTCACACCGTCTTCCGTATCCTGAGTTTTGTGAGTTTAGCAATCCACTTTAATACTTCAAACTTTAAAGAGAGGAGAGAGAGAGAGAGAGAGAGAGAGAGATAAGAACTGTACACCAGATTGGGTCCCGAATTACCCACTAAAGGGCCCCCTATCCCGATAACGAGATAGTATTTGCTTTATTACTTTAGAGAGAATGACTGTGGACTGTAGATAAGCCAAACGCAAGATCTTGGAGGATCGGAAGCCTGGCTAAACTCTACACGGCTGTAGAAACACCTCAATGAACTCTACACGGCTGTAGCAAATACTATCCCGATAACGAGATAGTATTTGCTTTATTACTTTAGAGAGAATGACTGTGGACTGTAGATAAGCCAAACGCAAGATCTTGGAGGAGCGGAAGCCTGGCTGAACTCTACACGGCTGTAGAAACACCTCAATGAATTGATCTCGAGCCTATGCACTCTTCCCAAGGGCATGAGGAAGGGCTGCACATTTGAGGCTGAGAAAGGACTACGGTGGACTGTTCTAAGCTATGTAACTATGCTGTAAATGCTTATGAATGATATGTTACCTTCACCAAATGACTATTGCATGTATGGATGATGCACAGAAGGCAGGGCACTGTTGTAGAACTGTTGCTAGACTGAAAACGGAAATTGTAGACTGAAACGCACTGTTGTACTGTTGTAGATCTGCAAACGCAGGCCTAGAGGGGACTGAATGGCTGCTGGTGGTGTTATGTGCTCAAACGCAAACTGTAATTTGTTGCCTGTGTGCGGTATGCAAGTGCCTAAGGGCTGAGCAGATGGCTGAAGGTCTGAACTGTGCGTTAGGCAAAGATGGCAAAGATGGCTGTAGGCTGAATGGACTGCAAGAAGGGCTGTGCCTGATGACTGTGGAGCTGTGGGCTGCTTAAGGGGTCTGCAAGAAGGCTGAAGCACAACACAAACTCCAGAAGGGCAGGAACCAGTCTAGGCTGAAGGCGGGGAATGCTCCTAGTGCGGAGGAGGAAGGCACCTAGCTCACTGAAGACTGAATGAAGAACTAAGCCCTATGCAAGCCTATTTATACTAACTAGGGGTTGGTCAAGTTGGCTAGTCATTTATTTAATAAAGTTTATATTTATAAATGACATTAAATGCTAAATAAATACCATAAAATATGGAAAAAATACCAGATAAATCCTAGTAAATTCCCTAACGCTTCTGGGATGTTCTAAATGATGCACAAGCATATGAATGCATATTATGTAAGATGCAGAGTGCTTTCTGATGCAAACCCTAAGGCTTCTACGGACTCTACATGCATGAATGATTCTCTAGAAGTGGGTTAAGGGACTTGACTGACTGACTAACCCGCTAAGGCTAAGGAATGACCTACGTAGCTCGTGCCTGACTTATCAAGGACTGAGGATATACAATGGCGTCACGACGTACGACAAATATCATCCTACTGGGTTCTAATAATGTACAAATGTTACACTGCTGATGATGAGCCATCTTGTCACCATGCACTGAGTGCAGAGTGCATGTGACATTCCCTCCTACTTAGCTTGGCGGCAGGTTCATGGCTTCCAAGTACTCCGCCAACAACTAGGGGTACTCCTGGAAGAACTCCTCGTCTAGCCATACGGCTTTGTGGGTACCTCGATCTCGGAATTTCGTATAGAACTGACGTATCCGTCTATCGAAACCATCCTTCCATCGATGAAGAAGGATCTGCTCGCGCTCAATAACTTCTGCTTCATCTACCACGTCTGGCTGCTGTTCATTTGAAACATCAAACACTTCTAGACCAACATATGGTTTTAGCCAAGAAACATGGAGAACATCATGCATTGTCCAACTGGTAGGCAACTTTAACTTCATAGAGACATCACTTAACTTTTTGACTATTGGAAAAGGGCCAAAACTACGGAACGAAAGCTTGGGACAATGTTTGTCCACTTGTTTCAATCTATGTTTCATGATGCACTAATAGACCCTATCCCCTTTCTTGAAGTGGATATCTCGTCTAAACTTACTGGCCTGTCTGTGAACTGAATAATGGCCAGGCTCAAAATTGAGGGCCAAACTGGGTTGAGTACCAAACTCTGCGGAATTGACATACTGATCTTCTATGCTTGCTAAGTCTTTTCTAGAGATGTTGAGAATGGTAGACTCCTGACTGGTTGGGATGCTGGTCTTTCTACTAAGAACATCTGCTACTGGGTTATGCTGACCAGGGATGTACTTGATCATTCCTCCAACCTGTTGGAAGAGCTGACCTTGTCTAGTGTGCAGAGCACTCCACTGGGCACTTGGCATCATCAAGAGCCACTTAAGTGGTTGGTGGTCTGTGGTGACTGTGAAAATGTATCCATAAGGAATATGTTTCAAATGTTTGAGAATTGACTGCTGTTCTAGCTTGCCCTTGAAAGTCTTGGAAAGACCATAGGGAAACTTGCTAGGAGGTTCTGCTACTGTGGGATACTGGGTAGGAGATCATCCTTAAAAATGTCTGAATGAGAAAGGAGACCTGCCAACTGAGGGACTGAAGAAGATGAGACAGCGGTTATCGATGAGATAGAAGCTGTCTGAGCATAAATCAATGCTCCTTCTGCTGCTCCCTTCCACATACCTCATCGGGCTTGGAGATGAGAAATCATAGGAACGCCAAGAATGATTCTATCCCCTTGAATCATGACAAGCTCAAGAAAACCTTTAGAGAGTGTCCTGCCTCCAATTGGGAATAGGTTCATACTGACGAAACCACTGGATTCCTAAGATCATGTCACATCCCAAAAGAGGAGAGACAATGAAATCTCGCTAGAATGAGGCCTTTTGAACTTGAAAAGAAAACTGTTGTGCCTGTTGAGATGTGGGTGCGGACCGTCTACTTCCAAATTGACGCGTCTTGAAGCTCTTCTATGAGTTGTTGCCTAAACCCGGCCTCGGTGATGATTTGTTCATACTGGGCATAGCGTTCTTGTTCCCTTTTGTATCATTCTTCATCTTCCCGTTCCCAACGACTCTGCAAAGTCTTGAAACAGTCATCATCCATTGCCTTCGAACTCTTGATATTGTTTTGCTGTTTTTTCTGTTGTAATCAGCCCAAAAACCCTAACTCTAGAGTTCTACATGCTTTCTAAACTCCCTAGGATCATGCTAGGCTGAAATCTAGACTTTCTAGCACTATACTATACTGAAAATGAGCAAAAAGCTGATGCAAAAATGTAGATTTAACGCAAAAACACAAACCCTAATTTTGTGTGTAAACCCTAAAACGCAAACCCTAATTTCAGAAACCCTAATTCAGCCCGCACCAAACATAAGCTAAGGGCTGTCCTAGGATGACCTAAGCTTTGATAGCAATGTAACATGCGTTGCGGAAGCGTGTTCATGATTAACACTAAGCAAAGAAGTTTAACGCTAATCCTATGTTTAGCAAAGACACAGAAGAGAAGGAGAGATAGACCTAATCTATTGTATATTGCCAAAATATGCTATATATACAATGATCTTGCTTATTCACAGCTTCACGATGCATAGCAAGGATCCCTGAAGCCCTCTACTTGCAATCAGCCAAGAGGAGCTCCTGTTGATCCACCACACTGTCCTTGCTGTCTTGTAGACTCTGACAAACGGATCCTCTTGATCTTTGAATGATGATTCTAATGAATGCCTAATGCTCCTATTCATAGGAAAAAGGTATGAATTCGTAATCAAGTCGGTTTTGCCTATTTTTCCCACAAAACATTGTCCAAAAAGTCATATTTTATGTCCAAACTATGTCCTCGGCACTTTACATGAGCACTAGCCCGTTCAAAGGTCAGTGGTTCAAACATACACACATCCCATTGGATTTGGGTGTCTAAACTATATAGGAATTGCCTTCTTTGTCCTCCTTCTCTGATTTGCTTAGTTGTAAGCCAGATGAGTGGCTTTGTTGGCAAATTGGAGGACCGGCTGCGTGTTTTGGCACAATATCTTGAACTCGTGTTTTGGCACAATATCCTGAACTTGTCCTCAAGCCGCTCTAGAGAATGAGGCGGTAGAATCTGCTTCTTCACAATGACAAATTGGTCCCATTCATAGGTGGCAACTCCAAACTGGGAATGGGCCTAGGACCAATGAGTCCACCAAGATATAGCTTCACCCCCAATGTGGCAACTAACTAGTATCTACACCCACTATTGGGCATTGATGACGTCAGTGGGGATGTCGTAGTATCTAGTCCATACTATGCATAATGGAGTTGATAGTTATATAGTCTTGTGGGTTGACTACCATGAGTATATAACATGCACGTTCCTAAAAGGTGAATTTGGGCATGTTCCTGGATTCATCTCAGTATATATATATATATAGTATCACTTTCTTCACATTTGACTTTCTACATGCAACAAAATAAGCTTCAAATTGATGAATCCAAGAATACAAAGCTTTGAGATCGAGTTCACCATTATACTTACTAATATTTACCTTCTTGTGAAGATGAGTCAAGGATGTCGCTGATACCGTCCTTGCACTGAGAGCTACAAGGAAATGCTTGTGTTCCACATGTCGTCTTTGTTCTTCCTGCATGGTAGCGTGAGCTGCTACTTGCATCCAAAGCTTGTATCTGCAATTCATGTGAAGAACGGGCCTGCTGTGTTAACCCCTTAATGGAGATAGTTGAGGTAGAGATCTGGGAACGGATCTTGGTGAGACTTGGTGAGAGGGAGGGAGGAGGAATGGGGGTAGAATAATCTGGAAGAGGTAGTCGCTTCTCCATTGCTTCCTGATACCATCACTATAGAAGATACAGTCTCTTGTTGGACCTGGTGTGCTCTCTCATTGTAGGAGTTTACCAGTGGGAGTGGTCAAGTTTTTACCTAACTGCAAATAAACCATCCACTGTGTGTGTGGGAGATGTTTCTGGACACTTATGGTGGTTGAAAACCGCTGAATTTCTTCACCAAAAGACAAAGCTCTAATGCCACTGTAAGATGCGGAATATACGTTGATAAATACTTTCAGCCCTTTGTTCTTGATGATGAATAGCACAATGTAGAGAAGATAAGAGTGCAGAGAGAGAAACATCGGTATCACAGCGTTCCCAACATTCTCTGCCCAATGTATAGACATGATATATGTAAGTGATGGTCTAGAAGAGGGTGTCTAGGACCAAAGCAGCACCCTCAAAATTAGCCAATACAATCTCACAGTACTGAGGGCCTACTCCTGGTCATGCCTGAGAGTGTCATCACCTGCAGATTCTCTATCCTCCACGCCTTCCAAATCTGGTCTGCAGAAAGCAGCACCATACATCACAGTAGAGCGCTGTGTCAAAAGAGCCAGGACTTAGTACTAGATTCCTAGAAGTGACTGTAGAAGCACTGCCTCTCTAAACAAGCCAGGGCAGCGTAACCTCTGGCCAAGTGGGCCTAGGCGGCTGGTCCCATAGAAAAGATGGGATAATTCAAGGTAACCTGGAGGTAAACATATGGCATAACGAGCTCTGTGGCATCACATTCTTTTGAGTACTGTCTAGCTGCAACCTGATGTGAAGTGCATAATCTTGGTTTTACCAAGATTTGTTCTGGGGTCCCTCTCATCACAGACTGCCAGCAATTTATGGAAGTGTCTCTGCAACCCCTCTTGCGAGATGAGAACTTTTTCATCTGCATATAGGAGGGGCACCACCATCAGTAAGCCTGTGCCTCCCACTTTGTAAATAAATTTGAGATCTCATCAATGTATAGCCAAAAAAGTGTGCACTGTGTGTGTGTGTGTGTGTGAGAGAGAGAGAGAGAGAGAGAGAGAGAGATGGAGAGAGAGAGCAGCTTGTTTGGGTATGTCCTAAAACACATTTTACTAAACAGGGTTTACAAAAAGGATGGAGTGAAAGTTGTTGTAGATGAAATCTCCATTAACTTCCTAAAAGGTGCAACTATTGATTACGTGGAAGAACTTATTCGGTCCTCATTTATGGTATGTCTGGTCTGGTCATCTTTCACTAAAGAATCTTACTAATGGAACATAGCATAATACACTAGCCATTGTGCTCAACAATCCACGGGTAGGGGGTTGGAGAGGCAAGATTGCTCTTCCAACATTGACTGGGGGTTCCAAAGATGGGTGCCCTGCTGATGGTGAAGGGATATCAGTAACTGGCCTAAGAGTAGTCGAAGACTTTTATTCTCTTAGTTGTTTTGAAATGACTGGTTAGCAGCAGATGACCTTTTGTGCGGAAATGATTTGTGCTTGTCTTAGTCACATGTATTCATTCTCTTTGGCAGGTGACACAGAACCCCAATGCATCCGGTGGTTGCGGATGCGGGAGCTCTTTTAATGTCAAATAGTATTATATTATTGCTCCCATATTCAAAGCATTCACCTACAATTTGGTCACAGAAAATAAAAGCTTCTTATGCAATTTTGGCTTCAGGAGTAAATCAATGTTTGTATTGAGACTTATAGGCTCTAGATGGCTTAAGCTACCGTTTGGTGAAGTTAATTGTGGTCATGGACCTAGTTACACTACCGATAGTGTTGTACACTTGTTTTTGTAAGGGCAAATCGATGTGGAGTTGGTTGCAAGAAAAGGGTCTTGGTCTTAATTTTTTATCATGGAAAATCTTCCTTTTTACTGATGTAAAACCATGCAAAACTGCTCGAGAATTTGTGAGAAAGACACTTCAATTTATGAAGGTTTGATGTATTTGCATGGCATTTGGAAACAAGTGCAGCAATCTCTGTAGCCTTCCTCCTTTTCAAAACAAAGTAAAATAAGTTTATGAGAAATGTATATTTTAGGTTTGGGTTCTAACTTTGACGCTCCCTTGTGGGCATAGCCGAGTGCAATAGTTGTGGCCTGCTGGAAATTTCCTTTGAAATCAAAGTTAAATTTGTGCTATTTTAAGTTATTTTTGAGCCAGTGCATCCCTTTCGGGAAAACCACAATCATTTCCTTGAGAGCTTATGAATTAAAGTTCATAAATTAAGAGTTCATTTTTCACTTTTTGAGGGGTGAATAAGATGCCTCTCACAAGTGGTAAACGATAGGTGCTCACTCAAAACGAGGCTTATTGCAAGGTATCACACCTCCTTTGCACATGAGCTTAATAATAGGGATACTTTAGGGTACTCTACTGCAGGAAATGTATATGGTTTTTCACTGTACTACACGAGAATTAATTTTGATCCAACTGTGCCAAGAAAGACTGTAACAGAGCACAAAAAATTATCGCATCAGCACAAGGCTTGGAATTCTTCTTTTAACATTGTTGGACAGCACAAAGTTAGTGATTGTGGCGATGTTGGTTATCTTGTGAGGGACATGTCTTGGGATAGTGGTGTGTTCATTGCAAGCAGAGTGTGATGTAGTTTAAAGTGTGTTGCCTAAAGATGAAGTTAGGTTCTGTGAACTTCCCTACGGGCTCTCTGAGATTATGATTTATCAGTTCTGAGGGAGGAAATGTTGCAGAAGGATTATGAGAGGCTTTAGATGATCAGGCGTAGCTTGCATTGAGGGGTGGTAACCTGTTTTGGGTGGGCGAGTATTAGATCATGCTTGTGTTGAGATTTGTGCGTTGTTGGTGTGTATAAGAGAAGTACAGAGAAGGGGAGAGATTTGAGGGAATAGATCTAGAAATATCTCTCTAGATTATGAAAATGATTTTGTAACAAAAGTGAGCAATTCTTTGTGTTTGATTTCTTGCGTTTTTTAAGTATTTCTTGTGGAGTTGTGAATGGATTAGTTTCATTGTCTACCCCCAACCACAGTAAATTTACTTTCTTTCATTTTCCAAAAACCTAATAGATCTATGCATAATTTTAATTCTCCCCATTTAAGAGAACTATGATGGAGTAAAGGTGATGGTTTTTAGTAATTGACTTCATGTTTGGTTTTGTGCATGTGTGGGAGCCCCCGTGTGTGTGTGTGTGTGTGTGTGTGTGTGTGTGTGTGTGTGTGTATTTACAAAAAAAAAAGTGTGTGTGTGTGTGTGTGTGTGTGTGTGAGAGAGAGAGAGAGAGAGAGAGAGAGAGATTTGCTTGATTGTTTTTGTTGCTTGTCATATAGATTATAATAAGTGATTCACTACGAGTACTTCTACGACCAATGCACATGCTGCCTTACATATGCCACCTTTATTTCTTTAATATTATTAGGTCCAAGTTCATAGACATGTTCATGTCATGACATGCTTTCCATAAAAGTGACGATCTCAATGTTAGGAAGTGGCATGGTAGAATTTGAAGTGAGATATTGTTTGTAGTCATGATTCGAAAGGCTTATATATTAGATTTTGTAATGCATTTGTCATGGAGGAATAGGGAAGCAACTTCATGCATTGGAAATGGATGTTGATGTAAACATGCGAGGCAAGGAAGCTCCAAGTCTTATAAATATGAGAGAGAAAGAGAGAGAGGGGGAGAGGTTTTTGAGCCAAGCATGGCCCATGAGAGTAGATGATTGGGAGATGCTTGCCTAAAGTGTCCTCTTAATATCCTACAAATCAAATAAAAGTTGAAAGGGAAAGCAATAAAGATGGAGGCCATGGAGCTAATGAGATTCAAATTCATCTACTAGACTTTCACACTCACTCTTTGTGATTACATGGGCATACAATGATCTCTTCTATCATGGATTCATGTACATAGTCTCCCCTTTGTTTTTGTTTACCTAGGGCATGTGTGTGTGTGTGAGAGAGAGTATGTTTTGGGAACTTGCCTATAAGCCAAGCTTGAGCAGTGCTCCATGAGCTTTACCCTCTTTTGAGATAAGAGCACGCATCCGTCGTACCCCTCCTGTGCTGTTACACCGAGGTGACTCCTTGTCGAATGGGTGTTGGCAAGTGGCTCCACAAGAACTCTGTAGCTCTACTGCCAACAATCGCCTAGCTTACTCATGCTTGTGCAAGATCAGAAGAAGGAGAAGGAAATTCACAAACCATGAGAGGTCTCACTCACCCACTTCTCACTCTCTGGCACAATCTCAAGTAAGAGAAGTCACAAGAGTAGGCTCAATGGTGCAAATGGGAGGGTGTGTTAGAGAGAGAGAGTGAGTGTGTGAGAGTTTATTATCCTTCAAATACTTGCCTTTGGTGAAGGCAAAGTAAAAACACGAGTAATGTACCTACAAGTCAAGGTCTAATAAAAAATGAGCAAAATGATGCATCAGCATTTCCAAAAGTTACACTTACAAAAGCATCAAATTTCCTTGCAACTTCCTACAATTGTTGAACAAAAAAGCAGCTAGGTCACTTTGTGGTTATATTTGGATCAATTTCTAACAAAATTGACCCTAGAAGGATGTTTAGGGCTCAAATCTATGATTCACCATTATGGATTAATGTGCCTACAACTTGGATTCTCTAAAAAACATATGCGGGTCTCCCTAATGTTTGATCACACATCCTCTTGTTGCCCAAAGCATATGTGGGAGATGTATGCAATATATTAAAAAATGTACTAAATGCAAAGCATATGTGGGAGATGTATGCAAATATTAAAAAATGTACTAAATCATCAAATTAGGCATCCAATGTGCAAGATTCCAATCGCAGTGAATCGTGGCTTTATTGCCTTTGATGATTCCAATCATAGAGAGTCGTGGCTTTGTTGTCTTTTTAAGATTCCAATCCTTGTGAGTTGTGGCTTTATTGCCTTTGATGTTGATCTCACATCATTGTTGCAAACCCTTAGTCAAAAGAGGAGGTAAGATCAGAGCTTTAATTTTAGAGCTAAGTGATGGCTATAGTCTACAAGAGATTTCTTTTTGAGAGAGATAAACGTATAGATTTCTTTTTGAGAGAGAAAAATGTATAGATATGAATTATGGAGTAGAGGATAGAAGGCATAAGATATTTGGTGTATGGTAGGGTTTGTGTTATATTTAAGAGATTTGGATAGCTATAAAACTAACATATCTAAATAAAAGTATGTTGTTTGTTTGCATTCATCAAGCTATTTTCATTTGCAGAGTATTAACTTCATAACATGGAGAATCTATTGGGAGAGAGATAATGACAATGATGATAGAAACTCGTGTGTTTGAAGGAGTCATGGCTGCAAACAATCAAGGCAAAGTGGCAAAAATTCATTGACTTTTCTCACCAAGATACATAATATGTTTCATAATCTTATTTTGAATCAAGGAGCCATTTCTCATAAAAACACTACAAATCATTGTTCAAAAATAAAAGTAATTGCTTATACTATTTTAAAATTTAGATCGGAGATGACTCCATGTAACTAATCTCGGGCTCTAACATGACTATTAATGCAATTAAACACTTCAAATAAAGGCACACTTAATCCAGTTAAAACCATGTACAAAAACACTTAAACTATGCACCACACGAGGGGTAGGAGAGATGCCCCCCTCCATCCCCCTTCCCCTTTTAAGGATTTGTATTCGAAAAGGAGTGCGCTTCAAGTACAAAATCCTGTGTGCCTAGGAATCCTCATCGGTCTACACCTAATTCTCATCAATGTGTGTAGCTAATTCTCTAAGTAAAATGAAGATAAATCAAACAGACCATGGATTTCCACCTTTTGAACCATGTGCTAAGCACAAGAAGAGGTTCCAAGCACAAGATGTGTCTTTGCTTTCAGCTTTTGAACCCTTACTATTGTAAATTCCCATGAGAATCCCCGCTTTGGCAATTTTTCCTTGGGAATCCTTGCTACAAAATATTCCCATGGGAACTCCTGCTTAGGTAGTACGAACAAAGGTGCTCTGTATCTCTTTTGTTAACCACTTTGTAGCTTAACATGGTTTCACCCACTCAAACTACTATAGGGCACTTTAAATCTTATCAACTTGAATGGGCACCTATTTTTTGTAAGATGACGTTGGACTTTATAAATATGCCTTACCATGAGCTTAATGCCGAATAGAATCCTTGCTACCCATGGAAACTCCTTCTTAGGTAGTTCGAACAAAGGTGCTATGTATCTCTTCTATTAACCACTTTGTAGCTTAACATGGTTTCACCCACTCAAACTACTATAGGACACTTTGCATCTTATCTACTTGAATGGGCACCTATTTTTTGTAAGATGGCATTGGACTTTATAAAGATGCCTTAACCATGAGCTTAATGCCGAATAGGGAAGTGACTAACTTTATACTTGCTTTTGACTAAAACTAGTCACTTGTATATAAGTCAATATTGACAATAAGAAATACACATTCATTCCCTTGCCATAGAATACTTGTGATCTCTTCTCTTCTCTACTCTTGCTTGTTCTCTACTATGAAACCTTGCATGCTTGATGGATTCTTGCAAGATAGGTTTGATTATAGGTTTCTCTCTTCCATTAGCTTCTTTTCCATTCCACCTAGGCATAGATAGGTTTGTGAGAGAGGACCATTGTGAAGGAAATTCTCTTCTTGCCTCCATCTAGGCATAGAGATCTCTACCTTCACTCCCTTAGCCATGGAGCATTTTGGTGTGACAACGGAGTGAGGACTCTACAGACAAGGTAGCACACCCACATTGGGATGTTGCATTGCGGTACAAAGGCAAGACAAGCCAATGGCACATGGTTTGTCAAGGCCAAGGTAAGCACTTAACTTGACAATGATGATGATATTCATGAGGTAAAGATACTTCTTCAGAAGGTTTAAATAAAATATTTAGGTTAACTATGATACTTCCTTGGCATACAAGTAATTAGATCATGGATTAGATTTTTCTTTTATAGAAGAAACATGATTTAGACATGTTGTCTAAGTATGAGATGGTTGGTTATAAACCAATACCATTGGAGCATAACAAATGTTGGTGATATTTTGGAGGACCCTACTATGTACAAGGACATAGTAAGGAGTTTGATCTACATGAGGTCATCTTTTAGATATGTTATTTCGATTGGTAAGTGTGGAGACCCTAAGGAAGACATACTTAGATATACATCTAGGGGGATACTTAGGTAAATAAAGTCCATAGTACATTCTAGATATTTTTATAAGATTTGGATACAGGTACATGTACATGGGTACATAGATGTAGATATTAGACTCCCAATAGGAGATCTACTAGTAGCTTTATCTTTTCAGAATGCTAATGATAGTTAAGGGTAGAAAAAATCAGCCTACAATCTCTTTATCGCGAGTGTATAGGCTTTGAATATAAGGGTACTGCTATGGTAACATGTGAGGTAGCTTGGCTATAGAAGCCACTTGCACATATGAGTGAGCCCATGGATAGGAAACATGTCATTTATTATGACAACATGAGTAACCCAATGTATCATGCTAGGACAAAGTTTATTAGGGTGCATTATCATTTTACAAGGGAGAAGGTTCTAGAAAGGTGATGTGGTTTTAGTATATGTCAACATAGAGGACCTCATGGAGGCATTGGGTGCAAAGAAGCTCCATAGAAGCTCCATAGAAGCGTTGAAATATTGATCTCAACTAGTGCAGATAAGGAAAACATGCCATCATGATAGCTCTGCACTTATGCAGTGGCATGGTTGGGTTGTTGCAAGATCAGGGTATCCAGTTTTATCTAGTTTATGCTGGACTGGGACAATGCTTGGAGAGCAAATTTTGGGGGGCAAGGTACTTAAAATGAGATCAAGCAAATAATAGAAAATACGCTTGCCCTTTTAAATTAACCCAATATAACTTAAATTAATATAAATTAGTCTAATTAATCAAAATTAATCAAAAATATGATGAAATGATAAACAAATGATCTTTCCATACTTAGAGTGATCCAATTTATTTTTCCACAGATGCACCATTACAAGTACACTATTCCCTATAGGTTTTAGATGATTCACATCAAAAATGTAATTTTACTAATTAGATTATTAATATTTGCAGGCCTTCTTATAGTCTGGAAGAATTTTGAAAAAGAGATCATTAAAAATCCAACCATTGGATTTGCAATTTTTACTAACCACCACATTCTACTAATGTCTCAGTATCTACCCACTCTTTTGATCTACAAGATTGAGGATTTTAAGTGGTAGCTATTGTGGGTACAAAACTGGCGTATATTATAACACTTTAAAGACCTTGAAATATTTAAAGAAAATAGACAAATATCTTAAAATTTTCTCAAAAAATCAAGTTAAGCTCCATATTATGTGAAGATCTAAGGTACAAAGTGGGAATCTCATATGAGTTTATATGTAAAAGATATTAGCATTTCATGGAATCAGTTCAAATTTGGGACAAGGTGTATACATTGACTTTGTACCTAAGAAAATGAGGACTTTTGACTATCTAATGCTTAATCAAATTATGCAACTATATTTCCAACTTTGAATATGATGTTCCAACAAAAGAACTTGAAACGAAATTCCTTCATTTACTAGGAGAGATTAGCCACTAAAGGTAAACAAATGCCTGTTTTTTTACTGTTTATAGGGTGCATGAGTGGACAAAACTGAGCACCCTGATCTTGCAACCACCCGGTTATTAGTGAGATTATGGTTGATGTGCTACCAATGGTTTACATGCTATATGATAACCACTTTGGTTTACTAGAGTTATAATAGCACTAGCTTATATAGTTAGGTTCACACTATGGAGACTAAACTTGTATGTTTTAGAAGGAGAGTATGTTTCCTTATAGTATGTACTCTTATCTTTACGTTATGGTTGTAGAGAAGTAACAAGATAGAGAAAAATCAGCCATCCATCTCTTTCTTGTGTTCTTGTCTACTCTTTTGTGTGTGTGTGAAAAGAAGAAAGCTTGCAAGGAGCTCAAGTTCAACCTCTCCCCACATTCGTCTCATTTTAATCATCAAGTGATTGTTGGGTTTTCCTAGCAAAGACCTTTAATATTGTGCTCTATTCTTGGGCACCCAACATTGGAAAATGTTTTACCCATTAGCCCTTTTTGCTTCCAAAAGGCAACCATATTTGTGCTTCTAGAAGGCACCCAACTTAGTGTGATCTTTTTGCTTTGCTTCCATTTATTCTTTCTACACTTTCTTCAATTGGTGTACTTATGTTTTGTTGGTTCTCATCTAATTGCACCTTAGTCTATGGGCTTATTGGAACTTTATTCTCATCATTGGAACATGTGGCACACCAAGTGTTAACACTTGTAGTTGACACATCGATGTGTCCGAGTTATTAAATTTTGTTCCTAAACTAGGTCCAACTTCATATATAAAGACACTATTACTGGATCTTGGGGAACAATTTAAACTTTTGCATACTCATCTAGCTCTACCATGATGCGATTCAACCCTAAATATTTTACAGTCAATTCTCCTAGTGGCTTCTTTGTGATAAGTTTTATTTGAAATTTGGATGATCCGTGATGGTCCTAATCTCTTGTTCCTTGATAGATTCCCAATGCTCAATATTTCAGTTCACTGATAAATTATGCATCTAACCAATGTGCTTATTGCTATGGATGTCTTCATTACTATTGCGAGAGTTTTGTTTAGCCTTTCCGTGGTGTTTGAAGCTGTATCAAAATCTTTATGTGTGCTACTGGCTTAGACACCATATGTGTGTGGATCAATCTTGATTTCCCTTTCTATGTTTAAAGTGGGCTTTTGTAATGTGATCGTCGTCAGGTTGCACACATTTATCCTTGACAACCCATCCTTAGTCAATGTAGACGCTCGATCCACCTTAGTTGTGTTGGAATTAAAATCCAAACACATTTTAAGCATCCATTCCCATGGAGTGTGGTGGCATGCTCATAAGCTTAAATTACCTTGTCAAACCCTCAAAATTTGCCCAAACTTTACCTATTTTCTACCTTTAGTGTTCCAAACGCCACCGTGACCTTTCTTGGACGACCCACTTACTATTCATGGACTCTTCTTTTTTGGTAATTTATTCAATGTGAATATGTTAATTCTTGTTATGCCTTAAACCAACTTAGCCACTATGTCCATTCAGATATGCTATTTTGAGGCAATATGCCCTTTGATGCCAAATTGTATACTTTGTTGACCTTTGACTAGCAATGACAGGTTTAACAAATTTATTGATGTAGCTTATATGGTGCTTTTAGTAGGATTGTTATTTTAGATCCACTATTTGAATCACAAGGTAAAATTATGTTATATGTATTACATGTGGGATATATATAGCATAGCATGATGATGATGATGTATGATTATATTCATCACGTGTCGTGACTCTCAAATGATATTATATGTAGCTAGGTGTAGCACGTGATAATGATGGTTAATGAATGAAAATTGTATCACATGTAGATGATTATGGAGCTTACCAATTTTATGGTGTAAATATTATATCAATTTTCATGTCTTAGTACATGTGTTTCCAAATTTGTATAATATATTAAAGATTTCACGTGATCTTGAAAAGTGATTTTCATTTTGCATTGAAATATATCACGACAATAGTGGTGATATTAGTAGTATTTCACTAAAGTTACTAAGGTAAAGTGTGTAAAATATGAATGCATTGCAATTTAGATGCTACACTCATATGTTGTATCTCAAGTACTTTAGTCCTTGATTATCCCAAAGTGGAGACCACACATATTGATTTTCAAAAGAGGAATAATCTTTTCAAAAAAAATTACTATGACCTACCGATATGTAGTATACAGGCACCACTCCATTTATATAGTAAAGTCATTCTTTTTTGCTATGCCAACTATTGTTCTTTTAAATCTTCTAGAAAATGATATTAATACGAAAGAATCTCTTATAAAGGCTTAATTGCATGTGCAGCATTCTTACAATGGCACTTTATGGATCAATTTAGAGGTGATAACCTTAAGAAGTACCATTTTCTTAAAAAGAATATCTTTTGACTTCAATTGTAGATATAATAGTGGAGAAGAAAACCATGGCATTTGTTTCCTTAGGGAAGAACTAATGTTTTTCACTAGGGAGAATTTATAATAGAAGTCATCATATAATTTTGTTTTCAAACCTCTATATAAGTCTAAAGCCCATCTTTAGGAGCAAGGAATTTGCTTTCAAAATGGGATGGTACGTACTTTATGCAAATATACAATGTCCTTAAAGGATTTTTTTTATTTTTTATTTTTTGCGGCTTGAGTATAAAGGATATAGTTAAGGGCTAAGGAAATTGATACAAAGAGATTGCATAGCACTCATGTGGTCCTTGATGCATTCTACAAGATTTTTTTTTTTGTGGCTTTCCAGTTTTTATATTTAGAGATGGGAATGTCTACCTTGAAGTACATCAATCACTTTGAAAACGTGATAATTGCCATCCTTCACCTTTGCTTAAGTGTGTCATATGCTTTGTTGATGGGTATAAAGTGTAAATATACTACACATCACTCCCTCGAGAATTGGATTGTGTGCTTTACTTTGTAAGATATTGGATGGAAAAGCTAAGAAGGTTAAGAAAGAGGCCGTCTATCCTTTATGAATGATATGTAGCACTACGAATTTTAGTATCGATCTTATTGGTCTCAATAGAGAATCATAGTGGACAAGTGGAAGGCGGCCTTAGTTGGTGTTGGTTATAATATTGAATATATGTTGTCCTCACACCAACATAAGTAATAATGGGAAAGATTCTTGCCATGCACATTACATAGGATGGGATGCATACACATTGGAGTTATCCAACATCCAAGTATACAATAAAGTTATGTTAGGATGGTGTTGTACACCAAATCTAGGATATGAAATGTATATAGTCATGCTTTAATTTCCAAATGCAAAGTAGTGAAAGTACACTAGGAAGAAGAACGCCAATTTGAAAGCTTTTACAGCATAGCATGATATTGTTGCAACATGAGCTGTTTTTTAAAGAAGATTTGGCCTTTACATTAATAAATAGTATATCAGTGTTGGAGCCATGATATATTATTCCGTTGAGGCTGCCTATATAAGCTCTCTTACAAAGGAGCGTAGTTTCTAATGCATATTACCCTACGTCTTGTATGCGCAGAGGATAGTCTACTGGCTCGATATCGGAAGTCACCCGTTGCCCTCCTTCAGAAGATTATTTAAAGTCAGTCGATCACGTGCACGATCTTTGATTAGCAGCTGCCATTTAGTGCTTAATTAGTGGCGATTAGGCGCTGATTAGCCATGACCCGAAGCCCATGATCGCATGTTCGCCCTCATCAACCTGCATCTAGCTCTTCTGGCACGCAAAGCTCGCTCTCTGTCTGTCTGTCTGTCTCTGTGTCTCTCCTCATATCTCTCTCTCTCTCTCTCTCTCTCTCTCTCTCCTCTCGTAATCTCACTGAACGAGGGTAGCCGGTGATATTTTGGTGAGCTGGTAGGAGATCTTCTGTTGCATGCAAAACATTACATAATTTCTATGAGCTGATCATACGAGATCTTCTGTTTCAACCTTGGGGAGTGATATAATTTCTCGAAGTGGGCGGTGCCATAATATTGTTTCCTTACCCTATATTCTTGGTGGTGAAAGAAATCAACACGTGGCTCTGCTTCTTCCTTCAACGATTCCTCGTCCACCGAAATTTCGAATACAGGTGATGCAACACACATCTCGATCTAGTTTTATTAATTTATGTCACGGTTTAATCTATTACCTCTTAGGCTTTATCTATTTCCTCTCGTTAAAGGAATTCACACCAATAGAAATTCTTGCCCTTCAAGCTCATGCTCGAAGATCACTACTCAACTTGTGACTTCTAGTTCTACCAAAGCTATCCAAGGTGTTCAATCCAATCCAATCGACCGAACGACTAACTTATGAGGTTCTTCTTATGGCTTGTCCACCAACTGCCTCTACAAAAGTGGCCAATATTTAGAAGGGTAGTACCCTTTTTGTGGTACTCAGGTGTGTATGTGTGGCGGCTCGAGGGGGTCACTCATAAATATGTAAGCGTAGCACGTGGGTTCAACAAAAGGGTTTTTTAAAATCATTCTTTTACATATTTTTCACATACAGAAAGGTACCACTAAAAAGGGGTATTCACAGGTTGAATAGAAAAAGGGTATGTTTTATTCATGAAAATTTCATAGATAAGGGGTTTTTCAATTAGGCCTTGACTCGCACGTGAATCAAAGGGTTTACATATAATGAACCCCCTAAGATGTGTGGTGAGTAGTATGGTGTGTATGTAGCCTAATGAAATTCTTATGTGCGACTAGGAATAGAATAAGACCTCATGGAAAAAAGAACAATAGAAATGGCATACACAAGGATTGAGCATTATCTTCTTTTGTCCTTGGAACTATCTTTTCTCATCTAAATGATGTTCCAATGATTCCATATATCTAGTCTAGATAATCTACATGAGGAACCAATGATTCCATATATCTAGTATAGATAATACGATCCTTGTCTCAATAGCCATGTTCAAGGAATCAACCTTTCACCACAGGAACTCTCAATCCTTTGCTATATAGAAGATCACATTCTAATAGTAAATTATAGAAATAGAAAATTTTGGTTCTCTAACTAGCTTCTTTTAAAATATACACTTTGACTTTTCTATAGTAAAATATAGCACAAAAGTAGTAAAATAATGCCCTTTTCTATAAAATGATGTTCTTCTGTATAGAAAATCACATTTTAAGTAATTAATTATAATTATTTCTTACTTAGACTAAGAAATTTTGGGTTCTCCAACTAGCTCTTTGATTTTTGACATAATCGAAGACTTCAACATAGTAAAATATAGTGTCTAAGTGGTAAAATATAAATTTTTTCTATCTAGAAAACCTCTCATATACACAATGAGCTTTAGAGCTTTCTCCAGATATAGAAGATTTCGTTAAAAATGGAGATTATTTTCGAGATACAAGGCTACTTTTTCTTTTATATCTAGAGAACTCAATTCTAGATACAAGGCTACTTTTTCTTTTATATCTAGAGAACTCAATTCTCTATAGAAATGTCCCTTCTAAGTAGGAATAGATTTCTACATAGGGATTTTACATGGAGAATTATCTTCTAAGTATCTAGGGAACAGACTTCTATGTAGGAAATTACATGTTACATAGGGTATTCTTTACGAAGGATCACATTTCATATGTAGATATCAATTACCTTAATTTACATAAATTTATAGTTACACACTCAATAGATTTCCCTAGTTTATATATATGAAATTCCATTATATGAGAAGTGGACAAAATAAATCAATATTTACTTATCAATTTATATCATGGTTAATATTATCTCTCTCTCTCTCTCTCTCTCTCTCTCTCTCTCTCTCTCTCTCTCTCTCGTGTGAGAGAGAGAGAGAGAGAGAGAGAGAGAGAGAGAAGAGAGAGAAGAAATTAAAGTTCTATTAATGTCCATATAGAAGGCCAAATTGAGGGCTGTTGCAAGATCAGGGTATCCAGTTTTGTCCAGTTTATGCAGAACTGGGACATAGCTTGGAGAGCAAATTTTGGGGGGCAAGGTACTTAAAATTAGATCAAGAAAATAATAAAAAATACACTTGCCCTTAAATTAACCTAATATAACTTAAATTAATATACATTAGTCTAATTAATCAAAATTAATCAAAAATATGATGAAATAATAAACAAATGATCTTTCCATACTTAGAGTGATCCAATTTATTTTTCCATAGATGCACCATTACAAGTACACTAGTCCCTATAGGTTTTAGATGATTCACATCAAAAATGTAATTTTACTAATTAGATTATTAATATTTGCAGGCCTTCTGATAGTCTGGAAGAATTTTGAAAAAGAGATCATTAAAAATCCAACCATTGGATTTACAATTTTTACTAACCACCACATTCTACTAATGTCTTAGTATCTACCCACTCTTTTGATCTACAAGATTGAGGATTTTAAGTGGTAGCTATTGTGGGTACAAAAACAGGCGTATATTATAACACTTTAGAGACCTTGAAATATTTAAAGAAAATAGACAAATATCTTAAAATTTTCTTGAAAAATCAAGTTAAGCTCCATATTATGTGAAGATCTAAGGTACAAAGTGGGAATCTCATATGAGTTTATATGTAAAAGATATTAGCATTTTATGGAATCAGTTCAAATTTGGGACAGGGTGTATACATTGACCTTGTACCTAAGAAAATGAGGACTTTTGACCATCTAATGCTTAATCAAATTATGCAACTATATTTCCAACTTTGAATATGATGTTCCAACGAAAGAACTTGAAACGAAATTCCTTCATTTACTAGGAGAGATTAGCCACTAAAGGTAAACAAATGCCTGTTTTTTTACTGTTTACAGGGTGCCTGAGTGGACAAAACTGGGCACCCTGATCTTGCAACCACCCTTGACCTATGAGACCAACACATAAATATATAAAAGAAGACCATGAAGGTCTTATATCAAATCATATCTTTAAAAAGTAACAAAAAACTAAACTAAAAAAAAGATGTCTTAGTGCTACTCTTTTATCTCACTACAAGATGCAACATTTGTGATAATACAAGTTGTTGGTGGTAAGGCTATGTGGGAAGTAAGCTACCAACACTGAGGTGGATGGTTTTGGTTTTTGAAATTCTTGGATGAGGGCTTTTTTTCCACCAAAAACAGCTCATTTTCATTATTTATGTCATTATTGAACTTTAGTGAGTTTGGTATCTTTTCATTTTAGTCGTGTTGAGGTAAGCTTAAATGTAATTCGCACCTTGGTTCCCTTAAGTTTCTTTGAGTGCATAAGGATGCCCACCTTGCTCTCCTTCTAGTATTATATAGGAGGACCATATAGCAGGATTGGGTGGTTGCCTATTTCTTTGAGTGCATAAGGATGCCCACCTTGCTCTCCTTCTAGTATTATATAGGAGGACCATATAGCAGGATTGGGTGGTTGCCTATTTCTTCTAATTTCCTTACTATATGGTTGCCTATTGCTTTTAATATCTTTTACTCTGCAAACAATTTTCACCCTATAACCTAAGCTACATGAGACAAGCCCTTCCACAAATCAAACTCATAACTTCTTTGTCCTTCTTTTAGTACCATATGTGAGGACGACATGATTGCCTAGGGCTTCTAATTTCTTTACTACAAACCATTTATAATTTATAACTTGGGTTACATGAGAGTCCCTACCACAAATGAAACCCATAAGTTCTCCATCCTTCTTTTAGTTCACCAACTCGGATTTTGAGGGCAATGGCTTTCCCCATTTGGTTTCTTTCATTTTGGTAACTATCACTATTTGTAAGTTACATACTGTCTCTTTTGTGACTCTTCTTTACCTCCTCCTTCACTATTTGTAAGTTACATACTATCACTATTTGTAAGTTACATACTGTCTCTTTTGTGACTCTTCTTTACCTCCTCCTTCACCTCTTCCTTTAACTTGGTCATAATTTCTTCTTGGTTCTCAAGGATCAAGTTCAACTTGTTTTCCAAAGTTTCAACACAAGCTTCATGCTTACAAATGTGGCCTTTTGTGGTGATGTAATTGGATCATGAGGTAGGATGTCTAGATCTCATGGGAGCAAGTTGTTGTGGTGTTGCTAAGGCACTCGTGAATGTAAGATTCTTTGGCATCTTCCCTTTACTGACATGTGAACACACCCTTATTGAGAACCTTAGAGATAAGGTTTTTTTGTACTGCTATCATGTGGTCATAAAAATCAAAGTTTTTGTCTATTTGGTTTTTTTAAATGTTTTTACAAATTTGGTTTTGTTGTTAGCCTTGTTATTATGGCAACCTGCACCTCATTGTGGTTGTAACAACCTTGGTAGCTCTTGAGTAGAGACACTATGAGTTGGAGCAACACATGCACCAAGTCGGAAGTGCGAGATGGAAATGGGGGACAAATTGGGGACAATGGGGGTTGGAGTGGGAGGTGGGTTGATGGGAAACCCTATCCATAAAAAGTAACAAAAAAACGAAAGTGAAAAAAGGATGTCCTAGTGCTCATCTCCTATCCCACTACAAGATGCAACATTTAGTAGTACAAGATTATTAGTTAATGGATTTGGTGGTGGCAGTGTCTACTACCTGAGGTTGGTCATTTTAGGTTTGGAGGAGGGATTTTCCATCATAAAAAACGTTCATTTTCCAAACATGCTTTGCTATACATGTTGCTCAAACTTTAGTGAGTTTGTCACATTTTTGCTTTAGTCATGTTGAGGTAAGCTTGACATATGAAGTCCACTCCTTGGTTCCCTTTAACTCCTTTGACTGCTTAAGGATGTCCACCTTGTTGTCCTAGTAGCTATCATGTGTGATGACTAAATGGTTATTGTTGATTTCTTCCGATTTCTTTAACTTGAGCTACATGAAATACTCCCTTCTAAAAATCAAACCCGTTAAGTTATCCATCCTTTTTTAGTCCTCCAACTCAAATATTTGAGGGCAACACCCTCTGTGAGAGAGAGAGAGAGAGAGAGAGAGAGAGAGAGTTAGCATCACCTTGCTAACATGGGGGAAACCACATGCTCCTATATACATAGCCATGGAGTACACATGTACACATGAGCATGGTGTAAGAGACAAGGATCAACAACAAGATAAACATATAAGCATAACAACAAAACATCATAGTGTATTCCATATCCATGTATCACATATTGTGTGTCCAAGAATCATGTATATGCCATAGTCATACTCATGTCCAATTTGCATACAATAGGGGCTTTACATAGCCATCCAACCATGTGACTCTTGGGATACCCATGTGACTGTTGGGTTACCCACTCGTTACCCATGTGACTATTGGGATCCCTTGTGACTGTTGGGCTACCCATGTGACTATTGGGCTCCCATAACCTCCAAACTCCCCACTAGCCCTCTTGTAATGGGATCCCTTGTGACTATTGGGCTACCCATGTGACTAGGGCTCCCATAACCTCAAAACTCCCCACTAGCCCTCTTGTAAACACTTTTTGACATGACATATTGTAATAACCAAATCCCACAACTCATTAGCCTAAGCTAATGCTACTAATGCTAGCCTGGTGTTCACACCCAAGCTAATGCCAAAATGCTAGGGGGTGTACCCACCCGTCAACACCTCTCTTCCCCTTTGTTTAGTTGGGAGTGTACTATCTCCTATGAATGCTAAGTACATCATGAAAATATATGAATAAGTGGCTTCTAGAAGATACAATGCAAGCCACTTCAAGTTATACAATATATCATGTAGAACCACAAAAATTGATGGTGGTAGACTAAGGAGATGGTGGGAAGATGATTTAAACCAATCTGATGAAGAGTCCACAAGTATATGCTAATGAAGAATTTTGTCCATGGGCACTCAAGTGTGCTACCATCTGTGTCAATGTAGCCACTTGCTTCTGCTCTATGTGTCTGGGAAGTCAGCTTCATCTTTGAAAGTCCACAAGGTGAGTCCTCCCTTGGGTCCTGAAATTACAACACCCAACAAGTAACTACATTCTAGAAATCATTACATCATTTTCTTATGCTTTTTAATATTTCTGTTTTGGTTTTTGTTTGTTCCTTTTCCATACAGGCAACTCCGTAGGGACCTCAATGAACCTTGTTACCGGACCTCATGCCTTCTGACTGGGTCTTACGGGCATCTCAGCAAGTATCTCACTGAGTTTTCTCCTTTGACTTTCATGCCTCTTTATCCGAGACTTATAGGCAACTCAGTAGGGATCTTCAACAACAGGGCTTCCTCCAGACCTCATGCCTTCTCACTGGGTCTTACAAGCATCTCGGTAGTATCCTTAGTGTATAAGAATATTCCTTTGGCCCTCATGCCTTGTTTTGAGACTTACATGTGACACGGTTGGGACCTCGCACGGGCTTCCTCCGGACCTCATGCCTTCTCACTGGGTCTTACAGGAGTCTCGGTAGTATCCTCATCTAAGAATCTCCTCTGGCCATCTCATGCCTTGTGACACGGTTGGGACCTCGCATGGGCTTCCTCCAGACCTCATGCCTTCTCACTGGGTCTTACAGGAGTCTCGGTACTAAGAACCTCCTCCGGCCATCTCATGCTTCATTCTTTCAATATTAATATCATGGTCGGGACCTCGTTGGGCTTCCTCCAGAGACCTCATGCCCTCTCACTAGGTCTTATAAGGCGTCTTAGTAGTATCCCAGCTAAGTGTCTCCTCCGACTCTCTCATGCTTCATTCTTTCAATATTTAACATCATTTTTTTATTGACACCATATTTCAAGACAATACTTCAACAATTGATGTAATTAAATTGTCCCATTACTTACCATTCAAGTTCATCAGGTCGTCCACCTTGAGTTTCCCACAGAGGTGAAGGTTGCATTCCATGTACTCCATGTAGTAGTAGGCATAGATGAGTTGGATTATCAAAGCCAACATGTCATATGCCATTTTTGTGTGCTTTTTTTTCTCTCCATTTTTAGTGTTTGATTTGATGTAAGCCCCCACAACTAGTGCACTAGCCAACATTGTATCTCATAGAGAGAAACCTAGATGGACTGCTCCAACCATATGAGTATGTAGTGTAGGTTAGGTTAATACATGTTAGGTGTTAGACCCTCATCACATTGAGGGGAGGTGTTAAAAGAAATGCAATGTGTAAGGGTGCAACATGAATAGAGCAAGGGGAGGAGCATGCACATTAAAAAGAGGAATAGACTAAGGGTACATTGGCAAAGATTGATTTGTTTAGTCATTTGTAAAAGGTGAAGTCAAAGGTATAAAAGGTAGCACATAGAAAGTGCAAGGGAGTACATGTAGTGTGAGCATTTATGGACACATGGATGCCACAAGGGTGCATGGAGCATGTGGATGAGAGGTATATATAAGTATGTAATTGGATCAAGCTAATGTGATCAGATTATGGACACATATAGTGTGAGCATTCATGAACACATGGATGGCTCAAGGGTGCATGGAGCATGTGGATGAGATTATATAAGCATGTACTTGGATCAAGCTAATGTGATGAGATTATGGAGTCTATGCCTTAATCATTGTCATTGATTAATCTTTATCTTAATCTCATATTATCATTTTCTTAATGTTCTATTATGACCTTGATCACTTTCTTTGAGCCTCCTTAGATCCACATTTTTAACAATCAAATGGGGAGAGGTCAGGGCTACTAGTAAAGTCGGCACTCGTACCATAACTAAATTCTTATACAAGTAGGCCATTTCTAGGTTTGGGTGCCTTTTAGAGATAGTGAGTGACTAAGGATCACACTTTATTAATGAAGTGATTGATTATCTCATAAAAGGTTTCATGATAGTGAGTGACTAAGGATCACACTCTATGAGGTGATTGATTACCTCATAAAAGGCTTCATGATGTTCACAACAAGTAATCACCTTCTTACTATCCATAAGCTAATGGTCAGGCAAAGAGTACGAACCAAATCCTCTATGGAATTTTCACAAAAATTGTTCAAGCCAGTAGAATGGAGCCGCATAGCTATGCTATGGGCTTATTAAATGTCATACAAAGTCTGGTTATACCTTGTTTTGAACGATTGACCTATGAGTTTAATGCTATGATGCCCATGGAATATATTATTCCCAGTTTGAGAATTGTAGTTATTGGTGAGAGAATAATAGAAATGCTAAGATTGAGAGGTTTATTGACTTTGAAAAACTAGAAGAGACCAGACTATTATCCATGCATGGGCTAATGTTTGAAAAGCTACCATTATCCATGTATGGACTATTGGTAGAAAAGCTTCGACGCAAAATATGGTTCGCAAAATATGGTTTGACCAGAATGTTGAGGATAAGGACCTTAAAGATAGAAACCTAGTGTCGTTAATTGGAGAAAATGAAGAAATAATCAAAAAAATCTTAAACTCCAAGGAAGGTTGGGATCCTTTAGCATCATTGAAATTACTCCACGAGACCGGTCAGATAGAGATGCTTGCTCAAATACATAAAAATAAAGAGGAAAAGAAAGAGAAAGACAAGGTGAAAAGACTCACCCAAGAAGAGGCTATGACCATGATCAACAAATAAAAGTACCCATATTGTCAAGTAATATGGGTACGCTAGCTATCATCCATGGAGGATGATGACCTGGATATTGAACTTGCAAGGGTCAATAATCAAGTGTCTATGGCTAGAAACGATAAAAGAGCATAGACCTCATCGACACAAGAGTAAGACACAACCTAATATCTAATGAAATATGGGAAGCTCTGCGTAAGCTAGACTTGATGGCACCAACTAATAATACGAAGGCTCGTAGTTTCCATGTTAGTGTGGCAAAGGTCCAATTTTTTAAATGTGAAAATTCTTGTCCAAAATAGCCCCGTGGGATGGAAACGAATTTTTACCTATAGATGTGATAGAAGAGCAGGTATTATTGGGAAGATATGGATTAGTGCAATAGATTGTTATGTACAACAATGCAAAGAATGGACCATCTAAGTGCAAATATAAAAAGCTAAAATAATGGTTCCCTTTTGGTTCCCAAGTTTTGGAGAAAGCTCCTCTTCAATAGCCCTTGATTGCTTAAGCTCAAAGGATGATTCTACCAACAAGCCATGATATCTACATTGAGGAAGAAGACCAATCAAAGTAATAATCCTAATAGCTTTTTGAAACTGTCATTCATTAAACCAGCCAGTTAGAAAGAAGCTTGGTGAGGCTCTTGAAGGCATAAAATTATTATTAAGGGAATAAAGTGGTTTGTCTAAATAAACAAAAGGAGAAAAAGTTTCTCGCTCAAGACTAGAGGGGTCTATGCCACTGTGGTGAGCCCAGAGTGAAAAAGTGAACCAGTTAAACCGAGGCAAAGCTGTTGGGTACCAAAGGCAATGCTGCTAGCAAAAGGATAATACTATGGTATCACAAAGATTTGGATACCTAAAAGGATGCAAGAGCTAGGAAAGATGAATTTTAAGGACAAAGGAGCACAAAAGATCCATCACTAACAGAATGAAGGAATCAAGCCCTGTAAAGAGAGAGTGACCACATAAAGAATACACATTTTTTTTGGAGGAAAAATTTACAAATTCCACCTTGCTCCATCGACAAAAATGTAGAGATAGTTTAGACTAAACTTCACGAACAACCAGAGCCATCAAAGATATGCACCATTAGTTACAAGTGTAAAAGTAAAGCAGAGGAGGAATCTGCCATAGTTTTTTCCATGGATCCAATGACTAATTTATCTGGTGGTTGGAAGAGAAGATGGGAAACTCAAGAAAGGGATTAGAGCATCTCCAACAACAATACGATAAGGAAAGAAAGAGGATGCTAAGAACTTGAAGATGAAGAGACCTAAAGGCTCAAAAGTAGATAAAAAAAGGGAGGCAATTGAAGTTTGTCACGCCCAAGGAAGTTTCTCCAAAGAAGGGACAAGAATCAAGCCAAATACATCACAAAGGTCATAGGAATCAAGCTATGAATTTATAAGCCTGATATAATGAAGTTGCATTGCATGAAAAACTAATGGATACTCATAGTTGTTAGTATGTCAAGTTTTTTACACCCAAAAAGTTATTCCAATAAGCATTAAACTCATACCTAGCAAGTTAAGAGGATCACATGAACTAGAAAATCACTTTAAAAGGATAAAAGTCAAAACTTTTTTTGACATGAAAGACTAGTTAAAGTTCACGATTGCAATGATACAAGGTTCATTCATTTATTCCCTTAGGCATAAACTTTAATGTAGTGACATTAGAGATATTATGAAAAAGGGTCACTACATGTCATGGGACATCCCTTCACATGAAAAGGTCGCAAGGTCACTCAAATTACAACTTTTGAAGATTTCTATATGTGATTTTTGGATATCCCTAAGAAAGATTAGAATTCCTTTAAGTGATTAGCTCTAATTAGAGTCAAAATTCATGGATTTCAACACTATTTTCAAGCCAATTAATGGATATTTGAAGGATTTCAAGGATGGATTCAATAAAGAACATCAAATTTCATGAATAAAAGCATTCAATCTCTAACGTGTATGTACAATCATCAATATCATTAATTTAAACTTGATTAATAATTCAAATCTATGAAGAGTTCATTATTTAATAAATTAAATCTTCTATCATAAACATTCTCTTGAGTAGTTATTGATAATAACATATACTTTCTTGCAAGAACATTCCTTAAGTAAATGTTGCTTATACGAGCATACCTCCACCTCGACCACCCCTCCTCCTCCACGAAGACTAGATTCTTCACACAATGTGCAATTTCATCCAAGATTGTGATGAGGTTTCTCATAAAATAGGTTTAATAAAAGAATCATCTTTTATTAAACCATTTAAAATTCTCACATGATATGAGATATTTTTGTTTATCATATTTGGACATAATAATATTCATTAAGAAATATTTTGCCAGCTAACATTTATCTTATATTCATGTATAAATGAAAATTTCCTAAATTTTGATTCTTTGGATGCTTTTAATCATAATGATTTCTAAATGTTACTCTATCCACAATGGAAAAGCATTTAATTATTACCAATATACATTCACCTACTCTCTTGTTCATCCATTTGCTCTCTCTCTCTCTCTCTCTCTCTCTCTCTCTCTCATACACACACACACATACACACATGCACATAAAAGTCATGGATACTCTCTCTCTCTCTCTCTCTCTCTCTCTCTCTCTCTCTCTTTCTTGATGGCGGGTGTGTATACCCCCTAGTATTTTGGCATTAGCTTGGGTGTAAACACCCCCTAGCATTAGTAGCATTAGCTTAGGCTAATGAGTTGTGGGATTTGGTTATTACAAGATATCATATCAAGAAGTGGTTACAAGAGGGCTAGTGGGGAGTTAGGATCTTGTGGAGGTTATGGGAGCCCAAGAGTCACATGGTTGGATGGCTATATAAATCCCCTCTTGTATGCAAATTGGACATGATCGTGACTATGGTATATACATGATTCTTGGACACACAATATGTGATACACGGACATGGAATACACTATGTTGTTATGTTGTTATGCTTGTATGTTTATCTTGTATCTTTATCTTGTTGTTGATCCATGTCTCTTACACCATGCTCTTGTGTACATGTGTACTCCATGGCTATGTATGTAGGAGCATATGTATTCTCCCGTATTAGCAAGGTGATGCTAACACTTGACCATCACGACGGGACGGGACGAGAAGCTTAAATCTTCTCCTTGTCCACAAGCTCCTGATTAGAAATATAATGCCTAATCCATACGCATTTCCCATGCAAACATTTCCAATATTTTCTCCTCGATGGAATTCAGGTGCCACTTCAGCTCTGTTGGCGATGTTTCCTCGTGTGCGGAGGGGTAGTCTTAGCCACATACAAAACTGTCTCTTTGAACTTTCCAGCTGTACCGGTGCATCCAAGGCCAGAGTCCAAAGAGCGGGTTGGCCTCCACTCACTGCATCAAATCCAACCGAATGTTCTCGAGAGTGGTGAGCTGCTGTACCCGGTCACTGTCTACAACTGCACGCTCAGCAAAGCTCAGCGCATGTGCGATCTGGGCGCTCAGAGCCCCTGTGCAGAAGTGCTGGTGCCCTCAATTGACCCAGCAGATTGCTGCAGTAGAAGGATTCAATTTTCAACCGAGCCACCAGTCTTTCCAGATTTTGAAGCTGCGATCAGGAAGGACGTAGCCGTGGCTGCGCATCATCAAATGGAACGCGCTTCACAACACGCAGAAGCAAGGAACCTTGGCGTTTCCACAGAGAAGCATGTCCAAGTGAACCCTGTGGTCTCAAGAATGCCAAGAAAAGGCCTGTGAATGTGTGGGCCAAAACATCGTCACGAAAAGGAGGCAAGAAAAAACAGCAAGAACGGTTCACAACAGAACCTTAAGAAAGGAGCACAGGAGAATCGAAACCGCCAAAGAGTACTGTGTCTATCTCACTCCAGCTAGCAAAAATGAAGACAAGAGTGAAGACGGCTCAGACTTGTTGCCTGTAGTTCTTTCGAAGTTTCACAAGGCAGGAAGAATTGATTTGAGTGATGACAGTAATTAGGTGCATATGGCTTTTCAAGAGCCTTATGGGCAGTCTTATATTGTGGAGGTAGATGTTATTGGGTTTTGCATTAACCTGCCTCATGGTGCATAACTTTACTCCAAAGCCACAGCACCACTTGTTTCTTACAGAGGTCAGCCATACAGCGCAGAAGAGAGAGAGGAGCCTCCCAAGAGTAGTACCACGGAGCGAGATTGCTTTTTCCCGAATGGAGTTTTTCAAGGTACAACCTTCAAGGACATAAGTGCAGGTAGATATTTTCCGGCTGCCTCCATATACACGCTTCCTAATGACATAAACTACCACAAGCTTTGAAGCTGGTGAGATGGGCGGTGTGCTGGGCGAGATGGGCACTGACTTGCTTGGCTTGGTGGGCGAGGGCCTTGCAGATGGTGCATACTCTACTCAGAGTGGCCAGATTCTATTATACAGATCCATGGGGATGCTTCATAGATCCATCCTGACTCTATTGTGACTCCTATTGTATGTATTAATGAGGGGGTGAAGAACGTTCCACCACCTCACTTGCTAACGTTGTTTTTATCGATAAAGATGTAGCCATGGCCAATGATGCACATGGTCTACTAGATGGGTTCCCTCACCTTACTAAGGATGTAGATGTTTTATTTGATGTAGTCATGGCTAATGATGCACATGGACTACTTGATGCTATCCCTCACATAGTGGTTAAGGATGATGATGATGTGTTCTTTGATGTAGATGTAGCCATGGGCGATGATGCACATGGGCTACTCTATGATGACCCTCATGTCAATGAGGATGATACAGTTATTATGGTTCCTTGGTCACCTTGGAATAATGCATTTCCATGCACACGAAATACACACAAGCAAGAGGTTTTTTATAAAATGAACACTAAAGTTAAGATCAAGAAGCCTTGTGTGTAAATGGAAAGAACCTTGGTATTGCACCAAGCTCTACTTGGAGCACACTTGATCTTGTGCTAGTGGTGTCTTGACACTTTATGCATCGGGAGAGTGCGGTTACAACCAGGAGTTAGGAGCCATGCCATTTATTTACTAGCATCGGGAGAGTGGGGTTACAACCAGGAGTTAGGAGCCATGCCATTTATTTACTAGCACCCTTGGTGCCCTTCATGTGTTGGTCTCTTTGGCTTGTTCTCCACCTCGGACTCCGAGGCTTTTAGCTTGTTCCTTTTGCTTGTGGACTCAATGGCTCTTGCCTATTTCTTCCCCGACGAGAGCTCTTTCTTTGCCCTCACACATACTTACTCATTTGGCTATATTTCATCAAAGGTTACATTATTTTTCAACTATTGGTCATGAATTTTGGTGAGTTTAGAGATTGCTCACATACTCATGTGGTTGTGGCTTTTTACAAAGGTTTTAGTGGAGGTTTTACGAAGATTTTTCTTTAACATTTTTGGTGAAAGATTTTGTCGATATGAAGATTTTGCAAATTGAAGACCACATTGGGGATGCCTAATCCAATGATGCCCATGTGAATGAGAACCTCAATTATGAATGGAGTCCATGAATAATCATACGCTTTCAAGGCCATAACTAGACCTTCCATCATAGAGTAGATGCACATTTTTACCCTCGATATGGAAAACATGTGAACAAGCTCCTAATAAAGCTAATTTACACAGGTTTTTAGTGGCTTAGGGATTTTTTGTTCTAATTGTTAAGAAACCTTATCGTTTTAAGGTATTTATCCATGGAGGCTATCAACACCACAATGTGCCACTACGCGAAGCCATGAGATGCTACTCTACGCGTGGATGCATGGTAAGGTGGACTCAAAACCTATGTCTTGGACATGGCTTTTAAACTAGTTTTTAGATATTCGAAAAAGTAATTTTCTCCCACATTTTGTACATTTGAGAAGCCTAAAAACAAAAAGCAGTTACAAGTAGCTTGTGATGCACTCATTTTGCAACCTCTCCCACGTCTCTCTCTCTCTCTCTCTCTCTCTCTCTCTCTCTCTCTCTCTATTGTAGACCCCTTATTGTTGTTTCACTGACACACACACATACACATGGACCTTTAACCCATCATAGATTCCCAAGCATTTAGAGACAGATGTAGAAGTTCAGCCTGTGTGTAGAGGGTTGCGAGTCATGCATAAAGTTTTCTGCCAATGCAATCAAGGATTATCATGTGCAGAGGAAGCCTAAGAACAACATGCAAGGATGAAGTCTAAGGTACAAGAAGAATAGAAGCACAATGCAAGTCATGGTGCAAACGAGCAGAAGTGTCAAAAAATATGCAATGACATTGTTCAGTACTATAAAATCAATGGACCAAGGGTCTAGATGAGAAGACCAAGTTTGATATATTAGCTCAGGTTCTCCAACATCGCTCCATGATTAGTGGTTTTCCACTACGGAACCAGATAAGTCTAATAGATGGCATACGAAATACACTTGAAGCAGTCAAAGTGCCTAGAAACTGTGAGGAGCTATTTCTTAAAAGATCTATTCCAATGATTCTTATGAATGGCGCCAGCACAAATACATCCTCTCTTAACATTGCAGATGCTTCAAAGTAGTTGAACATACACAGACGTAATTTCTATGCAGCTAGAGAGCGTTTGCAAACCTCTTCTAATGGTATTTTGCTGTTATCTTTATGCCATCGGCAAGCCCGTGCAGTAGGCATAATCAGTGAAGATGAGATGAAAGAGCTTGTTTTCAATTTTTGGTGAAGTCATACTCGTGTTTCACTCAACAAAAAGGATGTATGTCGCAAGTGCCTTGGCTGAAAATCTTATGTTAAGCATCCGACACACCTTCTCAATCAATCTTAGGTAATAGCAACAACCCGTGCTCCCAACACCTGTGCTAATTTGGTGTGCTTTTATTCCTTTAATATAGATTCAGATACTAGATTAGATGTTTCCATTCGGTACACAAACAAATGCCAAATTCTCTACTCTTCTATGATTCTATCATCCTTGTATGTGTGTTGTTTCCTTCTTTTATCATGTGTCTATGTGTATTATGTCTGACTGTCAAATTTTCAGTCAGTCAACTTATAGATCTTGGACTACTTGGGGAAGTTAATTATTGAAAAATCTAGCAAATAAAAAGAAACCATCCTCTCTCACAAGGCAGAGCATGGTTCAAAACGGTTTTCAACTTGGGGCGACAATAAACAAAACCAAGAAAACCGGTAAGAGATTGGTGTTAAACTAGTAAGATACCCGATTGAAAACAACCTTTATACACCTAGGCTATAGCAAAAACAAGTATTCCTGAGGCTTTTCACCATTATCACACAGCTCCCAAACCAATATGATACCGCTTATGGAATGATAGCTGTATACAACTAACACTACTGATAGGGAAAAGACCAACTATCGGTTAAACACTGCTATCATACTGGCTTAAGAGCATGGTATCCTCTAATGTGCTCTGTATATAGCAAATTTTCTAACCGGTATTATATGATTTGAACACTGGTATGATACCGGGTAAAGACCAGAAGGAGAACTTGGGGTGGCCATATGATACCAGTGTTTTGTACTTGTATGATACCATTTGGAACTTGGGGTGGCCATATGATACCAGTGTTTTGTACTTGTATGATACCATTTGGAACATTATCTCTATGCAACATGCATGAGATATAAGGTAAAGATCAACCTTGCTTTAGACAACACCAGTTTTGAAACAATATGATACTGGTGTGTTAAACCAATAAGATACTGGTTGGTGAATCAGTTGCATACACCTAGGAACCTATAACTACAAACCAACTTCAAACCAAATTTTTAACTTGCTCTACGATGGTTTTGTATTACAGGTTGAAATATATTTGTTGTTTAAGGAGATTCATCCAGAGGCACCAATTCATCAACGACCTTTTGAGAAATTAATGCCATACTTTGTGCGCAAGCTTAAGGATCGATACACTTGTTGCTGCATAACACATGTTTAGATGTCATTCTTAAAAGATGCGTTGAACCAAATTAGAGGATATACTTTTGGGTTGCTTGGCAAAGCATGTCAATGTAACTATGTCATTTGTAATGTGGGTTCTCAGCCAGGTGGGAAAGGTTGCAGAGAAGTCCTATAAGAGTATCACAAGCGCATGGGAGTCCATTCTATGTCCCAAAGTTGAAGGTACTATTTTCCATGCTTTTAAGTGTCTGATGGGGAGTTGCACTGTCTGTGGTCCTCAAAAGATAGCAGTTTGTCCAGCTGAATCTACATATGTTGGTTGACTTGTCATGGTGAAGATCTTTCAGGACGACATAAACTGTGGAACCACTGATGATGGCAAGACAAAGAAGAGGAAAGAGTTAATACACAAGGAAATGTCATGCAAGGCATTGAATCAAATGTTCAACGACCAGCTCAGAAAGTTTATCAAACATAATTTTGTGTACAAGTGGAAAGCTGAGCAATACAAAGAATGCATGTCTAATTTTCCCGAAGATGTGGTAATATCTGTTGTAGACTTTGCTGAGAATTACTCTTTTAAGGAGCAAAATGAGATACAGTCAATGCAGTTGTATTCAATCCAAGTGTCCATATTTGTGCATATTACATACTTTCGCATTGTAGGTGACATCCACAAAACGATTCACTTTTGTATCTCTGATGATAAGAAACATTGTTTCATGCTAAATTATAATTGGGTATTACCCTATGGTATTCCCCCACAACGTCATTAGGTTTGGTATGATGGTGTTTCGTCTCAATTCAAAGCAAAAAGGCCTTTCTACTTTGTTTCTAGGTACACTTCCATCACAGATTTTGCAAATGACTTGGAATTTCTTTGGCTCTAGTCATGGAAAGGAAGAGCACGACGGTGCAGGGACTGTGGTAAAGAGAGAACTAACTCATGAACAATTCAAGCCTAATGGTGCTAAGCTCCAATGTGTACCTAATATCATAAAGATTTTGCAAGAAACGCTCACCATTGGAGCTGAGTCCACAAATGAATCACAAGCTCGGTACGTTAGTAGAGTCTTTTGGGAGATAAAGTTGGGTGATATAGATAGAGATGAGGCATGGAATGTCAAGGCTGTACCAAAAACAAGATCCCTACATTCAGTCTCTATATACTCTCATCATGATCCAATAACATTAAGGGTGCGTCGGTTATCATGTTATTGTAGTAATTATATGGAAAACTTATGGCGTAGGTATTCATAGCTGGGACTACATTGCCCTTTGACCATTGGTAGATGGCACTAAAGAAGACAATGTTAACATCGCAAACATTGAGGAGGCCACCTATGAAGGGCACCATGATACCTTTAGTGATGTCCTTCTTGTAGGAGACAATTTCGCGATGATAGCTGAAAAAGGAAATCCAGAGAATGCAAACTTCTACATTCTCAAATGCACAAAGGAGAAAGAGCTCTACAAGAGACCTACAAAGGACGGATGCGGGAATGCCATTGCACGAGGTTGTTTTACTGTGAAAGGGTTATTCTATGCACCTAAGGACGAAAAAACCTACAAGTTGTGGGACTACAAGTCGGAGGCCTTGATAGCAACACATCTTGTACGAGCTATCAAATTTCCAATGGAACCACACCCATTCAACAAAAATCTATTTGTCCTATCCCCTGAGGTACATGAAGCTGTGTACAATAGTATGCCATTTAATTTTTAGCTTACTTGTTAGATATAAAGCTGTGTAAAACAGTATGCCATCCAATTGTGTGCATACTTGATATGTTTCTATCTGTGCTCATGAAATTTAGTGCCGGGGACTATGTACTATGTAGCTTCGATGGTTCGATTCTCATGAATATTTGATTAGATGCACGTAAACCTTGTTAGAATGAAGATTTTGATTATTTGAAATAGTTATATATAGAAGCTTTAATGATCCATTCGCCAAAAATAATTTCACGCCCGTGGGGGTTTGTTTTAAAAAAATGTCCTTTACTAATCGTGCTAATTTCCTTTTCAACTCGATATTGTTATAAATGCAAATAACAATTGCTTTGCAAATGAGAAAATTAATCCTAAATTGGGGATTCTAATTAATACAACATCGACACATGGAGACACTCAAGTAGTCAATAACAGTAGTGGAAATGACGCACAAAGAAGAAGAAGACGACTTAAAAGAATCTCAATACTTCGAGTCTAATTTATACATACATCCGGTTTTGTTTTGTTTATGACTGCAGCATATATTGTGTAATCATACACCACACTTTACAGTTGATCTGCGTTGGGAGGAAGGGAGCTTGATGAGGAGGTGGGCTTCATCTTCTTCGGTGGTCTTCCATTAGGGAAAATTTGGACTCAAAAAGGGGCCTTGTAAGAGATCCCTTGGGATGGTGATGTGGACAAAGCAAGCCAATAAATCCACATATAATATTGGAGGGTACGTGCGTCTTTTTTGAGTTCTTTATTCCATTAAGTGACATGTAGGGTGTTTTTTAATTCAAAACAATGCATCTTAAGTATAGTTTTTTATTCCCACTATGGTGCCTTATTTTATTGAAAAAAGACACCACTCTCTTTCTTCATTACACTTTTGAATGTAACGAAGCCAACTTTGCTAACCAAACTTGAACCGAACTTCGTCCCTGCAACCCATCATCTTGCATTGTCTCCCTCATTGTCTTCCCGACTGCACAACCACAACCACTCCAAATCCGAATTGTTTTGAGCGGGAGGTTTTTGATTTTCTCTTCTTCTCAAGGCGGCAAGTTTTGAAAAAGGATGGAAAAGTATTTGTTCTTCATGCGCCATACTTGCTTGTGCATGAATAACAATCCCATTTCTCACTTTTTATTTTCATCTTTAGTTCCTTTTTTGGAGATGGGGGATTGGGTGTGGGGGTGGTATAGTTAGATGAATGGTGGACTGAAATAGCTATCGTTGTTGCTTCAGGATGGTCACAGATGTTGTGGGTCCAAAAGAGCAAGGTTCTGATATATTTGGCAAAGTTTTGACAAAAGACATCGTCGAGTCAGCAATACAGCATCCTAAGTTTGCAAGACTTCGATCAGACATAGCAAAGCAATCCTTGCAGGAGGTGAGTGAAGCATTCACGCCTGTAGATGCACAAGGTATATGTGACATGGCTGGTATAAGCACAAAGTCTTACAGGATGTTGTTTAATAAAGTTAAAGAGGGTTTCAATTGTAAGCTTGGAAAAAAAACAGTAATTCCCATTCCAAAATCATTTCACGTGAACAAAGCTCGAAATATTCTCAACTTGGGAATGGTCGAACTTGTTGGAGAGCCTTGTCACGTGTCTAGCACATTGACAGTGACTAAAAAGAGCAGGGAACAGAAAATCATAGAGCTTACAGAGTTCAACAATTTCATCATGGATGTTCGGAAATTACAAATGGCTATGGTGAAATTTTATGACATCAGTGTACATGAGTGCAATGGAAGGCTGAAATTTGTTTTGAAACTTGGAATGGGGGAGGAGTCATCTGATTCAATCACAAGCTGACCTATATCATTGTTTTGTTCTCTAACTGCCTCAATATCAACCACCGAACTGAGCTTCCTCTCTTCTTCAACATTGAACTCCTCAATCACATGAGGAGTTTCCTCCTCTTCAGCAACATCCTCAACGGTGGGACTAGCCTGACGAGAAATCGTGTCTTCACTTTCATTTGTTGCATGCGGCTCTGTACATTCTTCATCTGTTAATTGTACGTTCATGTGCAAGAAGCATAAGAAAGCATAAGAGTATTCCATCAAGCAGCATTTTCTTTTGTGAAAAGGGCATAGCAAAGCTCTCTTCTTATCACATGGTACCTTGTGCCAATCCCTGTTTAACCTCTGCTTCTTCTCCGGCGACACCTTGAGATTAAAATGAATGTGATTTTTCCCATCAATCATCATTGGTTCTTCATTTGTGAGCTCGTCAAACTCTTACTTTGCCTCTTCAAAGTATCCATGATGGCTAGAAAATGTATCCTCCAAAGAAAAATCGCAATTGTTCCATCAACGAAATTGCAGGGTGCAAATCATGATGTCGACATTTGTAGAGGAAGTCATACAACAGAGTTGCGGGTGTTTCTTTAATCTCTTCGTCCACATCAAACTCGACTTGAACTTGCGCGATGGCTGAATTCAAGGGTGTAGATAAGACATGGAAAATATTAGTTCAAGCAATGAATCAAGAGACAGTCGATCTTAAACAACAAATCTCTGTGTGGTGTGAATGGATTCAACATAACGCGAGAGGAGATGCCAGAGGAATCCAGGTATTCCTCCTCGCGTTGTAGTGAATCTATTTTCCCTAACGCAAATAAAATTGCAGCTTAGTCAAGGACCTCTTCTTGCGTTATGGTGAATCGATTCACCATAATGCGAGGAGGAATATTGTGCTTCCTATGGGACCTTCGCTCGCGTTATGGTGAATTGATTCACTGCAACATGACGACTTTATCATCCTTTGGCAACGCCTCTTACGTTATGGTGAATTACAAATAAAGATAGTTCTCCAGTACCCATACTGAGAGAGGAGGTGCCAAACGAATTAAAATACTCTTCTTCGCAGTCAATTCACCATAAGGCGAGGAGTCATAGGTTTTCAATTCACCTTAACGCGATGAAAAGACAAAGCAAGAAGTTCTCCATGACTGAAACCAAAACAACGAAATAACAAAAGAAGAAGGAAGCACAAAAGAGATAAAAATACCAGGAAAACGAATTGTATACAAATGTCGCAGGAGATGGAGATGAAGGAGGTTGGAGGTTTGTCTTTGACGTTGGATACAGGAGGATGATTGATGAAGGAGGGTTGGAGGAGATAGTCAGTCGTTGATGGAGATGAAGGCCGTTGGTGGGGAGATAAATGAGAATACGAACTCCAAGAGAGGCAATAAATGAGATGAGTATCCTAGAAAATCTATTTTTAATGCTACGCGACATGTCAGCGCCGCGTTTTCACCCGCCATTCCATGAATGCCACGTGGCAGCTACCGTGTACCTAGCACGTGTACAAGCTATAAAGTTTAATCAAAGCCCTTTTTAATGCTATGCGACACGTCAGCGCCACCTAGTCACCTTGGCAGCCCGCCAGCACGTGTGTTCGCTCTAAAGACTAATCAAAGCCGTTAATCACGCCACCTTTTCGTCCTCTTATCGATTTTGCCTTGTCCGTCCTCCTGCTTGCCTCCAGGTGACTTCCGACTACCGCCACAGTACTGAACCGATTTTCCACCTCCTGCACGACAGTCTCCATCCATTCTCACGCAAGAAATGTAAGTTTTTGTATACTACTTGATTGTTTTGTAAGTTTCTTGTATATTGCTTGTTTGTTTTGTTTTTTCTTCGACTGTTTGCCCTGTGCCATTGTTTTTTCTTCGACTGTTTACCTTCTGCCGTGGTGATTCGATTCACCTTAAAGCACACGACGGGCCATTAGAATCTCAATACGCTCCATGTCTTATGGTGAATCGAATCACCATGGCAGAAGGCAAACATAAGAGATTTGCGATAATCCTCCTCCCGTTGTAGAAAATCGATTCACTATGACGCGAGGAGGATTGTTTTGCTTTGACTGGCCCTTAGACTCGCGTTATGGTGAATCGATTCACCATAACGCAAGACCAAGGGGCAAAGGATTCACGATAATCCACCTCTTATTGGTGTCAATTAATTCACCTCCTACATGACAGTCTCCATCCATTCCCACTCATAGAATGTGATGAAAGTGTATTACTTGATTGTTTTGTGAGTTTCTTGTATAATCCTTGATTGTTTTGTTTTTCCTTCGACTGTTTGCCCTCTGCCATTGTTTTCTCTTCGACTGTTTGCCCTCTGTCATGGTGATTCGATTCACCGTAAAGCAGACGATGAGTCATTAGAATCTCAATACTGCTCTATGTGTTATGGTGAATCGAATCACCAAAATGCAAGACGGAATGGTAAGAGATTCGGGAGAACCCTCCTCCCGTTGTAGTAGATCGATTCACTATAACGCGAGGAGGATTGTTTTGCTTTGACTGGCTCTTAGTCTCGCGTTATGGTGAATCAAATCACTATAACGCAAGATCAAAGCTCAAAGGATGCACGATAATCCTCCTCTTATTGGTGTCAATGAATTCACCATAATGCGAGAAGGATTATTGTGTTTCTGTGGGCCTTCATCTCGCGTTATGGTGAATGGATTCACCATAACGCGAGGAAGTGCATATTGCTTTCTTGGCCACCCTCTCTCGCTTTATGGTGAATTGTTAATCGTGTACTGCTGAATAGCTAAGTTTTTTGCTTTTTCTTGCTTTTTCAGATGGCTCGTGTAAGGCATACAGCTAGACCCATTGACAATGCAGCTCCCTCATCCACTACTGGGAAGAAGATGGGCGTTCTGAAAGCCTCAAGATCTAGGAAATCAAGCAGTCCTTCCCGATTGTCCAAAACGTAGCCTAGACTAAGGCGTTTCGCAGAGCATTCGGCAGCCCTGCGAGAAATCACAAAGTTTATGAAGCACCTGACAGCTGCTATTCCCAGATTGCCTTTCCAGAGGCTTGCCAGGAGAATTTGTGAGCAGAATGGAATTTTGTTTAGGTGGAAGGCATCGGCCCTGTTTTGCTTGCAGGAGGCCACAGAAGATTGGATGATCGAATTTTTTTTGGATAGTTACGTTCTTGCTGCCCATGCACACAGGGTGACAGTAATGAACAAAGATTTTTTCAGCCTAGTAGCCCTTCGTTTCAGATACGATAAGTTACTTAGACCAGTTACGTTTACTGATGAACAAATGGTACAAATTTTGGATGTCCGTCCTGTACAAAAAGTGAGAATTGAAGAGGTGATCGAGGGAGGTCCAGATCATGAAGATCAGACTCGGGCAAATTTAATGACAAGCGCTCAAAGGGAACATCAAGCTACAATGCTTGCATTGCAAACAAAAAGGGAAAATGTTCGCGCACTCCACGCCATGAATCGAGAGGCGCTGCAATTTTTGTTGCTGGAGTTCTATGTACCCTTTAATATTAGAGGGCATAGATGTTATTTCCCGATTCATGCTGAAGAAATCAACATTTTGTTTGATCCTAAAACTGAAGTCAACGACAAAGTGCTCAGATGCGTTTTAAGGTATACTCTTTTCTCTGTCCTAGCATCCCCAAGGCCTCCAAGGTCATCCTCATAAACCATGTATATCTCCTTTAATGATGCCCCTATGTGACCTATATCCCATGATAAATCTATCTCCAACAATATAGGATCTAAGGTCTAGATCAAATACAAATCTCTCAAGATTTATGCCATATGATCTACTATGAAAATGGTTAATCTGCATAATCCTACTATGATGTCTCACATCAATGAAATCATCACTACTCTCATGCACTATCCTTGACTACTCAAATACATGAACTCTGTCCACATGAATGTTGCCAGGAATGCTATGAATACTAGGAGTAGTGGTTGTATCAGTGATATATCTGCAAATAAAAATCCTAGAAGAATAGCTTGATGCATCTAACACTAGGAACTTAGGTCTACTAGGAACTCAGGTCTATGCTCATAGGTGCCTCACCCATATGCGGAATATCACGAACCTCAAGCGTGCTAATGGATACATCGTTAATCAAATGCACACTATCCTTCAGAATGTTACCATGATCAACTAGAGTATCCTCATGATCCATAGGTAAGATGATAGGCATAGAAGTGTTGATGCTTGGTGTGCTCACTGCCATCTCTACCCTCGAGATCATGCCCACATGTTTATGACACAACACTATCACATACATCATCATCATGTGCATATGTAATAATAGCATCACGTGTATGTGTATCACTATGATCATGTGCATGTGTATCAATATCACCATATGTGTGTGTGTGTGATACAATCTCATGCGTATGAGTTACAATATCATAGGTATCTGGGTGTGATACATCAATTTCATCATGTGTGTGTGTGTGTGTGTGTGTGTGTGTGTGTGTATAATACAACATCATCCCCATCATAATACAATGAATGAATTGGTCTAAGTAAATGAGAATCAATGAGATGATGGCTAGTGGATGTCATAGGTGAGTCATAGAAGCTATTGTTAAAATCCCATAGATCTCTCTAGTTAATCAATATAAATAAACATGCATGAACTAGGTATATTCTCATCCACCCAACCACCCTCGAGGCCAAGGGTACACACAAAAATAAAATGAAGTATCACATATCTTACCTTAGTGTCCCATACCACCAAGAGATATGACTTCACTCTAGCAGCACTTAGCTCTAGCTTGAAATGGGAAGAGAGTAGATATAATGCTCTACACAAGAGAACATCCCTTGAGAGTGCCCCATGTCCCTATCATATATGAGAGCTCTCAAGTGACTCTTGACTCTCCATTTCTAGAGTGACTCTTGGCCTTCCATTTCTAGAGTGACCCTTGGTTGCCTGACCCTAACCTCAACCCAAGGTTAGACCTAACCCTTGCCCCACTAGGGTATGTTCCCATGCTCCCATGTTCACATGCCTAGGGTGGGTTAGCCTCCTAGTATATGCACATATAATGTGCACATAACATACTTCCCCTCTCTCAAATCATTATACTCTTGCAATGAAAAGAAGGAAAATTGCACTGAACGTTCTCAACTAACTCCCAAGTCGAATGCTCAATTTCCTTGTCTTTCCACTTAATTTTAACCTCAGGGATTAAGCAACTACGAAGTTTCCTTTCCCTGAATTCAATTACCTTTTCAGGTTCATGTGAAACATAAGACAAATCTTCAAATTCAATGAGTTCTTAAGAGTAACTGTGTTATCCTCACCTCCCAGCTTCTCTTTCAGTCTACTAACATGAAAGACTAGATGAACTCTGACATGTGGAGGTAGTTTTAATTCATACGCAACCATACCAATCGGACATATAGCTCGGAACGGATCACAATACCTAGGAGATAAGTTTGAGCACTTTCTTGTTGACAAAGTTTGAGAATCTTTAGGAACTTTCAAATAAACCAACTCTCCTGGCTCAAAAGACCGAGGTGAGCATCTCCTATCAGCATAAAACCGTACTCTATCCTGAGCACTCATGATAGAATCCTGAGCTTGGGTCAGCATTTTTTGCAGATCACGCAAGAAATCCCTCAATGCATCAAGCTCAATATCCTTAAGACCGACATCAACAGGTGCCCTGGGTTGATATCCATACATAAGCTATAACCAATAACTGTATGCTTAGAATCATTATAGGCAAATTCCATCATAATTTGGAATATATTTTTCCCAACTCGATGGTTTTCTAGACATATGCACGAAGCATATTCTCTATAATTTGTTTCACATGCTCTGTTTGCCCATCAGATTGCGGGTGTTGAGAGGAACTCATACTCAAAGTAGTTTTTAGTTTCTTGAAAACTTATTATAAACCATTCGGAATAAAGTAGGAAGACATGGCATTATAACAGTAGGAACCAGGGATCCGTCAGCGGCCCGACGTACCCACATCTACATAGGGAATTATCGGCATCCCGAGTTACCCATATCAACATAGGGAGTTATCAACGTCTCGATGAGTCATATATGTATATCCGTAAACCATTAGGTGGACTGTTTAAATCACCTAAAGGACGGAACTAGAGAAAGAAATGCCAACAAAGGAAGCATCCAAAATTCCTTAATCCGAACACAACAAGATAAACTCGTTGAACTCTAAAGAAAGAGATTTCAACAAGTGAAAATGCCAATGAGATTACACCCATCAAAAAATGCAGGCTATAGATAAAAAGAAGTTTATCTAGAGAACGCCTACACTACAACAAGTGAATTCAAAAAATGAGATTGTCTTTGAATGTTGGGGTCAACATGCCAAGTGATGTAAGCAAGGCAACAATCCTGAGCCTAAATTATCTGATAAGATAAGATCTGTGAGAGATCTCTAGCGTCCCATACCACCATGATACCACCCATACATACCTTACCAATTTGGAACTCCCTAGTATGCTGTCTAGGAAATATGAACAAAATCCTGCATAAAAAGGAATGCGATGGACTTATCCTAGACTTTCACATACTAAAAACATGTCTCTATATACCTGAGACCACATCAAGGAATAACTCTTTCCAAGTACATCATTAGAAAATAATTTGAAGTATTGGCGCCTTTCTAATGATGACTACCCAATAAACATAATAAAGTTGGGGTAGAAAAATAACAATTCACCTAGATACATAAGCAACTAGGTATCTAAGTTGGAATATGTACAAGAGTACAGCGAACATACTCCAAAATTACGTGCAAAAACGAAGGCAAACGCTACCTTCAAAGCACATGATATTTTCCAAAAGATCAAAATATCCTCAGAAAACCATGGATAGAAGCATAGAAGCACCTCGAATCCATGAAAACCATAGTTGATCATAAAAATCAATGCATGCCATCTAATATTAATCATGCCAAAAGAAGCATTAAAATTGGTGGCCAACTCATTAATCCGGAGTATATGAACGTGGTGTTGTTCAAGTAGAACTCCCAAGTAAGCAAGTGAAACACATGTGTGTAGCACACATTAAAAACCCCTAGACACAAGTGATTTAGGCAGAAGCTGATGAGTCCATATAAAACTTGGAAACCATCCAATAAAATCCACCAAAACAAATAGATCAACTAACCCATGATAGAATTTATCTTAGGCTTAGTAAATTAAGCATGGAACACACTTAAACAAGTGCAAAATAAAGTATCATGGACAAGTGTCAAAGGTGAGACACTCTTGGAATGCAGATTCCAGCCATCATTGAAGAAAGCAAGGAATAGGTCCAATAATAAGAAAGAATTCCACACGAGATAAACTCGAAAAAAAAATCATGGAAAAATTAACTCACTTGACCAATGGAATCAAACAAAGGTTCAACCATAACACAATCCCATTCACCAACTGTGAATGCGTGTGCCAAAATAAAATTTGTGTACAAAGACACACATATGTGGCACAAAAAGTCTTAATCTTTCATGATTCTACTCTTTACGTCTAGAAAGTTTTCTTGCCCTCATCCTGGTCGCCGTGCTTTCTTAGAGAGAGGGGGGAAAGCATAAGCTCCACATGACATACAAGCACGATGCCAGTCAACACGCATGCGGGCTTTTCGTAAAAAACCGCTAAAAAAGCATAATTTACCATTTCTATGGTCAAAAAATGTCTTAAATTTAAGAAAAAAAATCCTAAAATTTCATGAGATATAAGGGGAACCTTTCTACCAAAATTATCCGCAATATCATGTGCAAAACTTCGATAACAAATCCGTAAAATGCTTATTTTACCCATGAAAAGAGAGAAAAATAGCATTTACACTCACGGAATTCCCCTACATTGTTGATACATCGTCCAGTCGAGAAGCGCGTTCCCAACACGTCAGACACCAAAATAAATCAAAAAATAACATTTTTTTGCTTAGTAAATGTTAAAATTTACTTTAAAAATGCTAAAAATTTTGGTATAATGAGAGAATTAAGAGGAGAAAAAACATCCAAAATTAACTAGAGACCGATCTGATACCACTGTTAAAATCCCATAAATCTCTTTAGTTAATCACTATGCATAAACATGCATGAACTAGGCATATTCTTATCCACCCAACCACCCCTGAGCCCAAGGGTACACACATAAATACAATGAAGTATCACATATCTTACCTTAGTGTCCCATACCACCAAGAGATATAACTTCACTCCATCAGCACTTGGCTCTAGCTTGAAACGGCAAGAGAGTAGACACAATGCTCTACACAAGGGAACCTTCTTTGAGAGTGCCCCATGCCCCTATTATATATGAGAGCTCTTAAGTGACTCTTGACTCTCCATTTCCAAAGTGACTCTTGACCTTCCGTTTCCAGAGTGACTCTTGGCCTTCCATTTCAGAGTGACTCTTGGTTGCCTGACCCTAACCTCAACCTAAGGTTAGACCTAACCCTTGCCCCACTAGAGCATGTTCCCATGCTCCCATGTTCACATGGCTAGGGTGGGTTAGCCTCCTAGTATATACACATATAATGGGCACATAACAGCTATCGAGGCCCATGCAAATACCATTGTGATAGTGGTGAAAGTGTAAGCATACTCAATATGTGCCCTCCAAGGATCCAATCATGTCATGTCATAACTCACCACATGTATCCCAAGAATGATCACCATGATCATCATCACCCATATAATCATCAATGGCCACATGACAAACATCATCATCATCACCCATATAATCATCAATGGCCACATGACAAACATCATCATCATCTTAGAAGTATTCATGTCAGTGTAGTCCACGCCCTCATCATAAACATAATCATGATGAAGCGAGAATGTGGGAAACTCAATCAAGTCACCAAAAGAAGAATCATCCCACGCAAACAAGACTAAATCATCTGTGCCGATGTAACCAAGAAATAATATTATAGGACCTTTTCTCCAAGTACAAGATTTCAACAAATTACAAATTACTTTAAATAAGTTAACTACAAGTTAATACATCAACCTTAGAAGAAGAATTAAACGAAAAACTTAAACGGAAAAATATTTATGAACACAAGACAAAAGCATTGGGTCCAACCTTCCCTCCCATATGTAAGACCCATAGTCTCACATATGACTATTTCAATGATTTATTAAGGTATGAAGTAATTTATTTCAATGATTTATTAAGGTATGAAGTAATTTGATGCAATCATACATCTTCTCATCAGAGGAGAAAAGAGAACATAGAAAGAAAAGAGAGCTTCATCCAAGGAACCTGTAATTCTTACAAACTATGTTTAATCTCTCTCTCTCTCTCTCTCTCTCTCTCTCTCTCTCTCTCTCTCTCTCTCATATTATAATTAAACCATATAAGGAAAACAATAAGAGAATTAATACTCCATGTAAACGTTTGCCTGTCTCAGCCTATCTTGACTCTCTGTATAGAAGTACAGGCCTGAAACTTGCAGCCACTGTATCTCTCTGGTTTTTCATCAGAATATAGTCGAGTTGGTACTTAAAATTATGGGGATAGGCATGGTCTACAACTCTTTGCAAGCCGTTTCGCTAAATTCAACCGTATGCAAAAATTGACTTGCTTTTTGGGAATCTTTATCTCATAAATATGCTATTTTTATCATAACTTTATTTTCTTTATATTTCTCTAATTGTTTAGAGATATTCATGTATGCTCATCTCTAACTATATTTTTTATTGAATAAATATAATTAAATTCTCAAGAAAGTTCACTCACATAACAAATGAAGACTTGATGAAATCATCGTGTGTAGAGACCATCTAGACTATCTGGCACATATCTCCTCCTCATCATAATTTGAACAAATGCCAAAAATGATCAGGCATCAAACCGTGAAGCTCGAACATCTAATACTGGTATGAATATGCTGCCTCATGATAGTAAGAAGTCAATGAGTGAAGATATAGAGATCTAAGTCTCAAAATGACAAAGACATGTACAAATGCACAAAAGATATGCAACCCATGACACGAGAAGGCAAATCATGATAGCAATCGTAGAGTAATGATGATAGTGTATGAGCGGCTCTCCTACTATCAGAATCAGAAATGCTATTAAAATGAAGTCGACAATAACGATGCTGATGATGATGTGTGGTGTGTCGGTCATAAGAAGGATAAAAATAGTAAGAAACACCCATAGCTCCATGTGAACACCAACTAACACACTCAAGGCATGTGAACAATTCCAATGCACACACATCACATGCGAATAAGCCCAAAAAGAAACATAAGCATGTGAACAAGAGCTACAATGCACAATAAACTCACATCGTGTGTGAATGCACCCAAACTAAGCACCAATGTGTGTGCAAAGAACAATATTCACCCAAACGTGCGAATAGAGCCCACGATGTACTAATGCGCGTGAACAAGGCTTACAATACACCAATGCATATGAACAAGCAGTAATAAAAGCACGGAATATATGAATGCTCTCCACAGCTCACAAAACTCAACTCATGCGTGAAAGAAACCCAAAATGTGTAAATGAGGCAAATAACGTGTGTGAGTTTTCCCTTAAACGCCCCAAAATAGCGTGTGAACCCCCTCTTTCGAGAACAAAATACTGGACAAAGTGTTGCTGGACAAAATCTAGATGGGCATAGTGGGAAAGGACAAAATAGAACCCGAGGTTTAAAGCGAGTCTCCTTTTTTATTCTACCTCACCAAGATGAGTTAATCTTATTCTTCTTCGCTCTGCTGTTGCTGTCGATTATGTTGCAAGTAATGGCAGCTTCACGTTGTCTTTTTTTTGCCTTCTATTTCTGCACTACTGCTTGCTTGGATTGAGGACCGATCAGCTGCCTGCTTGCTTGAAACGAGACTTGATCTCAGATGCGATGATGAGCTACTTGATCTCGCCCAGTACCATAGAGCTCAACGTTGGTGCCTAGCTGCTGCCACAAGGTGCAAGAAGGTTGACCTTTGCAAGCAAAGTATTGAGGCTTGATTGTGTGTGCTGAGCCTCGAAGAAGGCTATGAAGCTTGATTGTGTGTTTGCTCTGCAGCAAAGAGTTAGGACAACCAAGCTGGTGGTTAATCCATCACCGGAGAGGCTCGCTGAAGCTCCTCTCCGGCAAGAACAGAGCTGTTTCCCAGCACGGCTAGCATCGTAGAATTGTTGGAATTAGAATGCCAGCAAGCCTTTGTCTGCAGGGAGCTTGTAGGACCAGCCGCACCTCCATCGATGTTGCAAAGCCTCCGAGAGGTGATGAAGCTGCTGTTCTACTGCCTTGTTGCCACCACTGAGATATACCTCTAAATAGATGATTGTATCCTCTCTTATCTGGATGAACATGCTATACATTTCTTGATGAAAATGTGTTAAAATATTGTAATCTAGGATATGTACTTGCAAACAGTGGCTTCTCAACACTTATCTTGTTGCCTTTACTTGCAACACATCAAGATTTATAATAATTTATGTAGATTTGTACTACTACAATATATTTATAATCTTTGTTCAACTTCTTTGAGAAAGTAACAAGATTTGATTAAGAATCACTTACTGTTTTGTTCTGTATCAAGATTTGATTTTAGCACAATAAACTTTGCATAATCTGTAAACTTCCCTTTTCTACACTGTAGATCTATAACACAATTGTACCTTGCACTATAATCTTCAACTCCGTTCTTGAATCTCTACAGCAAACTATATTCTGTGTACTTCTTGAAATGTACCAAGCTATTGCACACTTTCTCAAAATTGCACCAAGCTTCTGCACACTTTCTCGAAATTGCATTAAGTTTCTGCCTTTCTTGAAAATCTGTACCAATTGCACATAAAATCTTAAAATTTATAGTAGTTTTGCACAACTTTACACTATAACCTTGATTCTCTGAGCAGTAATCTTCTTCTTGTTGTAATCTTTTTTCAAGAACTCAAAGATTTGGCAATCTGGGGTTTGATCTTGAAGAAATAAGGGTTTTAAGGATTGATATTTGAAACTGTAGGCTCTCTAATTAAGGTAATGTAAGAAAATCATTTAAAATTGGTCGCTAAAATCTTTGTAAACCTTAATTTTGTAAATCAAAAAAATTACAAGAAATCAAACAGTAAAGTGGATTAAGGTTTTCAAAATAGTAATTAATATAAATTTAAAAAATAATTAATACAAATTTCACTGTTAATCTTATCAAAACAAGAAATCTGAAGACTGTGTAAAAAATAAGTTAAAAAATAATTAACATTAATCATGATCAAGATAATGCATTCTGAAAAATTGTATTAACAGTAATCTAAAAATATTTATCACTAATCTAGATCAAGAAAATGCATTCTGAAAACTGGACTAAGCATAATTTAAAAATGATTATCACTAATCACTTTCTAAGCAAGGATCTAAGCTAAGGACTCTAATATCAATTAAAATGGAGTGATCATAAAGATCAAATTAAGGATAAATAATCATGGATTAATACAAGATTACAGATAATCTCATATAAGGACCATGATGTCTAAGTAAGTCAACCTCCCACCAAGAGGATGGCTATCAAGGTTGCCATGAGTCCTACACCATGAGTGGCCATCTCCAAGAAAGGATCCAAGATATCAAAAGGTTTCAAAAGGTAGAAAGGTAAAAAGGTACAATGATAGTCCATGAGCCCCCTTTTATACTTGGGCCCTTGACCAAGGTCCTAGACCTAAACTAAAGGTGTTGCTTCATTACACCAATAAGTACATTATGAAGAGATCTGCTATGGATTTTTTTGTGGATGCATACCTAATCTAGAGATAGCTCATACAAACCATGCATTGCAAGATGATAGGATATCCATATTGTGTAATGGTCAAAGTGCTTTTTTTGTACCCCATACACTTGCTTTTTCTTGGACCAACCACGCATATGTTCATTATCATTTTGTGAGAAAGCAGATACATGAGGAAAATATAAACTTCAAATAAAAGTGTGGATATACGTTAGCTTTCTCATCATAATTAATTTGATCATAATGGGTGTTATTTGTTGCTTGTAGAACACAATGCTCAGAAAGAAAATGGCTAGAAAAGGACCAGAGTGGGTGTATGTAGAAGAGTTAAAACACAGTAAAAACACATTGCATGAGTGTTGTAAAAGATGTGAAGGTGTGGCCATACATATCATGGTAGCACCACTAGAATAAAGGAGCACTTATTGGGAGTGGATATTGATGTGAAGCATTGTCGAACTCCACCTCTCAATGTGCATTTAAAGCTTCACAAGTATGTGGAGGTACTCAAGACAAAGGGAATTAGGCTAGGAAAAAAGACATCAACTTCTTCCATTTGTGTGGAGAATGCTTCCCAAATTGAGTATGCATCCAATATAAGGTCTGGAGAAAAAACTCCCCCAAACTCTATTCTGTGAGAAAGTCCAACCACATCACCTCCTTTGAACTTGTGCAATGGTAGGGAAGTCCATAATACCATGCCGAGTACTACAAGTAGCATTTTGCTCACAAACTATGTTGGAGCTCCATTTAAAGTGGATGCATGCATTCATAACATGTGGATTTCCTTTCAATGTAATGTATAATCCAATGTTTCAAGATGCTCTATTGTGTACAAAAAAGCCTAGATTTGTTTTGCCAAATTATAGTAAAATGTGCATTGAGTATCTAGAAAAAGTCACCAAGTAGAGCAAAGTCTGAGGCACACTCTTCGAAACTTTGTACCAAGCTTTGGGTGTACCATTGCGATGGATGAGTGGAAAATTTGTCAAAAGCGGTTGCTTATTAATATAATGTGTATTTGTCCATGTGGAACAATTTTTTTGGAAGCAATATAGATACTTATTTGAAGGAAAAGAAAATCTCCTACATTTCAAGAGTGTATAATGCCTCCAACTACAAGGGAGCAGGCCTAGAGACACAAAAAAGTATCCTGAAATTACTTGGGTTCCTTGTGGTGCTCACTCTATAAACATGTTGCTCAAAGACATTGGCAAGATGAGTTTCATTCAGCCAATCCTTTTGGATGTGAAGTGCGTGGTGAAGTCTATATGGGAGCATCAATTCACCTATGCACTATTTTTTCTCCATTCAAGCAAAGCACTTCGGATCTTTTGCGCCACTTGCTTTGCAACCCATAATATTTGCGTACTCAGCTTCCATTAACATTGCTTGACCTTGTAGAGTTTCTAATCTTACTATCCCTTGCTTGGTTCTCTTTGTAACTCCCCAAGGTGCCAAACTTAAGCTTCCTCTTCTTTTCTTGACATCATACAGTAGCACCATGTCAACCCCCTTCACCTGGTCTTCTTCTTTAAGCTTCAGTTGATTATCGTACCATTACTTCTAGCTTCTCTTTTTGGCAATCATGCCATGTAGAGCCATCAACTTGACTTCATTTATGACTTCATTTAATTGTTCAAGCTGTAGGATTCTTTCCACCCATGCATTATCCTTAAGACCCGTGTTGATGGAAACCTACATACTTGGTACTAGATACTCATCAGGCATGAGTGCTTCCACTCCATAGACCATCTTAGATGGTGTCTGCCCCACAATAACTTTGTATGCCATCCTATATTCCCATAGAGTAGAGTGTACAGCTTCTACTCCCAGTCACTCCTAGATTCTGATATCATTTTGGTCAAGATAGCAATCAAAATCTTGTTTGTACTCTCGACTTTCCTATTTGCCTATGGATAGTAGGGTGTAGACTTCCTATGCATAACCATAAATTTAGAAAAAGCAAGGCTTGGATAGTCTCATTATGAAGTGGGTACCTTTATCACTAACTATCTCATTGGGGCAACTAAATCATAATGATATTCTCATAAATAAACTTTTTTGTGGACCTAGCATCTACATTCTTTACTACTTTAGCTTCTGTCCACTTAGTACAATAGTCCGCCCCCCCACAATAATGTATCGTGCCTATGTGCCTTTGGCTGTTGGATTGATGGGACCAACATAATCTAGACCCCATTTCTAAAAAGGTTGTTCCACCATGACTAGCCAAAGAGGATTTCTATATGCAAGCTGGGGTCTTTTGGCTCTTTGACATTTGTCACAATGTCGCACCACAATCGTTGCATCTTTAAATAGGGTAGAGCATCAATAACCAAATTGCATGATCTTCTTGGCTATAATATCAGCATCAAAGTGTCTTCCTGCTATTATAGAGTGTGTCTCCTACAATATCTCCAAGCATTCATCTTCATAGGGACACCTGTGTCAGAATATGCAGTGGAAATGATAACCAAACTTGGGTTGATAAGAGCAAGTACAATGCAGAAAATAGACAGCACAAGAGACACAGAGATATAGGTGTGTAAACTCTTCTCTATACACAAGATCCCGCAAAATACTGAATGATGAAGTGGTGGGGGGCATGGGGCCTATTTATATGCCCCATGCATGCAGTCGGCCAGCGCTAGTGGCTCTCCACCACGACTGCATGAAGCAGTTGGCCAACAGTAAATAGCTCCACGACTGCATAAAGCAAGTCAGCCCCAGTAGGAAAAACTCCACGCTTTGCTGAATAGGCAGTCAGCCAGCCACACGACTGCTGAATAGACAGTTGGCCACCCACCAGAAGCTCCTGCCAACATCTGGCATCCATCCACACCACTGAAAAATGGGAAAAAATAGGAAAAAAATACGCGGAGTGAGGAAAAATGATAAAACACCTATATAGGGCGGGCACACCCACAACAGAGGCCCTAGTATATAGAAATAGACAGGAGATGACTTCTAACACCCCCTCTCAGCTCCTGGCTGTGAAATCAACCCAAGGGAGCTGGAGTGCCGCGCGCCTGAGCGCAGCCTGAGGTAGAGACTTCGTGAAGAGGTCCGCCGCATTGTCCTCCGTCGAACAATAAAGTAGCAAGATGTCACCAGCCAAGATCTTCTCACGTACAAAGTGATACTGTATCTCTATGTGCTTGGTCCGGGCATGGAAGACTAGGTTCCGAGCAATAGCTATACAACTTTGGTTATCACACTGGATGACTGTGGGCTCCTTGTGTGGAAACCCAATCTCGCCTAGCAGCCTCCGCAGCCACACAACCTCACCACAAGCAGCCCGGTACTCTGCCTCTGTCGAAGAGCCCTATTGCTGCTCCAAGAAATTGCTCCTGAGCCGAGGGTAAAACTGTATCCTGAAGTAGATCCCCTCGTGTCTGGATCTCCTCCCCAATCTGAGTCACTCCAACCTTGGAGCCTAACTCCATCCCCTCCTATGTAAAAGAGTCCTAGATCCTTCGTACTCTGCAGATACCACAAGATCCGCAATCTTGCGTCCCAAAACAATGAGACTTCAATGGCGTCTCCATGAAAGAGCTCAACAGCCCCACGGAGAAGCTCAAGTCCAATCTGGTGTTCAGCAACCAGATCAATGAACCAACCAACTTCCAGAAATGCGAGGCATCAATTGGCTCACACGGATCAGTAACGGTTAACTTTGTGTTCGGGTCCATCGGCGGTGAAGTAATAGGCTTGCAGTTCTCCATCCCAAAGGCCTCAAGCAACTCATGAACATACCGTTGTGCTGAGAGACAAAAAACCCACTCGGGGTCTGCTAGATCTCCAATCCCAAAAAGAAGTGGAGTAAGCCTAAGTTGGTCATCTCAAACTCCTTTGACAAGGCAGCCTTCATCACTCCAATGTGCTCCACATGACCTCTAGTGAGAATGAGATCATCCACATAAAGGATGATAATCGTGACCATGCCGCATTCCCGAAAGAGACAGGTTTGGATCTGCAAACTGATCTCTGAAATCCAGTCCGAACAAAGAAGGAATCAATCTTCTGATTCCAAGCCCTGGGAGCGTGCTTAAGACCATACAAGGCCTTACGTAACCTGTAAACCATCCCTTAAGATCCTTGAACAATAAAGCCTGGAGGCTACTCAACATACACCTCCTCCTGCAGGTCACCCATTAAGGAACACAGATTTTACATCCACTTGATACACGGGCCATCTCTGAGAAGAAGCAAGGGCAAGAACGGTCTGAATCGTGGACATCCGTGCTGTCGGTGAAAAGGTATCCTCGTAGTCGATGCCTGGCCGCTGAGCATAACCTTTAGCCACAAGTCAAGCTTTGTGTTTGTCCACCGACCCATCAGATGCATATTTGGTCTTAAAGACCCATTTGACACCAATGACTGACCATTTCGATGGCCTCGGTATAGTACCAACTCCCAAGTGTTGTTCTTCTCGATGGCATCAAGTTCCACCTACATGGCTTTCCTCCAAGTATCCTGTGAAAGGGCTTCTTTGACAGAAGTGGGCTCCTTGTCCCGCATAATACGAGACATCAAAGCATAGTTCACCTGAAGAAGCTCCGCTGTATTGCTTTTATCTTGGACTCTGTGTGATCTTCGAGGGCCGTCCCCTCTGTGGTCCACTGGGAGGGTAACTCTGTGACACCTGACTCCCGAAGGGTGTCTAACAACCACCTAGGTACTCGAACAGATCGTGGAGCCTCCTGTGGTTGCGGGGGCTCTACTCTAGCTGCGGGCTCAACCTCCTGTACTACTGAGTGAGGTTGATCAACTGGAATTATGGTCTGGGAATCATCATCAGACTCCTCTGGATCTCCAAGAAGTGGCGGCTCCTCGTCGCGACAGTGGATACTGGAACATGCTCGTCAAAGACCACATCCCGGGGCTGACAACAATCTCGTTCCCGTCTGGATCATACAATCTGTATCCCTTGGAAAGAGAATTACACCCCACAAATACAAGCTTGCGGGACTTGGAGTCAAGCTTCCCCCTCTGCTTCTTCGGAATATGTACATACGCGTCACTCCCAAAAACACGGAAGTGCGAGACATTAGGTTTCCTGCTAAAGTATGCCTCAAATGGAGTCATATGGGCTATTGAAGTCATCGGAGATCAGTTGAGGGTATGGAGACAGTCGTTGCCACAGCCTCTCCCCAAAGAGGACGAGGAAGATCATGATGCTCCAGCATGGTCCTCGCCATCTCCACCACAGTCCTATTCTTGCGTTCGACAACTCCATTCTTCGAAGGCGATCCTGTATTGGCTTGTTCCCTTTTGATGCCATGATCTGCACAAAATCTGAGAAATACAGTCGAGGAGAATTCACCTCCTTTATCAGCCCCTGAGAGTCTTGATTTGAAATCGAGACTCTTTCTCCACCATCACGTGCCAATCCTTGAACCGTGCAAAAGCTTGGTCCTTTTGGGAAAGAAAGTAGACCCACGTGAATCTGGTACAATCATCAACAAGCAGCATAAAGTAGAGAGATCCTCCCAAAGATGGTGTCTGCTGAGGTCCACACAAGTCAGTGTGAATCAACTCCAATGGTTTCGAAACCCGCCTGAAAGCCTGCATTTCAGAAAGGATTCCCTATGCTGCTTACCACGTATGCAAGAACTGCAACGCCCTTGCCTACTACCAACATCTGGCAAGCCAACCACCATTTGGTCTCGGAAAGCTCGCCTCAATGCATCCACATTTAAGTGGCCAAACCAAAAGTGCCACAAATCTCCGACCTGAGAACCTGTCATCAACGAGGAGAGTGCAGAGAGCTTCTTGTAGAGATACCATTCTCCACACCGCCTTCCCAAACAACCTGGCCAGTCTCACGGTCCCGTAGAGCAACTGAATGCTCCTCAAATTCCACCCGAAAGCCAGTCTTGCATACTTCATGCACTGACAGAAGAGGAAAACCCGGAGCAGGGACATAAAGAACACAGGAAGCATGCTTGCCCCCCTTGCCATGTTGGGAATAATCTCCATCCGGCCCTCACTATGTATCGGAATAGTGGAGTTGTTGCCAATAAAGATGCGACCTGACTACCGTTCGTTTCAGATCCAGAAAGAAGTCACGAGAGGGAGTCATGTGCCTGGAAGCACCACTGTCAAGAATCCATTCTCGGGTATCCTTCTTCGTGCGCGGTGAAGCCAACTGCCTCCTCGCTCGAAGATGATGAAGCGTCGGATTCCATCATCTCTAAGTGCACAAATGCCGGACTCTTTGCAGCTGAGGCTGAGGAATCAGCACTCTTCCCTGTCCGCTTAGGACACTTCCTCCAATAGTGGCCTTTCTCGCCACAATCATTGGAGAATCTTTCGGCCTTCATCTTCTCTCGTTCTGAGTCAGGCTTCTTCTCATAAGACTTCTCCGGTGAAGCCTTCCCTTTGCCCTTATTGTTATTCCGGCCTTTCGACCGTTGGCCAGTTAAGGCCTCCGAACCGCCACTGTGAGGAGGGTTCGTGAAACGTTCCTCCTGGTCCAAGACCATTGGCACAAGCTCCTCCCAGGTAATGGTGCTAAGCCTGCCACTCATAATCAATGAGGAGTAGAAAGCAGAATACTGAGCAGGCAAGTGGGACAGCAAAGTGATGGCCATGTCTTCAGATGATATCTCCTTCCTAGCTTTTGTAGGACTTCCTGCTCTGCTGAAGGGCCTGTAGCTTGTTAATGTGTTCCCTCATCGTCGAGGACTTTGCAGGGTTCATAACCCACATCTGCACTTCCAAGGAGATCCGTTTCATGGGTGATACCCTGTTATATAAAGAGAAGCCAAGTGCTCCCATATGCCTCTCGCCAGCGTCATGTGCTTTACATGATTGATCACTTGTGGTGTGCAGTTTGAGGAAAATAAATGACCGGACCCTGGCGTTGACACGATCCCACATGTGTGCCTGTGCCTCTCGGTCCTTCCTCATCGACAATAACTCCCCTTCCTCTGCTTTCGGTCGTGGAACCCTGATGATGATGAAATCAGCAAGGTCATATGACTCTAGCACAGACTCCATCATGACCTTCCAGACGCCGTAATTGGACCCATCCAACTGACGGTCCACTAGGAACGTGGGGAGAGTCAGAATCTTCACGTGCTTCTCAGCCATCTCTAGTAAATCTGCCATCGCGGGGATTAAACTGAAAAAAGGGTGGGTGGGTGGGAAAAAAAAATCTCTAAAACCTGCAAGTGGCTGCTGTCCAGCACCTTAGCCCGCCTTTCTCTTGCACCTTCTCTTCCCAAACAGTCCAAAACAGTCCACCAATCAGCAACCTAACGATCCCCCTCTTGCTCAGAAAACTTCCAAGATCTATCACGAGCCTAGGGCTTTGATACCATGTCAGAATATGCAGTGGAAATGATAACCAAACTTGGGTTGACAAGAGCAAGAAGAATGCAGAAAATAGATAGCACAAGAGACACAGAGAAATAGGTGTGTAAACTCTTCTCTATACACAAGATCCCACAAAATACTGAATGATGAAGTGGTGGGGGGGCATGGGGCCTATTTATATGCCCCATGCATGCAGTCGGCCAGCGCTAGTGGCTCTCCACGACTGCATGAAGCAGTCAGCTAGCAGTAAATAGCTCCACGACTGCATAAAGCAAGTCGGCCAGTAGGAAAAACTCCATGCTTGCTGAATAGGTAGTCGGCCAGCCACACGACTGCTGAATGGATAGTCGGCCACCCACCAGAAGCTCCTGCCAACATCTGGCATCCATCCACACCACTGAAAAATGGAGAAAAATAGGGAAAAAATATGGGGAGTGAGGAAAAATGATAAAACACCTATACAGGGTAGGCACACCTACAACAGAGGCCCTGGTGTATAAAAATAGATAGGAGATGACTTCTAACAACCTCCTCATTACATCCTCTACTCCTCTCTTGTAGAGTTGTCTTGCCACCAATTGATAAGGTTCTGCCATCCTAATAAGCTGTTTAACTTGTGGCTTTGGAAGTGATGGATTTGGCAATCCTGTGGTCAAGTATTCCACTAAATACTTACTTCGATTTGGCACCAAATCTACCATGAAAAGTGGTGCATCAAGTAAGTCATCCTCCACTCTAGTCGGCGGGGGTTCACCATTGGGTATTCTTGACATATGGTCTGCCACATGCTTTTTTCCCTGCCTCACCACAATTGTAAAATCAAAATCTAGAAGTATTACCAAACTAGCGGCTTATCCTCCCAATACGGCAAGGTTTATTGACCAAGGAAATCAAAACCCGATGGTCCACAAAGAAAACAAACTTATTGGCTAGCAAGTAGCGGTACAACTTCTTCACATTATAAACCATAGCCAACCCCTCCCTTTCTATGGTCGTATAGTTTTTCTCGGCTTCACATAGCTATCAGGCTAGCAAAATTGATTGGGTAATCCATTTTGTGCTCCCCTAGTTGAGCTAGTACTACACACCCAATTGCAAAATTGGATGCTTCAATGTGCACATGGAATACCAAATCCCAGTTAGGTGCTCTTAAAATTGGGGGCCGATACTAAAGATTTCTTCAGCAATTCATATGATTGCTGGCACTCCTCAGTCCACTCAAAGATTATAAGCAACTTATATAGAGGTTTGACCACTTCTGCAAAGAAAAGAATGAACTGTCGATATAGTAGCCCACATGCCCCGTAAACCTCTACACCCCTTTGTAGTTTATTGAAGGTGATAGCTCCAGAATGAGCTTGATTTTAGCCTCATCTATTGATATGCCATTATTGGAGACTATGTGTCCCAAGATCACCACCCCATGCATCACCCAAATTTGGCATTTACGGGGATTGAGGGAGATCTTGTATAATCTACATCTTTTAGCACTTTATTTATTATGGCTTTGAAGTGTTACCTCCATTACGTGTGCACACACATGCCATCAATGAATACTTCCAAAAATTCTCTCAAATAATCTTTAAATGTTGTGCACATTAGCATTTAGAACGTGGCTGGGGCATCTGTAAGCCCAAATGGCATGACCCTATAGGCATCTTCTATAGCAAATGTCATTTTTTACTGGTCTTTTGGTGCTACTTCCACTTGGTTATATCCTAAATAACTGTCCAAAAAATTGTAAACTTCTTTGCCAGAGCAGGCACCCTCTCTCTTCCAAAACGTGCTCTGCGTAAGGCATTGGATAATTATCCGTCTGAGTGGCCGCATTGCACACTCTTACTTTGTCATTTTTCTTTGGGACACTCACTATTGGTGATACCCAGTCAACGCATTCAATTTCATAGATGAATCCACCATCCAAGAGCTTCTGAATCTCTTCTTTGACAATCTTTACATTCCAAACAAGAATGTGGTTCTCATACGTACAACCCCAACAATTGAGTGTTCCACCCAATGACATGCCAGTATTTACTTGTACTAAATGTGGGATTGATCATTTGATCAAAGATTGTCCATACCGCACAAGTGGTTTGACTTCCACTTCTAACCAAGACACCGTTTGGACCATTAGTGTGTAGCCTAGAAATATCACACCACTCAATGCCTTAAAAGAGCCTAGGCCCAATTAGGGGACAAGGGGAAGAACCCAGCAGCTACAACCACTTCCAGAACTGGCCGGAGAAGGAGAGTGAAAAAAGTGGGTAAGGGTGACACCAGGGTCACAATCCAAGATGGATCCGAAGAAGATACAATCGACACCAGATCCACCCAATCAAGAGAAGAAGGGGATCAAGAGGTCAAACAAAAAGAGCCTGACCTAGAGATGTAAGGGGAAAGACCATCAACCCCTAAAAGAGTCGGTGAATACCCAAATGCCGAAGAGGTGATAAGGAAGCTCAAAGAGGATAGGGCCCTAGTAGAAGAGTGCTAATGACTTCATGAAGCCAAGTTAAGGGCTAACCGAGTCAGGGATACAATGTATCCAAGAAATGAACCAACAAGGGAAAGAGAATTGGACGTACCTACTCCAATTCCAGAAGAGATGGAAGAGGGATCTCAAGGAAACATGATGTCAAGAATGTTTGAGGAAGATCGCATGATGAGTCCATCCATTCATTCCCTAGGTATGGATACAAGACACACACATGGAAGGAACCTTCAATTGCCAGAGAACCTAGAGACATAGGCAGCCTCGCAGCCGTACTATTGTCCACTTCCGTGCAAATGCCATTGGGACAACTGATACGCAGTTCACCAACATTATGGGTAGACATAAAGGAATGGGTAGAAGGTGGACTAAGGCCAGACTAAGGCCAGCCGACACTACAGAGGATATTCTATCACCTCTAGTAGCAAGAAGCTTAAAACACAAAAGGGAAAGAACAACCAGAGTCGTCAAGATATCGGTTAATCAATTGGGGCGTTATTACAAAAGTGACGGCACTAGTGCTACAATCCCAATTCATCATAATGGGTACCAAGCACTGGCTATCCTGGATGGTGGGGCAAGGGTTAGTATCATCATAAAATGATGTTGGGAAAACTGGGAAAAATCTAAAAAGAGCAGATCTTATCATTAAAATGATAGACATAACATCTTCAAGGCCCATTGGGTTTTTAGACAATGTGAGACTCAAACTCTTTACATTTCGCTACCATCATACATTTGTAGTAATGGACTTTCTGCACCAACCAGACTCATATGACATAATATTGGGGAGACCCTTCATGAGGGAATCCAAATTGGTGCACAATTGTTGGGAATTAGATCATGTGTATGTGCGTAGGGATTCACAAATTTTAAAGATAGATCTGAGAATGTGGAGAGCACACCCCATGGAAGGACAACTGTTCGGTAATGATTCGGTCACAATTGAGCGGACCACATCTATACAAATATGCCAAGCCACGTTAGAAAATTCCAAAGAGGAAGAGGAAACGGAAATGTATGCATCACTTCCTCCTCTAGATTTCATTGAAAACTGGATGCATGTGCTAGCTACCATAGATGTGATGCAACCCCCAAGAACCCAATATGTGGAATCTAGAATTGTTCCTACTACCTCTGTTTGTATGGTCAATTAGCAAACCATTGATGAGGAATCAGAAGAGGAGGTCTCTAGCAGAGAAGGGACTGGATCACAAGGCCGTACCAGTGCTCAACGCCTTAGAAGATGGCGAAAGCATAAACAATATATTGCTCGACGAAATGCTCTACTCTACGAAGAAAACCCACGAATGCCTAGTGGTTGAGATACCTCAAAGCCACTAAGGTACATGAGTTTTGTAAGGATTGGGGGGTGAGGAATTGAGTAAGATATCACTTGAAGGGAAACATAAGGAGGAAGTCATCCTTCAAGAACCAGAAATGCCTAAGCTTACGAAAGCTAGGCGCCGAAAACGAAACAAAGCTTTGGCAGAAGCTGAGCAAGAGGCCAGGAAAATTATGGCTAAAACAAAAAATGAGAATGAGGATAAACTAGACTTGCTGTCAGTACTAGACCATTTCAAAACCTACACAAATGACGAACGAAAGGTGGTCCAATTGATGGCAAAAAGAGTTAAGGAAGATGGGTTGTCCACATCATACAATGGCCCAACTGAAGTCAAGGAAGTTGATATTACGAGACCAGGGGAGGAAGCCAAACTTGTTTATATCGCTACTAAGGACTTAACTTCGGTTGAAGAAAATGAGCTCGTTACTCTTCTTAAGGAATTCAAGGATTGTTTCACCTGGAACTACATAGAGATGAAGGGTGTACCACTTGAGGTGGTGCAACATATGATCCCAATCATGGAAGGATCAAGATAAACTAGGCAAAAACCATACTACACGAATCCTAAATATGCAGCAATTATAAAGGAGGAAATTGATAAACTCATTTTCATCTATGAGATAGAACATACGGATTGGTTGTCACCTACAATCGTAATAGTGCCAAAGAAGAATGGGAAACTTAGGGTATGTGTCGATCTTAAAAAGGTCAACGCAGCTACTAGGAAGGACCATTATCCATTGCCATATACAAAATACGTTTTGGAGAGAGTAACTGGTGAACAAGCTTATAGCTTCTTGGATGGATTTTTAGGCTATAATCAGGTGTCTATAGAACCAGAAGACCAGCATAAGACAACCTTCAATACAATGTGGGGGACGTTTGCTTATACAAAGTCATGCCTTTCGGTCTCACCAATGCCCCAATGATTAATGTGCACAGCCTTTAAAGACTACTTGCATAAGTGGTTTGGAGGTATTCATTTGATGATCTGTATGAAAACTCTCAATGGACAGACCATCTGGCTTGTTTAAAGAAGGTGTTTGAGCGATGTTAATTGTATCGTATATCCCTAGACCCTTTAAAGTGCTATTTTAGGGTCAAACACGAAGTGATATTAGGACACATTGTCTCTAAGAATGGTATATCCACAGATGACAACAAGGTCAAGTTGATCTTGGAAGAACTGCCACCGCCCACTAATTACAAAGGTGTGCAAAGATTTATGGGCCACATTAGGTATTACCGCCACTTCATAATCTTTTATGCTGAAATCGCCAGGCCATTGTACAAGCTACTCATTATCTTTGAATGGAAGAGGAATTCTAGGAAGCATATGATCGATTGAAGCAGACATTGGCTAACGCGCCAATTCTAAGACCACCTAATTGGGACCTTATATTTCATGTGCATATCGATGCATCAAAATTTGCTATTGGACACGTATTGGCATAGCTTGGTGAGTTCAAATTGGACTACCCAATCTACTTCGCTAGTCACAAATTAAATGATGCAGAGGTGAACTACACTACCACAGAGCCAGAAGGGTTGGCCATGGTTTATGCAGTCAAGAAGTATCGACATTACCTATTGGCCAACAAATTTGTGTTCTTCGTGGACCATCAGGCCTTATTATATTTGGTGAACAAGCCTTGCACCGCGAGAAGAATCACATGCTGGTTGCTATTACTATTGGAATTAGACTTTATAGTTACGGTGAGAAAGGGGACACATCATGGCGATCATATGTTGAGAATTCCAAATGGGGAACCAACAAGTGGTGTTGATGATGATGGCCTTCCTGATGCTTGTTTGTTCAAACTATTAATGATGATGACCTTCCTGATGCTTGTTTGTTCAAACTGGACATGGTGCCCAAATGGAGAGAGAGGAAGTATCCAATTATCTAGCTTATGGTTTTTTGCAAAAAGAATGACCCTTGAACAAAGATAAAATGCGGCAGCTTGTTAATCTTACTGCACCTTATCAATTAATTGTGGGAGAACTATATAAGCTAGATAAGGACAATGTCCTAAGAAGATGCGTGAGAGAAGATGAGTTCGTCTTACGATATTGGATGAAGCACATTCAAGGATAGCCAGAGGATATTTTGCTAGAGAGATTACGGCTCGCAAGGTGCTTTAAGCACAACTATGGTGGCCTACTTTGTTTGGGGACACCATAGAGTTTGTCAAAAGGTGCGAAGAATGTCAACATTTTGCTATCCCGCAACAAAGGGACATGATGCCACTCACCCGTGTTATTGTAAGACAATCTTTCAAGAAATGGGAGATTGGTTTTATTGGACCTATTAATCCATCCGATATGTAATGGTGGCCATAGACTACATCACAAAATGGGCAGAAGCCAGAGCCTCTAAGCGAGCTGATGCACGAACAATAGCAAAGTTTTTATATGAGCAAATTATCTCAAGATTCGGCTGCCCATTAGTGTTAGTCAGTGATCACGGTTCACATTTCATTAATGAGGTGATTGATCACTTACTTGTTGGATTCCTAGTAGTCCAATGGAAGTCATCACCTTATTATCCACAGGCTAATGGTCAAGCAGAGAGTACAAACAAGATTTTGTGTACTATCTTGACAAAAACATTGGAAGCAAGTTGAACGGATTGGGAGCATAAGCTAATAGCAACCTTATGGGCATACCGAACATCGTATAAGGTAGTGACGAGATATACTCCCTTCTATCTAGCTTATGGTGTTGAGGCAGTAATGCCTATGGAATACTTAGTTCCAAGCTTGAGAATTGTAGTGCAAAAATGTCTGACAAAAAATGCATTAGCTGAAAGGCTAATCAATTTAGAGAAGCTTGATGAAACCAGATTAATTGCATCGCATATGGACTTATGGTTGAAAAACTACAAAGAAAACATTGGCTCGACACAATAACTTAAAACAAAAAGAACTGGAAATGAGAGACCTTGTCCTCATGTATGGTGTAGGGAGCACCAGGAAAAAGAAACTCAAGTAAAGAGGTATAGGACCCTTCTGAGTGTCAGAGATCATACCTCAGAGGTCGGTTAAAATTGAGACAATTGAGGGCATATAGATGGAGGGTTATGTCAATGGGAGCAAACTTTAAAAATATTTTGAACCACTGACCCAAGAGATGCTCTTGCAAGAACATTTTTTAAAACAATGGAACGAGCTCGCAAAAGAAAACATCCAGCAAGCTCAAGAAGAGGCTGAGGAAAGGGAGGCCAAAGCCAAATAGATACTCGAGAAGAGAATGTTGCACGTGAACATGGCTTCACTAACTCTCCTAGACAAAGATGAACTAAACATTGAGCTAACGTGACTCAAGGTGGGACTCTCTAACGGCTAAATGTCATGCAACAAGCATTGCATCGATAGATATAGGATCAAGTCATAACCTGATCTCATATGAGACATGGGTAGCCTTAGATAAACTACACCTTGAAATCACCAATGCACAAGTATGCAGCAGTGTGCACTTGACAACTACGAAAGCTGAGGGATTTTTAACTGTTAATGTTTCCATCATAAATAATTCCTTAGTTGGGAAGGTGTTTCTCATACCTGCATGGAGGAGGATATGATCCTAGGACGATCCTAGATTTGCACCAGCAACTATAATATCCAATGGGAGAAGAGGACAACATTTCTCAACGAGGGCAACAATGTCATTTTTGTACCCTTATGGAGCCCGATAAACACAGGGAAGAAGGCCATGATTGAGAATATCAAAACACCAAGCACGGTGACATCAGATCAAGAAGCAAAAAAGGCATCAATTTCACAATCCCTACACAAAAAGCAACCCCATTCACAGGATACACAGAGTGGGTGCCTAAGGGTGAACTTGAAAAATCATCTCTACAAGGATGAGAAGCATGTTAATAAGGAATCAACAAGAAAGGTTCATAATAGAGAAAAGGGTCAAAAATGGTCTTCACAAGTAAGTTGGCGGTACTCCAAACAAAACAACACTCCACAAAGCATTCGTAAGCAATGGGTTTGAAAGGACTTGCTAATGGCACAAGGTTATTACCAAGGCAATACAACAGTTGGGTGCCCAAACTCCACCCAGTGGCCACCATTGCAAACACCTTTGAATACAAAGAAAAGGGTAGTAAAGGCATTTAGACCCAACTCCCAACTAAAATAAATGCTAAGAGTGCACAAACACTGGTGTGGAGGAAGAAGGCAACCCAACAAGATGGGTTAAATATAGCAAAACCAATACTTGTAATCACCTTGATTAAGGAGCTGGACAAGGACATTGAAAGGAGGAAAAAGAAGGTGCAACAAATACACTGATACAAGCCCCAATCCACATGACTCAATAGAAACACTATTTAGTTGGGTGGAGGAAAGAATCAAGCACTCTCACACGGAGTTAAAATGACTACAACAACACCTATCTAGAAGTGCCAAAGTACCACCTTGGTTTCCATGGCAACAAAAAGATGAAGGTATCCATTAGTCACAAAATGTATACAAGGTAAAACTGGGTATCATTCACTTCTTTGAATGCATGGTTGAGTGTCTAAGCATGAAGAGAAATATAGGGTATCAATCTTGCACACACATGGTCCAAAAAGGTTCATGCCCCGTGAACTGATCTTAAGAGCTTCACGCTGTGAACTGGTACAAAACAGTTCACGCTGTGAATTGGTACAAAACAGTTCACACCATGAACTAATCCAAAATGCTTCACACTGTGAAACATTTACTTTTTCTAGACCAATCGTAGGAAGATGCATGGAATTCTTCATTAAGGCAGCCACCCAGTCCGACGAGTGTGCCATAAAATTGAAATTCCTTCCTTTTTTCGTCATTTTGCATTTCCCGGTCATCGTGTGCACAACGTAATAATCGAGCCTTCCTTGCATAGCCTTCCTCCTCACTTCTTCGAGTACAAATCGACACATACAAGTTGAGGTGGGAGCTTGGGCCTTTTCTTTGTGTTTTCTTTTCTTTCATGTGTTCAAATCATTGATTGTAATCATTAAATCCCTTTGTCGAGTAATGTCTTTGCTTGTCAAACAATGTCTTTGATTGTCAAATAATGTCATAATCATTGATTTCCCCTCGTGATCATCCTTGCACAAACCCTGCTCTGCAGTCTGATCAAATCATGCATTCATCAAATTCATAAAAAATGAAACCTAAATAATTCACGGCCAAAAAAACCTGCAAGATCACGGCTAGAGCCAAAAACTTGCAAACTCATGGAATTCCAATTCACGGAACTGACTCTCATGGAAATTACCCTTCACGACCTACACTTTCAAGGCGCTTAACCCAATCACTAGTATTTGGACCTTGTCACGTCACAACACGTATACCCCATTAATTGGTCACACCACTAACACACTTCCCATCACAATTAACCTTCTTACCATTAAAAAAGAAGAATAAAGAAAAAAGACAACAACAAGGTGTGGCACATGTCCCACCAGTCTCTAACCTTTTTCTCCATCTACAGATGTCGACCTCAGTAACATCTAATCGGAAAGCCATGGAAGAGGCCCCCGTGGTGACACAAGCCAATGTAACGGGATCCCCAGTGAGCCAAAAGAAAAGACCAACACGAGGCCGAAGATAAGCTACCTGGGTCAATACACCCAGGCATTCCATGGCACCATAATCAGCAAAGAGCTCCACACGGCGCATGGAAAGGCGGCTTTACAATAAGCCCAGAGTGCCTCCAGATCTTGGAAGATGTAGAAGTTTAAAAAAATTTGGAGAAGGTAGCGGATGGTGTGAGGTGAAAAAAAGAAAGGAAAGCCTGCCTCTACAGCCCTTCCACCTTGCAAACTTGGAATAACACACACGAACGGGGGCACCACCAACCACCGGCTGGAACAATTCTCTCACTCACCACCCAACCCACGCCAGACAGACAGCCCAAAACAGGGGCACCATAAACCAAGACAAACACCCAGCTTTATATTCCCAGATCAAAACATTTCATACAAGCTTCTCTCGACACAGAAGCCTTACTCACACAACCATAAAAAAACTCACTCAGGCCTGACAGCCGAGGATACACCACATCCCTGATCACCACATGATCGCCTGCCTGCTGTACCAACCACACCAGAATGAACCCGGTCACTCTCGCTCCAGAAGGCGCCCACACCAGCTAACCCTCGAGTCCTCTCTGACCCATCACTTCTGCAATGTGTCGTCAGCAGCAGCTACACCATCATCTCTCTCTCACTCTCTGTGTGCTGATCCTCTGTCAGCTCGCAACAAACCCAGGCAGCTTATCTGCCTTGCTACCGGCCCACCACCAAGCAGCAACACTTCTCTATCTCTGCCTCACTTGGCACCCACTCTGTCCTCTGTCCTGTCTCCAAGGCGGCCCACACCAGCCTCCTTTTCACTAGCAGCTTATCTGCTCCCCTTTATCCATGACAACAGCTCCCTCTCGCTTGCGTTGTCCCCTTCTAAAGCCACGCCAATAGCAGTCACTTGCTCTTCACACAAGGGACACCTCCGTGTCCCCCTTCTACAAGGCCCTCAACTCTGCGCTCCTCAGCTTCCCGCCTGCTGCACTCGCCTCTTCACACTGGAGGCCCCACTCACGTTATCCACCAGCCCCTTGGCGACCTCTACACATGTTCTCACACTAGAGGCCCACCAGCCTTGGTCCTCTGCGTATGGCTCTCTTTAGAGGTGGCCCTTCACCTCGACACCTCTATAACGGCAGCCAGGCACCAATCACTACCGGTTCTGTGTCTGGTTGCGATTGCGCCAACACCACAGCTCTCCGTCAAACAGCTTCTACTCACCTCGTCGCCCACCACCTGTACACGATGGCCATACACCATCAGTCACTTCACCTGGGAGACTCCCATACTTCTGCGCTGTCCAGCTGCGCTCCATAGCCCACTGGCTCCTCTAGCCCGTCAGCCTCTCCACAACAACGTCTCCGCCAGCTACACGACGGCCACCACAGCTGTGCCCACAGAGCCTGAAACTGCAGCTGCGCACTGCGCTCCTCAGTTGTACTAGAGAGCCCCCCCATACTTCTGCGACCTTCACTTGTTTATCTGCAAGAGCTGCCCTTCGCCAACCTTCGAGAACGTGCGCTGGCAGCCCTTCAGCGTCCCACGCCTTCTTTGCTTTTTTTGGCCATTAAATATTTATATATTTATTCTCCTAATGCCTAAGGATGGCCACCCCCCATACCTTCCATTTCACACTATATATGCCCACAATACTACCTTGGCCATTATCATCTATATTTTGCCCATGCCTCCATACTCTTTCCAAATGCAACCCACAATCCTTGGGGACACGTACACACGGAGAGCTGCCAAATGGTTGATATCACCTCCATCTGACCTTTCACCAGACAGACCTGCAACCAGCCCAAATCAAATGCTGTCCACACTGAACACCTGGCCAGGCATTCCACGGCCAAACTCTTTACAACTGCCACGCACCCATATGTACACTAGCCAAAAAGACGTCTCAGAAAAACGCCTGACATACTTTGCCACCCCCCCCATCTGCTAGAGCATTCATGCTCAGCAGCATTCAGCAATTCCAGTAGTCATCCACCAGGATCAAAAGGAAACAGCAATTCACCATCCCATTCCCCGACATCCATCAAACACCATGGCTGCATCACTGCACACCAAACATCAACCATAGCCATCAGAAAATCATTCACGTCCACTTCATCCACAACAAACGTTCTCGTCTTCAAAACCTGTGGCATTCCAGCATCTAGCATCCCATCCATCAACACCTGTGAAGACCAGGTTTCAGCATCTTGACCTTTCTGCACACCAAGATCCACATCCTCTCCAATGGGAGTGTCCACCAGCACTTCCAGCTCTTGTAAAACAGGCATCTCTTCACAACCATTCAGCTCAACTGGTTCAGAATCTTTGTTTTCCAGGGACTTTGCCTTCAGCATTTCAGCAATCCGCAAAGAAGCCTTTGCCACATTCTCGATCATATCAGCATCCATCTCCACCTCTGGTTCTTGCTCATCAAGGCTAGCAACTTCCCAGATATCATCCTCAAGCACAACACTGACCTCACAACGCTCTTTATCAGCCAAATCCACATGCATACCTTCTTCAGTGTTGCCAACCCCCCTGGTATCATCGTCCAAAGACTCTCCAGCACACAATGCATCAAATGGAACAACATCCACATCTTCCATCGCAGGTACCATACCATCATCCAGCTGTCCTCCCAGAAAATCCATAATGATAGGATCTTCCTCCACGCTCTCCACATCCGCATCACAAGCCATCTTCACTTCATCAAAAGTCTCTACCCCATCCTCCTCCCTTTCTGTATCCAGCAAAAAATCATCCTCAGAGCACCCTGTATCCAGCTTCTCTTCTTTCTTATCATCAGCCAATCCCAAGGCATCATCCTCTTTGCTTCCCTGTGCATGCATATCCTCCAAATCACTGTCATGTACAGCCACAACTTCCAAACCCAAAGAAGAATCCACTGGCAACTTCTCCTCTGCATTTTGCTCCTTCACCTGCTCTTCATCCACCTGCACATGCTTTTCAAACTTTGGAAAAAAATCAGAAGGCATATAGAACATACCCCTTTGCACCTGTCTCGGCCTTTGAGGCTCCTGTCTCATCACACTTTCCATTGGACTCTTACCCACCTCAACCAAATTCACCTGCTTATCCCTCGCAGACACAACACCTCCATACGGATATATACCCATCTCCATTTGCTTCAAAACCTTGCCTTCCTTTTCCCTAGCAATCCTAACAGCATCATCAAATGACCTGGGATTCTTCAACTCAACCCTGACCCTCAAATGGGGTAGCAAACCATCAATAAACAAGCTCTTCTTCAAAAACATAGGAGGAACTCCCTGCTTCAATGTCACACACCACTTACTCCACAAACATGTAAATACCTTCACAAAATCATCCAGTGATTGCCCATGTACCTGCTTCAAGACGCTCAGCTCCTGCCAAAGCACACCAGAATCCTCCACTTGCTGAAATTGCTCCAAAAGCCCTTCCTTCAACCTGTCCAAGGTCAAAACACCAGCATCCTGTGCTTCAAAACCCTTCAGCCAGCTTCGGGCATCTCCCTTCAAGAAAATCCTTATCAGCCTCAGAACCTGCTCTTCATCTGTCACATGGTTGCTAATGCATGCCAACTCCATCTGCTCCAAGAAGTCACACACATCCTCTCCCTTCCTGCCATGAAACTCCGGATAAGACCACATCATGACAGCCTGTACCAGTCCCTGAGCTCTCCTCAGCGGAACACACGCCCTTCTAGGCACAAAACAACGCCAGAGCCACTCCTCAGTCACACTATACCAGAAAGAGCCACTCCTCAGTGGGGGCACCAGAAGGATGTGAGGTGAAAAAAAGAAAGGAAAGCCTGCCTCTACAGCCCTTCCACCTCGCAAACTTGGAATAACACACACGAACGGGGGCACCACCAGCCACCGGCTGGAACAATTCTCTCACTCACCACCCAACCCACGCCAGACAGACAGCCCAAAACAGGGGCACCATAAACCAAGACAAACACCCAGCTTTATATTCCCAGATCAAAACATTTCATACAAGCTTCTCTCGACACAGAAGCCTTACTCACACAACCATAAAAAAACTCACTCAGGCCTGACAGTCGAGGATACACCACATCCCTGATCACCACATGATCGCCTGCCTGCTGTACCAACCACACCAGAATGAACCCGGTCACTCTCGCTCCAGAAGGCGCCCACACCAGCTAACCCTCGAGTCCTCTCTGACCCATCACTTCTGCAATGTGTCGTCAGCAGCAGCTACACCATCATCTCTCTCTCACTCTCTGTGTGCTGATCCTCTGTCAGCTCGCAACAAACCCAGGCAGCTTATCTGCCTTGCTACCGGCCCACCACCAAGCAGCAACACTTCTCTGTCTCTGCCTCACTTGGCACCCACTCTGTCCTCTGTCCTGTCTCCAAGGCGGCCCACACCAGCCTCCTTTTCACTAGCAGCTTATCTGCTCCCCTTTATCCATGACAACAGCTCCCTCTCGCTTGCGTTGTCCCCTTCTAAAGCCACGCCAATAGCAGTCACTTGCTCTTCACACAAGGGACACCTCCGTGTCCCCCTTCTACAAGGCCCTCAACTCTGCGCTCCTCAGCTTCCCGCCTGCTGCACTCGCCTCTTCACACTGGAGGCCCCACTCACGTTATCCACCAGCCCCTTGGCGACCTCTACACATGTTCTCACACTAGAGGCCCACCAGCCTTGGTCCTCTGCGTATGGCTCTCTTTAGAGGTGGCCCTTCACCTCGACACCTCTATAACGGCAGCCAGGCACCAATCACTACCGGTTCTGTGTCTGGTTGCGATTGCACCAACACCACAGCTCTCCGTCAAACAGCTTCTACTCACCTCGTCGCCCACCACCTGTACACGATGGCCATACACCATCAGTCACTTCACCTGGGAGACTCCCATACTTCTGCGCTGTCCAGCTGCGCTCCATAGCCCACTGGCTCCTCTAGCCCGTCAGCCTCTCCACAACAACGTCTCCGCCAGCTACACGACGGCCACCACAGCTGTGCCCACAGAGCCTGAAACTGCAGCTGCGCACTGCGCTCCTCAGTTGCACTAGAGAGCCCCCCCATACTTCTGCGACCTTCACTTGTTTATCTGCAAGAGCTGCCCTTCGCCAACCTTCGAGAACGTGCGCTGGAAGCCCTTCAGCGTCCCACGCCTTCTTTGCTTTTTTTGGCCATTAAATATTTATATATTTATTCTCCTAATGCCTAAGGATGGCCACCCCCCATACCTTCCATTTCACACTATATATGCCCACAATACTACCTTGGCCATTATCATCTATATTTTGCCCATGCCTCCATACTCTTTCCAAATGCAACCCACAATCCTTGGGGACACGTACACACGGAGAGCTGCCAAATGGTTGATATCACCTCCATCTGACCTTTCACCAGACAGACCTGCAACCAGCCCAAATCAAATGCTGTCCACACTGAACACCTGGCCAGGCATTCCACGGCCAAACTCTTTACAACTGCCACGCACCCATATGTACACTAGCCAAAAAGACGTCTCAGAAAAACGCCTGACAGATGGCATAGATTCTTCCCCGAAACATAGACTCAGAATTATGTGCAAAGTACATAAATACGTATGACAAAGCCACCAAGAGGGGGATAGTGACTAAAGCAAATGGCACCACGGAGCAAGTATTGATCACAAAATACTTAATACGTGAGGCTCTGCAGCTCCCACCACCAGTAAAAACACATACACATGCCTTTGACAAGATGCCCCTAGATGCAATGCTGAACAAGAGCTCGTAAACCTCTAATGGAGCCGAATACAAGAATATCAAGGATGAAGTCATAGAAAGGGCATACAGGGCGATGTCACTAATAATGCTTGTAAAGCCAATGGACAGGTACAATAGGGTACTACTAAACAAAATAGCCAAGGTGCATGAGGAAAAGGAGGATGATTGGGCCTACTACATCCATAGGGAGATGGAGAATTACCTTAAGGCCCATTAGTCGAAGATTTGCAACCCATACCTGACGACACAGGTACTAAACCATGTGGCTCAGAGACCTCTCCCATAACCAAAACCAGAAGAAAGAGTGTAATGGCACTCCTAACAAAGCAACTAGCACTAACTGCTACGAAAATGCAAGAAGGACAAGCTATGCTCAAGGAGACTAAAGGGATAATGAAGGAGAACAAGAGAGGAAGGAAAAATAAGACTGAAAGAAAGATGAGAGGATTCATACCAAATGTTGCTAAAGAAAGATGAGAGGATTCATACCAAATGTTGCTAAAGAAATATAGAGAATTGAGGCCGAACTCATGCAAGAAATAAAGTCGTACCAAGAAGTACTAGGGTAGCAGCAGGAAGCCAGTGTCAACAAAGAAATACATCAAGAAAGGACGGAAGAACATCACATGACTCCTCCTCAAAGCCCGGCCCAATTAATCTTCAAAAATATATCTCCCCTGAAGAATTCCACAATGTCAGACACACCTGCGGGGTTGCAACAATAGCTTCAACAACCAAAAGCATTGCCAGCAGAGCAGAACCCCAAGGACTTGAAGAAGCTACATTTCTCCCAGTGCAAGTCACAGAAGAGCCATTGGATAGAGGCAAAAGGCCATGGGATTAACATACACCGAGTCCAAGAAAAAGGAGACGTTTGGAAGATGAGGAGGTGATACCAGAAACTTTCTTCCTACATAATTTGGATTATGAAAAACTTCCTACATAATTTGGATTATGAAAAACTATTTCAGAAAACCATGGAAGGACTGGATGAGATCTTGAATTTGCCCCACAAGCTAGATTGAAAGGGGCTACGGACACAAGTGCTTCACTTTGGGAGCAAGAACAACGGGTATGGCGGTGCCATCTTCTCACGACCCACATGCTTCATGATCACAATGCCACACTCTGGAAGCAGGTTTAAGAGGCAAACAACCAAGCACAAACATTACAAGAACACCTAACAGCCACAGTGGCAACCCATAGGGATGTGAGCCTAAAGAGTTTAAAGGCAACCGAGGAGCAGGAAGCCAGGTACCAAGCGCTGGAAAACAATAATCTGGTTCTAAGCCAAACTATTGTGCAAATAATTAAAGAGAATACAGATTTGAAAGTGCAGCTAGAGCAAGCCAAAGAGCAACTTCAGAAGGAAGTCACACATAACCAGGAGCAGGTATAGGAGCTCAAGCACACTTGCCTAGCCAAGGAAGAAGAGCCACAAGGCCAAATCCAAACACTATCCTTAACTCTAAAGGAAGCAAAAAACATAGTGACCCACTTGCAACAAGAAAGAGAACATAATAACAAAGAAAATGCGGAGAAGATTAGAGCAATTAATGACACCATCAGCACCAATCAGTCAAAGATGCAGAGAATGATGATTGCACACTAAGAAGTGATGGCGTGTGCGCTTTTGCCGCACAGGTCGTAGCTGGGGACTTGCCGAACACCGTATGCGAGCCACGAATGGCTGCAAGCATACAACCAGGGAAGCAAGCTCAAAACAGAATGCAAAAGGTGTGTCACTCACCGCTTAACTGCCGCCTTGAAGGATTCCCACGTCACAGCCGTGAAGGAGGAGCCGCCGTCGCCGCTCTACCGCCTCGCCGCCGCCGCCGTGCCGCTACACAGTGCTCGATCGCTCTCTCACTCACTCTCTCTCTCTCTCTCTCTCTCACACACACACAGGAGAAGGAAACCAAGGAGATAAGGCAAGAGCACTCTTGTATTCACAACACATGAGAATGAGGATTTTAGGGTTACATTTGGCTCTTATAGGTGACTTGGCCGTTCACACTTGGGCACCCATACATGGCCGACCGATCCTAACCCTTATCCTACTGATATTCAAGGTGCGCCTCTCATCGGCGATCACCCAATCCCTTCATCCTTAACATATGGTGCCGACAAGCCCGGCCCATGACTCATAATATTTAAATTAATGACGTAAAACATAGTACGTCTCAATGTCCATCTCATAGGTTAATATGCCCCCCTTCCTGATGTAGATTCCGTCCTCGGAAGCTATGGTATGGTAAGCTCGAGAGGGTTGTTGTGGTAGACCGTTTGCAAAACAGGGAAGTAGAGTGAAAGTATGCTGGAATTCAAAAGATATAAAGTGTATAAATTCAAGCATGTTAGACCACAATGGATGTTGCTATGAGAACTTAGTTTAAGGGTCACATGAATGAGCTAGTGTAGCAAATTAACAGGAGTTTAAAATTATTGAAAGTAAATCAAGAGTTAGCAAGGTGTCAAAGGTTAATCATGGTTTATAACTGGCCGAAGTCAAGGAAAATAACCAAGCTTAATAAATAAACAGATGACCACACTGTGTCTACTCTAAGAACAAGTTAATACCACAAGTCTAGGGACACAAGAAACATTAGAGTTACAGGAGCCTTTTGCCTTTATTATTATTTTTTTTTTCATGCACGTGACAATTTTTACACACAATGGCGACCTTCCTAAGGCAAAACTAACATTGATCCTGGTACCATGTTTAACACAAGGCATTATCCAGGAATCTATTAGCTCACTTTAGGCAAGGCTACCCCCTACCAACCAAGGCATCGGTCTGGAGTAGAATACTCCTCGCCTACCAAGTATCAATAAGGCGATAGGCCAACATTAAAGCACATCATAGACTTGTATTGCCATTTATTGTAGGCTTTTTTTTTAAAATCTATTTCTTTTGATCTTCGCTCCTGAACTATAATTTATCTTGCATCCTTTCGACAAAGGGGTAATAGCTATGTTTTAGAGGTCAACACACACATGGCCAGGTGTCAAACATTAAGATGGTTTGACCCTAGACCTAAGGCAATCGTATTCCAAGGTTAACTAAAGACGTCATGCTGCCTAGGAATATTTCCAATAAAGTTAAGCTCATTAATGATTTACACTAGCATGCAAGCAACTTCAAAAACTAAGCAGTACATTGACAATTCCCATGTGGTCATGCATTATAGTTTATGCAATTAATTGAACAGTAAAAACGAAAGAGAGTGGGTATGGAAGAATTACACCTGTAATTGGAGATCTCCTTGATTCGATGAGACAGCTTGCAATTTGATGTAGATATATTTTGATGAACGTTACGGCAGTCTCAGGACTTGAAAGCGAACCCACCTCAAACTTTTTTAACCTGTACAATTAACTAACAAGCACTATACCTCGAGAGGCACATCAGTGTGAAAAATTAAAGACTCGTTTAAGGAATCCAAACTAGAAAAAACTTGAAAATACTAACCTACCTACCAGTCACCACACTACTAATGAGGATACGGTAAGAGGATGTTGTAGAGTCCTGGCTCTAACCCTAAGGCTAAGCCTCTATCCGCATCATCCAAATAAATAAAGTCAACCTCAGTAGTGCCATGAGTTTCATCCGTCCATTCATCATTGTCAGATATTTCCTTTTCATTTTCCCATCCACATAAACTCATCAAGAATGTAACCATGCGAGGATAGTCATCTTGTGGAAAAGGGAAGCATTGGGCTATCGGGGATATTTCCTCTACGGAGTAGGGGTCAGTCATGGTCAATAGGCGAATTAGCCATTCTAATTCCTCAACATTTTCCTCTCTGGCTATAGTACATCTATATGATCCCATTCAGTTTCAATTACAAGATAGCACATGTGGAATACCTGAGAAAGGTACAGATGATACCTCTCACCAAAGGTAGGAGTGGATGAAGTGTATGATGATCGTGCATCTGCCATATCTGCAAACACAGATATAGCATCAGTAGGTTTGTGACAGGTCAATCTAGTTCTTGATTGTATATACAGATATTTCTCCTCTTTTTGTGCTCTTGCCCTTTTTACTATTTTTTGTTTTTCTTTTCTTTGTTTTTTTTTTAAAAAAAATGTATGAAGCTATATATATACATCCCCTTGAATTTGGCAATTACATGGTCAGGGGAGAAGGTTAAGGAGGAAGCATTAGAATGTCGAGCGTGAGTACATGCTCCCCCTTTCCTTGGGTAGATCATATCATTTGCAATGATGTTGCAGCCTCTTGGAACCAATTTGTCCAGCGGGTCATCGGTTGTGATGTGGGCAGATAGCTTTTTATGACCATTGTGGCCACATCATCCCATATGGAGCAGTGGGGTCTATCTCCTCTTCATAATCCCCACACGCACTATGTGACTCACAACCCATCTAGTTTATTGGGGTAATCCTTGGATGTGGAGGTTGTGGTCCTAGCGCACTGGCCGTGGTAACGACACAGATTGGACTACATTCGGATTCCTTGGAACTATGTGCTGTGACGGTTGCTCGACAGGTTGTGCAGGCATCAGCGCGCAGGTAGTTGAGGTGTGTTTGGCCAGGCCAGTGGTGCCTGATTTGCCAACATTCGCTTAAGTACTAGGCAATCTTTAGATTGATGGCCATACTTACCACATGCATTGCAATTCCCATTGAATTTGACTCTGAATGTAGGACATTCACTCGTGCTATGTGGTCCTAAGCAAACCGAACACCATTGTTGCTCTCTTCTTGGGTACATATGGCTATTTTGAGGAGCTCGATTACCCCTAAAGTATTCTTGGAGAGCCTTAGTAAGGTCGGTCACAGACATTTCGGATATCTTGGGCTCCTTGGCAATAGGTTTTACTGTCATTGGCTCGTGCCCAGATACTTGCGAACTAACGGATTTTGTTTCTGATGAAGACACCTTTTTACCTGCAATCATCAAGTTGTCTTCTAACTGGATTGCATTGGCAGTGACTGCTTCCCACGTTGTAAGACCTCTAATGACTAGGCCATTGTAAATGTCCTCGTGGCGCAATCCTCGGATGAATCTATCGAGGAGTTGGTTGTTATTGAAGCATTCATCGGGAGTGCAGCGAGAATTTAGATGCTTCAATCGACTTATAAAGTCTCTCACTGACTCCCCTTCCTCACGTTCAGCTTTTTGGAGTTGAGATGCTACTCCCCAAAGCACACCCTCACGTATGTATTCTTTCAAGAACAATCTCTTGAGAGTGGGGTAGTGAGTGCGCTCTTCAACACTTAAGGTTCGATACCAATCTCCGGCCTTCCCACTCAAGGTTAAGCCTAAGGCTTTACACTTATGCAGCTCATTGTGCTCTTCCAAGGAATCACACACATGTTCAAAGACTTCAATGTGCTTCCTAACATCCTCGTTACCACTGAAGTTTTGAGTGAGCTTAGCCACTTGTACTGCCTTGCTTCTAGGTTCTCTCTCAGGCATACCCCGCATGTTTTCTGCAATGGATCGTCCGATCGTCTGAGCAAACGCTGCAAGATCACCTAGGTGAGCAGGCATAGCTGGTGGAGGCACTTCTGGGATAGCCTGGCTGATAGGAGTTAGCGTTGGTCTGAGTATGTTGGCAAATGACGTAGGATATGATATGTGACTAGGCCTAGCTCCTCTTGGATAAGGGTGGTGATAAGGCGGTCGTGGAGCATACGCCATTGGCATACTAAGAGGCGTAGGAGCTACATGAGCATGATTAGCGATAGGTACATAGGGTCGATAGGCACTGGCACGCACTGTTGTAGGTACTGTTCCACTAGGTAGTGGTGTCGTACTAACTACAGTGGTAACAGGTGCGCTTTCTGTCATGCTCATCATTGGGGTAGGCATTGTGGATTCCTTAATGGAAAGTTGAGCCAAGGTTGGAAAACTAAAGTTACTACTCGTGGGCTCAACCTGCATTGAGACTCCAGGCGAAACAACATACGAAGGGTCTATGGGACTCACCGAGGGAGTCTCCAATTGTGATAGGGTTGGTTGTTTGGCCTTGCCTGTATCCAAAAATCTCATAGGGCCAGTGGAACCTAAGTTCACTCCCCTATTTTGCCTCTCAATTTGGATAATTCTATGAATAACCTCACATATCATTTGTTGTTGCTCTTCTAGATTAGTGGCGCTAGATGTAGATCGTAGGACTTCTAACCAACCTACATGGTATGTGTAGCCCGTGTATAGGTCAGTTAGAGTCTCTGTGTGTAGATCATATTCCCAATTTTCATTGAGAAATATCCCATCCAGACTTGGTGTGCCAAACGGTTCTCTTGAAATGGATGCAATGTCACTTCTTATGGATTGGCTTCTAGGGACCTCTACTTTAGGAAGAGCATTGGAATGTGGTAGCTCAGTAGGGCCCTCATTGAACGAAGTGGGTAGAATATCCACATGGACACTCTTTGGGAAGGTAGGGTCCACATAAGATGTGAATGGCGAATCCACTACCCCTCCTTCTTCATTTACTTCGCTTGTCACATGTTCCGAGCGTGTAGCTCTACTAAAGGTCTCTATTAGACGACTAAACATGCTAGATCCGGGTTGTGGGGCCCACACTGGCATGTTTTGGCTTGTCTCCTCAGGGTTCTTGGTAGGGTGCCCTTCCATGGCTTCTGAGTCAGAGGACGAGTCACTATCCACTATTCGTGGATCTTGGGTTGCACTCCCTTGGGTTCCAGCCGAAGGCCAAGATGCTAACGTGGAGGGATGGTGTGAGCCTGCGTAAACTGAAACGCTTTCTAGTGGCTCAGGCTCTAGCACCCGACCAGAGCATAGATGCATGTGACGTGGGTACCCTACGTGCGTTGGTAACTACCCTTAAAGCCCACACAAGTGGTTTCTTGGGTATTTCGCACCCCGTTTTTACTTGTTTTTAGATTGTTTTTAGATTGTTTTTAACTCGTTTTTGACCCCCTTACTCACGGTCGAACTTGGACTAGGGCGTGTGATAGCTCGAAATGAGCGTATCGTTCAAAGGGTCCTAGTGTGCTTTACAGCACCGTGTTCGCCTATCTAGAGCTCCTGTAGTCCTCAAAACAGTCCGTTTCCCTTGGGGGGAAGGGGCAAAAGCCTATTTGCTTGTGGAGGAAAGGGTGAGGGCTTTATCCCACATGCTCACTTTACTCCTTGGGGAGTGGGCTACATATAGGGCACGACTTCCCATAAGCTCTCACTTGAAAGAAAGCTATGGAGGCTCACTCTCCTTTATATATATATCAAAAGACCGAGACCGAGGCCGGGGTCGTGGGTCGTGGGTCAATTGGGGTTCTTTCTTTTCAAATTTTTTTTCTCCAATTAGAAAATCTTTCCTCTCCACACGTTTGGTTCTTTCTTTAAAAATAAAATTTAATTTTTTATTTTTTATTTTTTATATTTATTTTTTAAAATTTTTATTTTCTGTTTTTTTTTTAGATAAGTTTTCTAGGGTTTCTTTAGGGTTCAGCCTTGGCCGCGGCGCAGTTCGCACACAGCACAGATCTGGGGATTCAGAAATCCCCCCTGCACTCAGATAACCAGATAGCAGAACGCACGCCTACACGCGGAGCGGAAAAATAACAAAAGAAACAGAAATGCAGAAGACAAATTGCAGAAGACAGATTGCAAAACACAGAAACACCTCAACAACAAACACACAGTCGCTTTCCTGCAGTGTAGATTAAACTTCACGCAGTAGCCGAGCTGCAAACTGGAGCTTGGTGCAGGGCAACTCCCCGGCAGCGACGCCAAAAATGTGCGCTTTTGCCGCACAGGTCGTAGCTGGGGACTTGCCGAACACCGTATGCGAGCCACGAATGGCTGCAAGCATACAACCAGGGAAGCAAGCTCAAAACAGAATGCAAAAGGTGTGTCACTCACCACTTAACTGCCGCCTTGAAGGATTCCCGTGTCGCAGCCGTGAAGGAGGAGCTGCCGTCGCCGCTCTACCGCCTCGCCGCCCGCCGCCCCCGTGCTCGATCGCTCTCTCACTCTCTCTCTCTCTCTCTCACACACACACAGGAGAAGGAAACCAAGGAGATAAGGCAAGAGCACTCTTGTATTCACAACTGTACATGAGAATGAGGATTTTAGGGTTACATTTGGCTCTTATAGGTGACTTGGCCGTTCACACTTGGGCGCCCATACATGGCCGACCGATCCTAACCCTTATCCTACTGATATTCAAGGTGCACCTCTCATCGGCGATCACCCAATCCCTTCATCCTTAACATATGGTGCCGACAAGCCCGGCCCATGACTCATAATATTTAAATTAATGACGTAAAACATAGTACGTCTCAATGTCCGTCATAGGTTAACATGACGCAATTCACACAACAAAAGACAGTCAAAAATTGGTTGCAGAAAGACTTCAAAGGATTACTGAGGCTCAGGGAAGAGAGGCTACCACCAGACGAGCGCAAGAATAAGCAACAAGGCAATTGGGGAGCTAGATGCTGCCAGGATGGTCAGAGACCTTGTCAGCACCAAGGACTCATGCATCCAAGAATTGAAATGTCAAATGGCCATCCAAGAACAAAGTCAATGACAAGAACCCATAGATTAGATGTGCCTACTCCTTGAGCGAGCCTTAGAGATAGGTCAGTTTGCCAGTAACTCCTCGGGCCCCTCCTCAAACTCTTACTCTCTTTTTTGTCTACACTAACCCTCTCATTGCTTCAATATGATATAACCTGTCTGAGGACCTAAGCCTAGGAGAACTAACACTCATTAAGAAAAATACCGAATGTGATGTTGATCCCACCATCATCATGGGAATTTTTTAGGGAGACGTAATATTAACTAATCCTCAAGATATTTACTTTTATCCCTTGCACCCAATTGTGCTTAACCTTTTTAGTTGGTGTCGGCTGCTCCAGAACTCCGAAATCCTGGACAACAGCGTCAATAAATTATACTTGTTTGTTCCAGATGATATTCCTGACACATCGGCCAACTACGAGGTTGTAGCACAAAGTTATCAATGGATCATAAGCCATGGGTGGCTAGAGGTATACAATACTCACCAACACTTAAACCTATGGGAATCCTCTTTATATCACCCTTTTAGTATTCTAAAACTATATAATGTCCTTTACACTTTTGATAAAACACATATTGAGTAACATAAATCCTGAGGATATAATTGAGGTCCAAGATTTTATGAAACTCCAGAAACCTAGCCACCCACCCCCAAGTTCAGGCCATGGTGAGGAAGAAACCGTGTATTCTAATGTCGCTAGTAAATTACTTAATCCATATCCTAATGCTCCGCCTCTACTGAGACAAGTCTCAAAAGACTATATTTTTTGTACTCTCCCATCTCAACCCTTAGAATTTCCCACTAACACTCTTGCCCTCGAGGAGGTACCGGCACCTGACTCATCTCCCCCACGACAAACTCATGAGGTACGTCACACTCTCCCACAAGACACCATTGAATCTTTTACTGATGATACTATTCTGGAGTCCTTGTCTGCTGTAGAGTATGAAGGATTCATAAGAGCTGGGAATCCACTCCTAAAGCCAAAACTTATGTTCAAGGTGTTAATGTAAATAGCACCCTTTGAACCAACTCCATGAATTTTACCAGAAGCATACTCAGATGTCACACCGACAAAGCAACCCTATGTACCATACCCTCTCTGAGCAACTCAACCGAAATTAGAAGAGCTCCTGCCTTTGGCTAGAGAGGACGCTTTATGGTCTAACGTGGCACGGCACACCAAGTTAGCAAATCCACAATTGGCCGATCTGTTGGAAATAAGAATGGTGACATTTATGATCAATTACTGCTTCGTAGATGGAGGAAGACTCATCTAGTTCACACAAGAGGGGGGTACACATTATAACAGATGATGCAAACCCCAAGCTGAAGGATTTTGACATCCAGCCAGATTGGAGAAAAGAGTACCTTACAATCCCAGAATATAGCCATGAATATATGTGTCCGCCACCACCACCAACTCAAAGAGTGGATCCCTTGTACATGCCACTGAAGAGAAGATGGACACCTTTGGAGTTTCAAGAGGCCAAGCAATGTGATTCACATGTATGTTATAACTTTCCCATCTTCGTTTCCAGCCACATTTATAGATATAGGAGAGAAAAGGAAGTAGATGCTGAATTGGATAATGCTGAATTGGATATAGGCATGGTGCCGTATCCCAAACCCGGCAATAGTGGCCAGTGTTCGATTCTTAAAATGGCTCGTGGTCTTGATAGATCAACCCAAGGAACGTTATGATGGGTATGATGTTGAGCAACTATAGTTTGACATGAATTAAGGACCATGTGAAAGAGGCATGATACTGTATTATCATCGCCTAAGATGTCTTCCACTCTACATCATGCATGTCACATTCGAAGACATGGTCGACACCGGGTTCTGGAGATCACACTCGGCATTCTGAAGAACCCTAAAAAAGCTTCAATCACGCCATAACTTCTATCGCCAACGAGTTCGGCGACCAAGTCTTTCGACCTCGGTAGTAAGAGGTTCTGTGAACAGAACCTACATTAGGCGCGCAGGGGGGATGTTAATCCTATTTTGGATTAACAAATATGCTCCTCCATTTTTGAGGACATTAATAAGTATCATGCAAAGGCACTATAAAAGTTATACATTATGAGATATTGGCCACCCAAGGCCTTAGTTAAGTAAGTTTTGGGTGCCCAAGTGGGAATAAGGGCTAATTGTATATAAGGCATTTTCTCATATTGAATGGACACAATCCCCCTTTTTGCTATTGAGAGCTCTTATTTGTGTCTTTAGAGAGAGATTGAGAGAGATAATTCTAGTACTTGTGCCTCTTCTATACTTGTATGTTGCATGCTTGTATTGAGGAGTGAGAGAGAGTGATTGCCTTATGTGGGGGTGCGAGCAACTCTACGGTGACAGCATGGAGGTGGAGCTTCTCAAGTGAGCTTGGAGGCCTCAAGGGACACAAGTTCGAAGCGTTGGTAAGTGCCCTATGACAGTTGTGTTCTATTGCTCTTCCCTAAGGTGAATGCATTGAGTTCCCTCTTGGAGATGTGGTAGTCCATAACAAACTTGTCACTTCCTTCTTTGCCTAACTTTACTATGGTAGACCAATATGATTATGTATTATTGACAAACATTATGCATCATTTTAATATTCGTGAAGACTATTGCTTGGCTGTTTTAGCAAATTATAGTGAAGCAGACATGGGGTGGGTAGAGCAAGGAGTTGACAAACACCTCCTAGTTGATTCTGTAGCCCAGGACTCCGAGTATTTTCCTGGCAAGGATATATTAAGGGACATGTTCAATGAAACTACGGCATATGAAAGCCAATTGCCTTCTGAGGAGGAGGCTATAGTAATTGCAGACCGTCTTGGTTTGGCAGATATGGGCAAATATATAGCAGCTACCATACATGAATACAGTACTTAAATCTACGATCCCTTTATGGACTAGAAAAACAATTGAAGGTGATGAAAATTAACAAGTAACAGCACCGAAAACTTCTTAATCTATTAGTATTCATTTTACGTGTATTTTGTTGATTAAATGTATTACAGTGCTTGCACGTTTTTGTATATGATGATTTCTTGAAGAAAGCAGGAGGCTCAAGATCATCCCGTTCTAGCAATTCAAAATCAACAAGTTATCGAAAGGATGTTGGTCTCGCTAAATATATAAGACATTTGAATCATTAAAAGATGTGTATATTTTATGACACTTGCTTATAATTGATAGTAAGTTGACTTGAATCATGATGCTTACAATTTTTATGCGTAGATCATTATATTTCATAAAGAGTTCTCAAAAGAAAATGCAAAATTTCCTTTATTTTCATTGAAAGTACTCTCCAGGTTTTGTGGTGGATATGATGTGACATTGAATGCTGGGAAAGTGGTGCTGGTGGAGAAACAGTTTACTATGCGGGTGTTTGTCAGGGGCATGGGTGTCAAGTGCTAAGATGCCTCTACTACCTGTCATACATAGCCCAGTCTCTTGCAGCATTGTGGACAAGAAAGATATCCAATGAGGACAAGAAAGAGCCGGTGTGTTCCTTCTAAACTATTGCCTCCAGAGGTGCAACTACCAAGAATAGATCTCCCAGCAGATGACGTTCAAGAAGAAGACAAAGGAGAAGCATTAGGAAAATTCTGGACTCAAAAGAGGGCTGTTTCAACAATAATATAATAATAGACACATAGATTGAGTGACATGTAATCTACGAACGAGATTCACCGGTGGTGGTGGGACCTCTGTACAAACCCACCCAAAACGTGGAGAAACTCTTATCTTCATGAAATATTAAAAAAAACCATCACCTTGTCTTAAAATATTTAAAACCGTTTTTTTGTCAGAAACTAACACAATAAAAGAATGTTTTCCACATTCCTATGTTAGACGTGGAGCACTAAAAAATTCTTTCCACCACCCCTAGAACTAATGAAGCTTGAATGCTTGGAATAGATAGATACACATTCTCCTGGTTATTCCCTCAACTTGGTTCCACTTTTGAATCTCGAAACATCTTTGGCGCCCAAAAGAACACACCGTCCCTCATTTCTTCTTCCCTCCTTGATCCACAAAAGCGGTTAGCTTAGTCTTCCACTTTCTGCTACTTCTTTCTCATACGTCTGTTAATCTATCATGGCACCCGAAAGTGGACTGAAACGAGCAAGGAGCAGTATCTCATCTGTTTGTTGTGTTGTATAACATAAAAGACGAGAACGAAGAATGGATTCCCCAAGTATATGTTGGAATTAGGGTTGCAGGAATGCACACACAACTTCAAGAAGATGAGGAAGCTTGAGCACAACACAGTAGTGTATTATGAGTGCCAAAAATGAAAGATAACAAGCCCTAGAAGATAATGGGCGTATATACAATGCACGGGGGAAAAAACCTCCTAGTGAGGGAAAAAGTGTCCCGGCGGTCCTAAGTGTGTTCACACACATCACTACTATAATATGGTAACAAATCCCCCCTGGAGTGATGCGGTGAACAAGAGCTAGCACTCATGTATAGGGAAGTGTCTAGCTATGTGGACGAATCCACAAAAGGGAGTAAGCCCAAAGCTTTGCGAAAAGCTTCGAACTTCTCACGAGGCAGAGCCTTTGTGAAAAGGTCTGCAAGGTTATCCTGTGTTGGCACATAAGCCAAACTGATCTCTCCTGCAGAGAGTCTCTCCCTGACATAATGGTAGTGCACCTCAATGTGCTTCGTACGAGCATGGAACACTGGGTTCCGCGCAACTGCCAATGCGCTCTGACTGTCAGTGAAGATGGTGGTGGCAGATGGCTGCCCAACACCCAAATCAGCCATAAGGCGTCTGAGCCACACACACTCAACCGTAGCTGTGAAAGCTGCCCTGTACTCAGCTTCACAACTAGAAGTGGCCATAGTAGGCTGCTTCTTGCTCAACCATGATATGCATGAGCTTCCAAGCATGAAGCAAAAACCACTCGTGGACACGCGTGTGTCATAACAACCAGCCCAGTCAGAATCTGAAAAAACATGTAAATCTGGCGGCAATGATCCCCCCTTGGGATAAAACAACCCAAGATGCCGAGTACCACTCAAATAGCGAAAGATACGCTTCACTGCCTGCCAATGCTTAATGCCTGGGCTATGCATAAATCTGCTCACCTGTGAGACTGCAAACTGAATGTCTGGCCTCGTAATGCATACATAAATGAGGCAACCAACAGCTGTCTGATAGAGTGTGACATCAAAGTGATCTCCAGCATCATGAAGACTCAACTTCAAACCTGTCTCCATTGGAGTAGCAATAGGCTTGCAGTCTTCAAGGCCAAATCTCCGCAACAATGTCTCAATATACTTTGTCTGACACAAAGCAATACCTCCATCACACTGCTTAAATTGTATCCCCAAATAATGATGCAAATGCCCCAAATCTGACATCTCAAAAGAGGCATTCAAATCAGCCTTAAAATCAGCAATATGACTCTCATTTGGTCCTGTGAGCAGCATGTCATCGACATAGAGAGCAATGATTAGATGTACACCATCCACACGTTTAACATACAAAGTGCTTTCTGTTGGACTATTCTGAAACCCATGTGCAGTCAAATATGCATGTATTTTTTCATACCAAGCTCGTGGAGCTTGCTTTAAACCATATAAAGCCTTTTTTAACCTGCACACTTTGTTTTCCTGCCCTCTTTGAACAAAACCACGAGGCTGCGATACATACACCTCCTCATGCAAATCTCCATTTAAGAACGCAGTCTTTATGTCCAGCTGATGTACATTCCAACCATTATGAGCTGCTAATGCACAGATGCTACGAACAGTGGTCATACGACATGTGGGAGCAAAAGTCTCATCAAAATCAATGCCCTTCTCTTGAGCATAACCTTTTGCAACAAGCCTAGCCTTATGGCGATCCACTGTGCCATCAGGCTTACGCTTCAATTTGTATACCCACTTAGTGCCAATGGCCTTCTTGCCAGGGGGCAAGTCACATAAAGACCATGTACTATTCTTCATAATAGCATCGTATTCTGCTTGCATAGCAGCCATCCAATTTTCTGAACTTTGTGCCTCATCAAATGAAACAGGCTCACTTTCATCGCACATACTAGAAACAGCCAATGCATAACAATCTGACGCATAAGAGGCACCATGAGAGCCAGAACGAGTGCGACTAGACAAAGGGGCATCCAACTTGCTGTCACGCAAAGTCTGCACCAGCCATCTAGGCATGTTCCTAGAGCCCTCAATCTCTTGTCTCTCATCCTCAAGTGCATCATGCACATCTGCATCAGATATAGGCTGATCTGTGCCATCATTTAAAACCTGCATAGGCTGAAAAACTGCCTCATGAGGTATTGCACTTGACTGTGCACCACTGAAAAGAGGCAACAATGTATCATAGACATCACGTGAGCTGATATCTGTCTCCTTAGTACATGAAACCAAGGGCTGAACTGCATCTTCCACAAATACAACATCACGGCTAACCAAAATGCGCTTTGTCTGTGGATGATACAAACGATAGCCTTTGCTCTCAGCACTATATCCAACAAAAATACATTTGACAGCTTTGTCATCCAATTTTCTGCGATGTTGCACAGGCACTAATGCATATGCCAGGCAACCAAAAACACGTAAATGGCCAACAGATGGCTTGCGGCTATGCCAAGCCTCATATGGAGTGACAACCTGTAATGCTTTGGTGGGACACCTGTTTAGTACATAAGTGGCACACATGACAGCCTCAAGCCAAAAACCATGTGGTAGACTTTGACTTTTAACCATACATCTTGCCATTTCCATGAGAGACCTGTTTTTTCTCTCAGCCACACCATTTTGCTGTGGTGTATACGGCACTGTACATTGGTGTTTTATCCCACGCTCAGCCAGAAATGCATTAAATTCTGAAGACATATACTCCCCCCCTCGATCTGAACGGAGGGTGCCCATCTTACTTTCTGACACATTTTCAGCCATAACCAAAAACTGTTTGAAGCACAAAAACACTTCGGACTTTGCCTTCAAAGGATATACCCATGCATGCCTGGTAAAATCATCAATGAAAGTCACGAAGTAAAGGTAGTTTCCAAATGATGGAGTTTGCATGGGACCACAAACATCACTGTGAACAAGCTGCAATCTGCGTTCAGCTCTCACTGATCCATCTTTGGGAAAGGAAGCACGCTGCATTTTACCCAATATGCAGCCCTCACAAACATGCTTGACAGGTGCCTCAAGCTTAGGCAAAGAAGACACCATTTCAGATTTCTGCAGGCGCAGCAAACTTGCAAAATTCAGATGACCAAAACGTGCATGCCACAGTTTTGCATTTGAAATAGCCTGCGTATCCATAATAGCACATGCTGAATCCTCTACACATTTGCCATCCATATTGAGCTTATACAGCCCTCGACATAGTGAACCAGATGCTACAATGATGTCACCACAAGAGAGATCATGAACAGTACATTTGTCATCCACAAATTTTACAACCAAACCTGTTTTGGCAAATGCGGAGACTGACAGCAGATTCTTTTTGATCCCTGGCACATACAATGCATCAAAAAGTGTAAAGGTGTTGCAATTTGCAACATTCAGCACAATCTGTCCAACTCCTTTAACGGGATAAGAGGAGTTATTGGCACAAGTGACAGTATTCCCTGTGGGAGCAGACTCAAGGAAAGTGAATAAACTGCGCTGCGAGGTGATATGCTTAGTGGCACCACTGTCAAAGTACCATACATCTGAATCTACTGCAGACATACATGTGTCATGCAAAGATGGGTCATAACTGCACTGCGCATTGAATGCCCATTCTGTATCTTGAACAACATTAGCAGATTCATTGTTAGAAGGAGAGGCATCTGCAACAGCCATACCAGCCTCTTTCTTCTTAGCCTCTTTCGCAGCCAGCTTAGGACACGCTTTGATGACATGATCATTTCCCTTACAGTACTTGCAAAATGTCTTCTGTTTGTCACCCTTCTTCTCATCTTTGTCTTCCTTCTTTGGTTGCGCAGCATTTGCAGATTTCTGCTTACTAGAAGAAAAGCCAGCTTTACCTTTCCCGCTTCTCTGACTAGCAACGAAAGCTTGATCTGCGACACGCATAATATTCCTGTTTTGCCTTGACTGGTCTTCTTGCAACAAAACAGAAACTAACTCCTCAAATGATAAGGCATTGGGATTGCCTTTCATCATCAAGCGAAGAGTGGAAGCAAAACCCTGATAAGAATCTGGTAGACCATTCAAAACAGTCTGCACAAGTGAACTGTCTGACAGGATTTCATCTGCAGAAATGAGCTGCTCTTTGAAATCCTTGATCTTTGTCAAAAAGCTATCCATAGAATCACCTTCGTTCATATGCTCACTCTCCAACTGTTTTCGGAGGTAAGCAACACGAGCCTCATTTCTTGCCTGATACAATGTGGCAAGTACATCCCAAGCATCCTTAGAAGTCCTGCAGGAGCGAATATGTGGGATAATGGTACGTTTGACAGACAGCGCAATCAAGGCATGAGCCTGCGCATCTCTACCATCCCAACGAATCTGCTCTGCTGAAAGTGGTGGTTCTCGAACAGCTGCTACAGCACTTGTGCCTGCACCATCATCAACAGTACCTGTTTCTGATGTGTTTGCAGCATTCCCAGCCACAATAGGACGTGCATCAATACCCTGCACAATGTTCCATAACCCCTTTGCTACCAATACATGTCGCATCATATATGCCCACAATGGATAGTTGGTGCCATCCAACTTATCCTCAGCAGCCAACATGCGGAATACATCATTGTTGTCAGCCATGGCCAATGACTGTACTACTAGATGTAAATGCTGTCTGTAAGAGGTAAACCTGTATAAAATCGACCTGTGCTATGTAGCACAGCCCAAAACAGACGAATGGGCACCTGTCCTGCAGATTTTAATCTTGACAGAAAATCTGCACAGTAGGACGATTTTGCCTGCGCAGTACTTGGAATGCAATTGGAGGAGATGAAGCGGCAGGTGCCGGTGATGCTGCCCGGGAGGAGGAAGCCTGCTCTGATACCAATTGTTGGAATTAGGGTTGCAGGAATGCACACACAACTTCAAGAAGATGAGGAAGCTTGAGCACAACACAGTAGTGTATTATGAGTGCCAAAAATGAAAGATAACAAGCCCTAGAAGATAATGGGCGTATATACAATGCACGGGGGAAAAAACCTCCTAGTGAGGGAAAAAGTGCCCCGGCGGTCCTAAGTGTGTTCACACACATCACTACTATAATATGGTAACAGTATACAGGAAGTACTCTTGGGTCACTATGCAGCCAGGAAAACAAGGCCACTACCGAGTGAAGGGAAAGGCATCTGAAGACTTGGCCAAACATTGGAAAGGAAGGATCCTTGACTTTAAGATGGCACCAGGAGGGAAAACTGTCAAAGAAGTGTTGATCCAGCATGTATTCATGCAAAAAGAGATCAACGTGGGACCATTGGAAGGACTTCCAAGACACAGACCACATTGTAAGTGCTTGTGTTTTGTATTTCAATGTTGCAAATAAGGTGATTGATATACATTTTTCTGCCTTGCACAGATTTGTACCCATCCAATCTTCAGGAGTGGGAGCCTGCACAATGCTTGACGGGATTCTTGAATGTCATACATGGTGAGGTGGGGGAACTTCAATATGAAGGTCGTGCACCAAGTGATCTCGCAAGAAGTAGAACATATTTCTATGACTCATTTTATACCTTGCCCACTCAATCGAGTCGACATGGAAAGTTGGAACGTATTCCGTTACTCGCACTTGATAGTCCTGAGTGGCCATTGCTTGACACAGAAGTGATAGAGTCATACAGGACCAAAATGTTTAATGATATTAAATGTGCTATGAAGCCTAGCATTGGTGCAAGAAATGTGCACTTAAGTTTGTTTGTTCCAATTGCATGCTTTGTTCATTTATTTTCTAATTGTAAACAATTGAGAAAAACTAGAACAACTTTTGTGTGCAAAGATATAGATGAAGCCTGGCTTGATCATTTGTTTGACAAAGGTTGGAGAGTGAAATCATCAAAGGGAGATGATTTGATCGAATGTCGATTGAACACCTCCGACATTGCATTTCGGTGAGTGTTATAACATTATAATGTATTTTTGTGAAACAGTTACAACACTTATTTGATTATACTCAAAAAATTATCCTAATGATATTTTGGAATCAGATACTATATTGCCAGGCAACATCTGTGCATGTCATTTACTTATAGAAGGTGGCGATGGATCAACAACAACTGGGAAAGCATGGACCAAGATACAAGAGATGGCAGTCACTCTTGCTTGATAGATATAGTTATGATTCGACAAGGTCACCCATCTTTGACATTGGAAGTGGAAGAGAATTGGACTCTCAAATATGTTAGGAAGGAATTAGAAGTAGCTATTCAGAATCCTCCAGATCAATTTTGCTTCAAGCTCGATGGTCGGAAGCTAAGTAAAAGAAGAGAGCATCAGATCATTTGTAAAGATGTTGCAGCCCCACATGAATTGGAGGCACTAGAAGATATATGATGTGACCATGTATACGGTGACAATGTATTTTCCATATGCAATAAACTTATCTATTCAGAACATTGCTTTTGTAATGCTTTATTGTTTAAAACAATGTAATGAAGGCAAAAATTCCCCAATTGAATTTTTATGTACACAAAAAAGGCTTAAAGTAAGAAAGCAAGCAGTGAAGGAACACAGTAGCAAATTTAATCCTCTGATTTTCAAATGAAAAGTGTATTTACAATTGATGTTCTCTCTCCAATAACACTAGATCTGTGCAAAAAAATATAAATGTACATGTATAGCTGCATATTTACAAACGTACATTTGTTGGAAGAAGGAAAAAACTATTTATTACTAGAACCCATAGGTATCGGCTTCAGGATGGAGCCATGGCTCTTCTCCCAAGTATGGAGCCCATGTAAGAGGCTCAGGGGGGCCTATCCCCCCTCGTGGATTGGGCGGGATGAAGTCCACTGGCCCGTCTGGAGGCATAACTTCAGCGACCTCGATCAATTTCGCAATCGTTTCCTCCCTAAACGTTTGGACGTCTAGGTCCACGTAGCGAGACATTGATGGAAACTGCCATCACAATTCATCAAGGCATAAATAAGATCAACATGACAATATATAAGAAGATAAACAAGAGCACGCATGCGTATGGGAGCTGAAAAATGCTTACATCCTCTGAAGGGAGCTGAAAAATGCTTCGTAGCAGCAACATTGCATTAAGTGCAACCCTCCACCCACAGCTGTAACCATCTTCTTGTTTGGGGACACTAACCCTTCGGATGGTCGATCGATCCAGGGTGTCGATGTCCATGCTGAGGCTCTCGTAAGCTGCCATTAGTTTCCTGACACCACTGTAAACAGAGACCAATCATTATCCTGATCAATCCGGACTTCTAACTCAAACAATAATATGTATCTTAATGATTTTTACTTACAGCAAAACATTTCCATGGACACCAGATGTCGAATTTGCAAGGTAAATGACATTTTCTTGCACGTCGACTAGTAGAAGACTCCAATGGGAACTGCACAATAGATTTCTATTAGTTTCAATCCAAAGGAAGCACTATATAACTCGTGTACGGTGATTCCTATAGACATCATGCAAGAGAGATAGAGAGACAAACTCACTTTTCATGATATGCCAAAAAAAATACTCGGGCATCGTCCAGCTGGACCTCCCGAAACCAGTTCAGCACATCGAGGTACGGAACTGACTCTACTAGCAACAGTGTTGAGACCAGTGAATCAATCTGGAACACTCGTTGCTGTACATCCTCGGGCAATTGCGAAATAACAAAACTTCACAAGGAAACATATCAAGAGTGAGGTGCTGATTATGATGATGATGACGACGATGATTGTATTGATATCTTAGATCATCATACACACATAAATGGTTTTGCACATGAGGAGGATATGTATGGTTTGGCTAATGCCAATATACCTATTGACATGGTGGATCATGTCTTTGACATTTTGAGTGATGCTACCTGGGATGACGGCATTGGTTCACTCTTACCCTTGCATGATGCCAACATTGAGATATATTCTTTTGGCTCCTATGGATGTCGACACGAGCCTATGTTCTTTGGAGCCAAGACATTTCTTTTTGGATGCATTCTTTGCCACTTGAGAAGCACAGTTTTTGGATACGTGGCTCAACATTCAGATGGACCTACAGCATATGTCAATCTTGGCCCTACATGATGGTTCTTTTTCGCTAGGACCATTTAACATTCTGGCTAGGAGTTTCAAGCTTTTTTAGTGATACCTTTCTTTCTTGCCAGATTCACACTGCGGTCATGAGGATGGGCTTTTGATTTTTCCTTTCAACCCTGGAAGCTACTATTTCTTTGGACTCGAGCTTTTCTTTTGCTCCAGGAGCTACCATTACTTCGGCTTCAGAGTTGAGATTTCCTTTCGACCCAGGAGCTACTATCATCTCAGCTTTGACAATTCAAGGTGTATACCATACATATCTGTTTGATTCTAGAGGATACTTGACTAGCTTTATCATTGATAGTGGTTCCTTATCCTTTCCACTTGCACCAGATTATCCAAGGACCATTGCCTTGGATTTCCTTTCGATCTAGGCGGTTGCATAGATAGCCTCATCATCAACGAGGTAGTTGCATAGATAGCCTCATCACATCAACGGGAGCCCTTCATCCTTTCCATTTGACCTTGGAGGTCATATGATTCATGTATGGGTCTTCTGCTACATCAACATTCAGTCATGGATGTGAATTTTTGGCTTTTGTACACTTTTAAATGTCTTTTCTTTAGGTACGACCACCCTTTGATTTCAAGGACAAAATCATCATCAGAGGGGATGGTTTGTAATGAAGCAACACCTTTAGTTTAGGTCTCGGACCTTGGTCATGGACTCAAGTATAAAAGGGGGCTCATGGACTATCATTGTACCTTTCTACCTTTTGAAGCCTTTTGACATCTTGGCTCCTTTCTTGGAGATGGCCACTCATGGTGTAGGGCTCGTGGGGCGAGCTTGATACCTGTCGTCTTAGTGGGAGGTTAACTCACTTAGGCATCATGGCCATTATATGATATTATCCTTAATCTTATATTAATTCATGATGATTTATCTCTAATCTGAGCTTTATGATCACTCAATTTCAATTGGGGACAATCTTGATGCATGCAAAACTTCCATAAAACCGTGAGCTATGTGATCACTCAATTTCAATTGGGGACAATCTTGATGCATGCAAAACTTCCATAAAACCATGAGCTATGTCGTAGTACAATGTACATTTACTGCAAGTCACTACTAGCTTTAGTAAGATTTGTTAGCCAACAAAGGTTCAAAAGATGTCTACAAACTTCTTTCTTAGGTGTGAATGGATGCCATATAGTTTGTCTTAAATTATTATAAGGTATTGTTCTAATTGAGTTTAATTTTTATTAAGTAAACAAAATAATTCTACAATGTTTTTTAGTGTATGGAAGTATTTTCTTTTTTACTCTGAGACTGTAATCGACTTTAAAGTTATAGTGATGTCCTTGTCTTAGGCTAAGAGTACATTATAGTTTTAGAACTAGCTTACAATAATGCTTTCAAAATGATTCTCATGTTTTTTTTTGCATAAAATGAGATCGACGTCATACATGATATCTCGCGCCGGGGGGAGGGGGGTGGGTCACTCATAAATATGTAAGCATAGCACGTGGGTTCAACCGAAGGGGTTTTTTAAATCCCTTTTTTACACATTTTTTACATGCAGGAGGGTACCATTTAAAGGGTGTGGTTTATTCATGAAAAATTTATAGATAAGGGGTTTTTTAATTAGGCCTTGAACGCACGTGATATAGAGAGTTTACATATAGTGAACCCCCCAAGCATGATATCCTTGCAAGGCCTTTTATGAAAATTTTAAGACTTTTCACCTAGTTTTAGAATGACTTTGCCTCATTAATGTCCCTTTCAATGCACTTTATTCCACCATCAAAATAATTTATGTAATGGCTACTTGATCACAAGGTAAATTAGAATTTTACATATTATCTTTAAAATTACTATCCTTATAGAAAGAGACATAATTTATTTTGACAAAAAATAATATTTTACAAATAAAGAAGCATAATAAGGGACTCAAGAGGAATGCAATTTGCTTAAAAGAGTAAAGTGAAATATGGATACACATTTAATAGGGAAGCTTTTTGTGAGTTTTATGATAACATTCAATATTATGTGTTTCAACTTAAAAGTATCAATCACAATTTTGGTATACCTAGACACTTTTTGTTGATTTTTTTCAAAACATAGAGAATTCATTTTACTTAAACATTGTGATTCAAACAATTTTGCTTTTGATTTTGTTTGGGCATACAACACAAATTTGAGGATGGTAGATGATGGGAAGAGATGCTAGAAGATTTCTAGGCTCCATGTCCTTTCGCCATTGTGCGATTAGGAAGTTTTTATGTACTAATCAATATATGGCCCCATTGGCCTTTAAGCCCATGTCCCTTTATGCACATGTGCCTATGATTATCCTAGCCAGCCAACATATCTAGCTATTAGATTCATGTTCCTAATAATGAGGTAGCCCATAAATGAAAACATTTCAAGTTTATAGGTACCTACTGGTACTTGTCATTTGAGACCATCACCTATCTTTTTTCTAAGTAATTTTGTAACAATTATTTCAATAGGCGAGTTAAAAGTTTTCTAAAGGCAATGAAAATTTTTAAAGTTCACTTCTTTTACTCAAAGCACTATTCTAGAAACTGTATTACTCTATGTTTTAGATTGGTTTTTATACTATGATGGGAATTACTCTCTATGGGTGGGTGGTCTCCTCCATTATTGAGCTTATAAACAAGAAATGCGTTAAGGGACGATTTTTGAGTTTAAGTTACTTGAAACACAACCATCACAAATTTATGCTACTTTTAGACACAACATTATTAACATTTTGTGTTAAAACGATCTAGCTTAGAATTGTTGTGCATAAATTTTAAGATATCAAGATTAGTGGAAAATTTGCAATAAACTTTTTTTAAATGGCCACCTTTGGGTTATCTTATTATGAGACTCACCCTGATATTTTTAAGTAAAAACAAAAATACATACCAATTTTTTAAAAGTTCCTTGCTTCCTCTCCAAGATAATGAATAGTTATTGTCATTTGTGATTTGATGACAAGAAATGCATTCCTTGTAGAAGATTTTTTATGTACTAGATCTATAAAAGTAAACAATAAATTGGCTAAGTTACATTATCCATTTTGTGTCCCAACAAGACAAACAAGTTCTTTGCCACCATAAGCTTATAATATCAAAATTTCCAAGTTGGAAATATTTTAGTGGCATGAGTACTCAAAACCATGGCATTTATGAGATAAGAAAGCAATACAAGAACTAAAAAAAAGTTAGCATTAAAGGCATCTATAATTTCTACACCACAATAATCATTTCATCAAAAAAATGTTTAGTATGCTTTAGAATACGCATGGACTTTCACACATTTTTGCATGCCACCATGTGTCAAAAGTATTATGCATAGTTTATGTCCTACATGACACTCACGCTTGTGAGACATGAGATCATAATATCACGTCTCAAATTAATAAGACCCTTTTAGAGATTTGGGTACCCTATTCTCAATATTCAAGCTAAATTAGTTGTAGAGAAGTAATAATAACTTAAGTGGTACCTCATAGAGCCATGGTTCCCCTTAATACCCTCACAGAACCAAGGCCCCACTTTATCAAGTTATAGTGAGGGACTTTTGAAATAGGAAGTCCCACAAAAAAAGATAACCCAATATAATGTTACTTGCAAAAGAATGTAGGGGGAACAAGAATTCTAATATTGAAGAAGTGGGAGATTCTTTTGTAAATGTGAGTAAAGAGAGGCTACAATAATTCTATATTTCTTTAAAAGTTTAAATTACAAGGATTGACTATTAGAGAATGAGCTAAAAGCTTGTTGAAGTCCCTAGTGAGACTTAGGGAGGTTTCATGAGCACCACCCGGACATGACCCAAAAGACCAAGGGAAGGGTTGTATTTCAACATGGACCAATCACAGACCGCTACTTTACACGTCATGGATGGGAATGTCAGGCGGCATCATGTAGAGGCCAAAAGTAAAGATGTCCACTCGGGGGGTTCACTATATGTAAACTCTCTATATCACGTGCATTCAAGGCTTCATTTAAAAACCCCTTATCTGTAAATTTTTCATGAATAAAACACACCCTTTTTCTATTCAGTCTGTAAATACCCCCTTTAAATGGTACCCTTATGTATGTAAAAAATGTGTAAAAAAGGGCTTTTAAAAATCCCTTCTGTTCAACCCACGTGTTATGCTTACATATTTATGAGTGACCCCCCCCCGGCGAGGATGTCCACCAGTCAAATTGCCGTGAAGGACGTGGATTGGGTTTTGAACTATTGCCCCCGTCACACAGTCCCACCAAGTAGCCTTACCACAATAGGTCAATCACAAGCTTGTGATAGGCTAGTGCCACTGCTTGGACAAACTCTTCTCTCCCTTTTTTTGCCCTCACACCCTAGCGCACCTTGTGAAGCCACCCTTAGCTTCAACCATGAAACTTTGAAAGGATTTTTTTATCAAATGATAGCTCATGTTAAACCTAACATGGTGGGTTCGAGCACCACAGGCTTACTTCGTAAGGCCTCAAGTTTTCAAATGACACCTTTATTTTTCAAGTCAACAAGAGGGACCACTTTGTGTTTTCATTAAACTTCTGAAAGGATTTTTTTATCAAATGATAGCTCATGTTAAACCTAACATGGTGGGTTCGAGCACCACAGGCTTACTTCGTAAGGCCTCAAGTTTTCAAATGACACCTTTATTTTTCAAGTCAACAAGAGGGACCACTTTGTGTTTTCATTAAACTTCATTTCTAGGGCAGTAATCAATCTAGTGGTTTAAGTCCTGTGATGTATTCTAATCCTTTTAATCTATTAGGGGATGATGATAATGGAACTTCAACTTATTCATAAATTTAATTGGCAGGTGGAGGAATCTTGGAAAGGGATCAAAAAGAAGGGGATCAAGGGGGTAGTGGGGAAGAGGTGGAAATGGTTCCTGAGACTACCCTCTCATGAGTTCTATTAAAATAAGTGGGTGTTCATGGAATATGAACGGGATAAAGGATAAAAAGAAGTGTTGTTTTTTGGAATCTAATTAAGGAGTGGGATATTTTTTCCATCCAGGAATCTATTTGGGGCTAAAGTCTTGAGAAAGGATAAGTTCAGAGATTGGACTATTTTTTATGGGGGGCTGAAAGGTGGGTTTAGTGGTGTCATGACTATTGTTAAAAATAGATTATGTCCTATTATTATAGTTAATAACCCTAATGGGAGGATTTTGGTATAGTAGAAATTGATTTGGAAGGAGAGAAGATGTGGATAGTTAACTTATATGGAGCTCACAACCATAAAGTAAGGAGTGGAATGTGGGAATGGATAGCCAACTTAAATTGCCAAGGGCACTGCATTCTCATTGGAGACTTTAATATGATAAAGTAATAAAGGGATAGATGTGGGGGGAGTACTGTGCTAATGGGCCATGAAAAGGTGAAATGGGAAGGGATAAGAGGTAAATAGGTTTGGGAGATGGGGGATTGGAACTCTGACCCTGGGCATACCTATTTTAACTTGCAATACTTTGGTTCTTCATCTAGAATTGATAGGGTTTTCTTCAACCAGCAAGCCACTTGGATTCCTCATACTCTTAAAATGTCTATTGACTCCAGTAGTGCTCTTTCTGATCATATGTCCCTTAAGTGGGGATGGCATGTGCTTGGTGGAGATGAGATTGAATTGAACAAGTTCCCCTCTAGGAAACTAAGGGTGAATAATCTGCTTTTAAGAGATGAGATGTTTGTCCAGCAAACTAAGGAAGCCATAGGGAGACTTAAAGGTAGAGGATATGTGCAAAGGTCTTGGAGATTGTTTGCTAATGAAATGCAAAGAATAAGGAGGGGAGTTGGGAAATTAAGGGCCGAGGAGGGTAGACGGGAAAGAAGGAGATGGAGAGATCTCTTGGAATCTCTTCAAAAGAAGAGGCAGGTGGGGAAATTAACTGCTTAAGAGACTAATTGGTATTTTAAATTCCAGGCTAGGCTTAAAAGTGAGGATGAGAAGTGCTCCAAGAAGGAAGAAGCCAGGTATAAATGTAAAACCTTTACCAATAAAAGGAAACCTAATGGGTATCTCTTCAAGCTAACTAAAAAGTTGAGAGGTAAAGAGGTTGTAGGAAGGATACTGGATGACAATGGGCACAGGAACTGAAAGGGATGATTCTAATAGAAGCTAGGAAATGGGTGAAGTACTTGGGTGCTACTCTCAATCTCAAGGGGGATGTGTCAGTTAGAAGGGATCAAGCTGAATCTAAGATTATGGAACAGGTTAATAGGAGTCTGGACACTGATAAAGCCAAATGGCTTGAAAGGGACATTGAAATGGAGGAATATTGGGAGGCCCTTCTGAGACTAGGAAGAGAAAAGTCTCCTAACTGGGATGGGCTGTCTATGGAGTTTTTCATTGTTTTCTGGCCTTCTCTTAAGGAGCTTATGTGGAGAATGTGCAGTGAAGCCTTCAAGTCAGGAAATCTGGATAAAGACTTAAAGGAAGGGCTGGTGAAATCGATCCCTAAGCAGAATGCTTGTGACAAGTTAAATTATTGGAGGCCTATCACTTTATTCAATGTCATCCTACTCTACAGGAGATGATTCTGAGAAGCAGCATGGCTTTATCAAGGGGAGATCCATCTATGATAACATCTATGCTGCTATGTTGGGTAGGGATGTGGCCTTGAAGACTAAACAAAAATGTATTCTTCTGCACCTAGATTTGGAGAAGGCATATGATAGGGTGAACTGGTCCTTTGTGGCTAGAGTAATGGACAAATTGGGTTTTGGCTCCAGAATTTCTACTTGCATATTTACTCTCACCCAAGGGAGCAAGTCTAATTTACTGTTGAATGGAAGTGTGGTTGGAGGATTTGAGGTTCATAGATCAGTTAGACAAGGTTGCCCCATTGCCCCTTTTCTCTTTACTATTGCCTCACCCCTTGATTAGAACCCTTGAGATGGCTTCCTCTGGTGGGAGGGTGAAAGGCTTGAAGTTATGTGATGGGGAGAAATTGGTTATACAATGTTTTGTTGATTGAATCTTTACTCTTTTTAGAAGCTGATAATGATAATGTCAGATTGGCTCTTGATATTATACAAGAGTTTGATGATGCTTCAAGTTCCAAATGTAATATTCACAAGTCTAAACTGATCAATTTTTCTGAGGATAATAACTTTGATCTGGAGAGATGGGGGTGTGAGGTGGTGAGGAGAGGTTAGATTGTCAAATACCTAGGGGTCCCTTTTGGGGTGGATGTGACAAATAAACAATTGACTCGGCATTAGACATGCTTTTTGTGAAATTAAAGAAGTGGGAATGTATTAGGGTCCCTTTTCATGATAGGGTGGCTATATGCAACACAGTATTGAATGCTTATATTATCTTTCTCGGCCCTATGCTAGATTTTGGAAAACGGCACTGGAAGAAGATAATCAGACCCTTTAGAGACTTTGTATGGAGGATCTAATAAGAAGACTCTTACCTGGCTTGCATGGGATTTGTATCCCTAAATCTGATGGTGCGCATGGCATTCTTCATCTCCCCTCTCACACCATTGCTAGATTGGCTATGTTTCTATACCCAAATGTCTTAACCAAAAGGAAATCTATGTACACTGGTGGCTCCCTTGTCCAACTTAACCCCATTATACCAAACTCAATTCTTTACCCAACATGATTCATCATATGCTATTGAACACCATCCTTTCTACACCCCTTCCAACACAAATCTGACTAATTGACTTTCCCTAGAATTCAGACTGAATTCCTCATCCAGCTGTGCAGGATCCTTCCATCCCACCAAAAATCTATCCTAGCAATCAAACAATTTCTTAAGGCCTTTATTATTCAAACTCTTAGTAGTTTTAAGATCCCGTAGGGCTATAGGAGGGTTAAATTTATGTGTCCACCAAATCCCAAGACATAATGAAGAGTTACCTAAAACTCTAGTGCATCCCTCCCATACTATTAATTCTAAATCCTCTTTCCATTTGTTACTCAACATCTTGACGAAAGAAGATCCTGTGATCTTGAGGGGGGCATAAGAAAACACCTTATCCTTCCAATCTAAGCCTTGTCATTTGCCTCCAGAAGAAACATGAGAGCCTTCTACAATTTCCTTAAGAATCTTTGTCCATACCTTCTCTTGATGCAAGCATTTAGGGAGCAAAAGTTCTATTCTGGCCAATGTATGAGAAGGGAGATGAAGAATACCAATGCGCCCCCTTATTCTTTAGCAAAGTCAGTCTATCCCATGCCAACCAGGCTAAGGCTTTCTTATTAGAATTACCATTTTTCCACAAAAATTCTCTAATGGCATTCTTCATCTCCCCTCTCACACCATTGCTAGATTGGCTATGTTTCTACGCAAATGTCTTAACCAGAAGGAAATCTAGGCTAAGATGTTAAGGGAATTGTTCAACTGTGAATCTGGATGGAGTGTGGCAGGATCCAAGCTGGAAGGATAAAGTGTTTTCTCATGCCCCTGTCAAAATAATTGGGTCCCCACTGTGCAGGATGTTGTGTTCTAAACAGAAAGAGGTGTTGGAACTCATGGTATGGGATGGATGTGGTAGAGCTTCAGGGAATTCTTTATTGTGCTTAAGGATATGACAGACTCATAAGTTCAATCCTCCCTTAGCCTTAAAAGACCCCAGAATAGCCAAAAGATTGAAAAATAAGGGGTTGAGGAGATTTAAGGATTGCTGGGATAATGCATCAGTGGAATGGAAAGAGCTAGAGAAATTGGAGATGGATCTTGCCCTGTCTAACAGAGAGAAGCACATCTGGTTAGGTATGTGTTGGAGGAAGTGTAGAAAGGCTGGACATCCACTGCTGTGTGGATCATACTTGTTGGATCAAGGATTGGTCCTAGTTTAATGGCTCTTAGCTGGACAAAGGCATGACTAGAGTTTTGTACAATGCTTGAGGGTAAGTGAACATAATGTCACTCACTGTAACAAAGAGTGAATTAGAGCCCTAACTGTTGGAGAAGGAAGTGGAAGGCAATATGGGAAATGGAAATACCACCAAATCTTTCCTATTGAGAGTTTGCATGGGAGCTTTGCCCATTGGCTCTAAATTGGTTCAAAGGAACTTCACAAGTGGATGTTGCCCCAAATGCAGCACTGCCTTGGAAGATGGAAAACATACATTTTGGGATTGCCCTGCTATTAGAGGAGCTTGGGTCAAAATTGGGAAATGGGTCCAGAATTGTTTAGGAGGAGTGAATGGCCAATGGGGGGATTGGTTGTTTGGTAGATGGTCAGCTAATGATGAACATGTGGATGTGATCTTTAATATCATCAGGTGCTGTTGTTTATGGGAAATCTGAAATTCCAGAAACTGCATTGTGTTTCAAAAAGCTTGTGATGCAGGGATTGATATTAGTGGATTGATGCATTTCCACCATTGGAGTTACGGCTAGGCTACCCTCAGGTGCTATCACGCCACACTAGGTAAGGAATCAATTTAGTGCACCCAGTAAGAATCAATCCAGTAAGAATCAATCCACTTATGATGCAAGCTCATAAAAATACACTAAGATGCAAAAAGTGTAAGAGTGTGTGTGTGTGTGTGTGTGTGTGGTGTGGCGTGACAGCACCTACCCTCAAAGCTTTGGTTGTGGTAATGAACCTTGCTAAAGAGTGAACCCCTCCATTGAGCCTTAAAAAATATATTTAAAAAAAGTCCTCAAGCCTAAAACATTATGAAAGACTCATATAATTTTTCTTTTTTCTTTTTTCTTTATTAGGATGTCTCTATATTATTCTTTTTTTTTGAGAGACTTACATGTTACTCTCATTTAAAAACATAAATTATGATTCTCATATAGTTTCATCTAAGAAAGTGTACATCAAAATAAAGGTAAAGGAAGCATCAAATTAAGGAGTCCCAACTACAGAAGATTAAAGAGTAAAATGCCTACAAATTACAATTACGCCTTCCTCATGAACCCCTCCCGTTCTATTTATCTAAGTTGGGTAGTATTTGCGTCACCCGTTGGCGTTGATGGCAGAGGGTTTTGATGAGCTCGCTGGACCAATGGTGTTGAGCGCCTGCAGACCAAGGCTGTCACATTAGAGCGCCCACCCAAGCAACTAAGGCTGAGTTGGCAATCCACATCAAGGCCACCTTTTGAGAAGATGGCCGAGCGCCCATTTTGATTGGTTGTCCCACCTTCCCTCACAGTTGCTTATCACTTTGCTCGTGGCCTACTAGCTGACAGTATTGCGTGCCGGCCCAACTCCACATGCACTAGTTTTGTCTGGCCATGCTCTCCATGTCAAATTTGGCCGGTCGGTCAAGTGTGACACGGGCCTCATTATATAGGTCTTGGATGTTAGGGCGCTTGGGCATTTTATATATGTATGTGTGTATTATATATATATATATATATATGATACTCATACATATATGCATGCGTACATACATATATGTATGTATGTGTACACATACATACATACATGTATTCACACACACTCACAGACACACTCTCTGTATATATATATACACCTCACCCTTGAAACCTTACTTTTGAACGGAAGGTTCCTTTTGAAGCTCCTCCTAAAATCCTATGGCTCCGTTATGAAGGCCTTTTTTTAATGCCCAAAATGGCTATGAAGCCCGGATTGATGGTCCTTGCAAAGTGTGTTGAGAAGAATCGAGTGTCTTCTATAAATCAAAATATCTTATTACATGTAGTGCGCCCTCATAATAACAAAATGAATGACAATGTGGTTGCTTAGAAGGTGCGCAAATGCATGCGTGTGTATTTGACATCACAACCACCCAAAACAACAATTGGCTACCTAACTAGGCACGTCTTCGTGCTAATACAAAATAGTAAATTAAAATGCACTTGTGCGAATGTCGCATGAAATCTTAATAAAAAATTCCACGATAGAAAGATTTTAATCAAACTAAACACAAAGGTTCTTTTAATCACAAAGTGTAGAAGAAAATTTTACTTTAGTGAGCAATAATTTGTAATGTGGTTTTTGGATAGAGAAAATGTGGTGCTCCATAGGCAACGTAATGTGGAAATTAGAAATGTGTCTTTATCCATTCAAATTAGAGAAATAAAAACTCATATGTTGTTCTTTTTCAATTTAATAATATTAAGGCAAGGTATGATCCCAACTGAAAAAGAAAAAGGATATTAGGTGAAAAGGAGGGCTCATGGGTTGTCTCCAAAGCTGTCTAAAGCCAGCTGGGGAGTTGCTTTGAAGTGGCCCCCTCCCCATGTGATCCTTCTATTACCCTCTCATTATAAGACTTCCTCCAACATTAAGCTAAAACAATAGCCATAGCTAAAGCAGCTAATCACTCTGTGAGGACTTGTTTAATTGGCTTTTATAGCAGAAAAGCCATAGCTGAAGTGTTTCTGTGTGCACTTGTTGAATTAGCTTTAAAGAAGAATAGCCATCTAGCTCTAAAGAAGAAAGCCATTAGCTATGGAGCTTGAGTACAATGCAGCAATCTACAACAACAGAAGATCAAGAGGGCATCGCTTCATCTCTGCTAAGATTTTGATGAAATTGGTGTTCCTAGCTATGGTGGCCATAACTTGCAAGGCGCAAGCGCCTGCGTCGGCGCCTGTTGCGTCGCCGGCGCCAGCACCGGCGCCGAGTTTTGTAAATGTGACTCAATTGCTTGTGTATGGAGGCGATTATGGTACATTCATCAATTTGATGATTGAAACCAAGGTGGATTTGATCTTTCAAGGCATGGCTAATCAAACACAAACTGGGATCACTATATTTGCACCCACAAATGAGGCCTTCAAAACCAAGCTTGCTTCTTCTCTGCTTAAGAACCTTACTGCCTCGCAAAAAGTTAGCCTTGTGGAGTACCATGCCCTCAATAACTGGCAATCCCTCGGTGACCTCCAAAACTCCAACCAAAACCAGACTGCCACCGTTGCTTCTTACAACAATGGAGGTGGCAGGTACTTGCTTACTCATTCCCCTATTGTGTAGGCTAGAGAGAGAAGGCTGCTACTTCACCCTAATGAACTATGGACACTCACTTGCAAATGCATGTGTTTGTGTGTGTGTGGAGAGAGAGAAAGAGAGAGAGAGGAGGGTGTTTGTGTGTGTGTGAGTGTGTGTGTGTGTGTGTGAGATCATTACAAAAAAAAAAAAGTGTGTGTGTGTGTGTGAGATCATTACAAAAAAAAAAAAGTGTGTGTGTGTGTGAGAGAGAGAGAGAGAGAGATGGCACATTTGGGCAAGCGGATCCACATTGATTAGCATATATGACCTAATCAATGTGGATCCGCTTGCCCAAATGTGCCATATCTCTCTCTCTCTCTCTCTCTCTATATATATATATATATGGCTCATGCAAAGGGTTGCAAAGTGATCTAGAGCCTAGAGGCCCTTTTCCTTTCACAAGATTTTATCCCTCATACACTTTGATACTCACATTCTTCTGCATGAGTGGTCTCATCCATCTTTACAAGGTCTTTTAAAAAAGGTTAATAAGATTCTCTCTCTCTCTCTCTCTCTCTCTCTCTCTCTCTCTCTCTCTAACCTAACTCACATCTAGCTATGAACTAAGGTATGAAGATCGTACACGAGAAGTTTTAGGCATTTCTCCTTGTGGGGAAAGGGATCTTTTCCCTTTGTTTTTGCTTGATGGTGTTCAGCATCGTGAGCTTTTGCAGTGAAGGCATCACATACCTAGCTAGGTGCGGTTGGGCATGCCTGGCTAGGTGCAGTTGAGGGGGCAGGGGACCGTTGGCCCCCTCCCAAGGAGACCGGTGATCCCTTGGCCCCAACTGCATCTAGCTAGGTACACATTGCCTCCCCTACAAAAGCTCATTATGTTGTCGTATTCCATGAAGTGGGAATTATAGTGGGATTTTGTCTCAAACTTCTTGTGGTAGTGATAATTGTTGGTCTATTTGAGTTATATATACAACATGAAAATAAACAATATGTTTTAACGATGATTATCTTAATAATACTTGTTTTATATACACAGGTACCTTCTAAACATCACCTTTGGCCAATTGGGCATAGTGCAAATACTAAGTGATTGGACAATAACCAATGTGACAAGCATGGTGTATAGCCAGAGGCCAGTGAGCATTTTTGCCATAAATGAGGTGCTTTTCCCTCAGGACATCTTTGGCCTACCATCACCTGCCCCTGCTCCCTCTCCTTCCGCAGGCGGCCCCACCCCCTCTCCATCTTCTTCTTCATCTACTTCTGGCCCCTCTGGCAGTAATGACTCTAGCTTTGCTCCTCCCTCTTTCACCCCTTCTCTCTCCTCTCTCCTCATCTCTCTTCTTTCCTTCACACTCCTCATCTCTTCACAACTTTGATTACACTCATTTATACCTATTGTTAGGCACATATATATTTATGCAACACTCCTTTTATTCTTTGAAGGTTCTTCTTAACATTTAAATCATGTCCTTCACACCTTCTCTCTCTCTCTCTCTCTCTCTCTCTCTCTCTCTCTCTCTCTCTCTCTCTCTCTCTCTCTCTCCAAACTCCTCCAACTTCAGTTACATCTTTTGAATTTTTATTTGATTGGCTCTCCTTTATAAACCATATTTATTTGTATCTTTCCTTTCATTTCTCTCCTCTACTCATGATTGTTTAATCAAACTCCCAGACTAAAAAATGGACCAAGCCACATTCTATATTCTTTGTTGAAAACTTCTCTAAACAGCCCATTGTATTGGTTTTGTCTAGATAGAAGGTGCAGTGTTACTTTCACTTGAACAAGAGCCTTGACACTCCACTTTCCTCCTTTTGGCATGAAATTATTTGTATGATTAGATTTTTGGATGTATCCTTGCCATTTTATCACAAGAGGAGCCTTGAGCAAGATGTTATTTAAGCTCTCCAAGCATGGTTTTGTGAGAAAACGAAGGGTTGATTTTTATGAATAAGAATATTTATGATTTGTCGCCATTATAGAACCCCCTTGTTCAATCACACTCTACATTCTATCTCTCTCTCTGTCTATATATCTATGTATATTTGTGTACATATATATGTACGTATGTATGTATGTATGCATGCCTGATTTTTGCAAGTTCATGGGTGTAAGAAGTGCATTTTGGTGTGGCTTTCTTTTGGGGGCGAGTTTGAGGACTTGGTAGCATCCATGTGGCCATGTCACCATGTCGTGTGTAATCACCATTACTCACACACTTATGCGATACATGCATGTACACATACATATATATATATATATAACATGTATGTGAGCATCACATTCGTAAATAATTTAATGGATATATGTGCATTCATCTACACATAACAATCACAAATATACAAAATAATATAGATAAGTATGCAACATATATGTACATAATCAACATGGTGCTTTGGGTAATCCAATTTAAGAGAAAAACAAGTGTGCCTATACAAAACCTTTGATCATCCAAAGACCAAACTCAAAGGTGATGGGACATAGATATGGAACAACACATGTGTTAAAACTCTATGAATTGTCCCTATTTCGTGCACAAAGAAATATGACTTAGGACTATGAGACCTCTTTGAATATATAGTCTTGGCCCATATAAACAAGGTAGATGGCAAATCTACGATCCAACATCTCCGATTTGTAGTCCAAAACATGACAAGATTATTTGAGCATGTCCAAAATCCTTCATCATTCAGGGACCAAAGTCACATCCCCACCCCACATACACTGTATTGATGATTAGCAAGGTAATTAGCAAATTTAAGTTATTGAATTAACTCATTCTCTTACATATTCTTAATCTAATGCATTAATAATGCTACTCTCTCTTATCTATTAAGCTAAGTGCTGAATTTTATAATAAAAATTAGTGAATTTCCTACACATAACTTTGTTTTGATGAAGGAAATTGATTAAAGCATCATAACTAGTCAAGATTTATGTGTACTGAGAGGAAATTAGTATATTTACACATAGTTTAGTGAAAATTAAGTGATATAGCTTATAATTAGTAGATTAAATGATAATACAACATGGATTAAGCTTTGAATGCATCTCATTTAATTCATCACTCATAGTTAGTGAAATTATGCAGAATTCTAGAGAGAGGGAATTAAGAAAAATAGAATTAGAGGCTAGATATTTTTCAATAATTAGAAAATGGTTAAGAATGATTAAGGGATCATAAATCAATGAATTTCATCAATCATTGAACTCTCCTAATTAAGTTATTAGCAAACTAAGCTAATTTTTAGAGAGAATCTAGTGGAAAATTAACTTAATAAGTGAGATTAGTCATGAAATCATTAGTGAATGATCTAAACCTTTCTTAGATTACTAATAAATTGCTAATCAATGATGAAAGTTAAGGCTAGATAATTAATCTAAGCAAAAATTACTAGATTTTTTACCAAATTCACTGAGGAAAATTAGGAGTTAAAACTAGAATTGGTTAAGGATTTGTAATTAAGATAATATTAGCATGAATTAAAGGCAAAAATTAGAGGAATCTTAATTTTGTTTAAATCCTCTTCAAAAATCACTTTTAGATGAATAAATGACTACAAATTAGTGTTTCTTCTTGGAAAATTACAAGACCTTAGCATCATCATCTTCAAATCTAAATTCACTTAGGAAAATTACTAGGATGAATTTTTGAACTCATTGGAAGTAGAAATTGAATTTTGAGTAGTAAAAATTAACCAAATTTGACCAAAGAAATTAATGATAATTAGCATTAATCATGGAAAGATTTAAATTCTATAATTTATCTATATTTTATAGAGAATTATAATTAAATTTAATTTAAAGGAAAATTTCCCAATATTTTTGGGTGAAAAATCAAAATTTTATCTAATTTTAGCTCATAATTGCATTAATCATAAATAAATACAAAAAAATCAAAAATAAATCTAGAAAAATTGGAAACTACAGAAAAATTCAATAAAATGGTACCAATACCTTGGATATATTTCCTAATTTGTCCATTAATCTGTGACAGTGACAGTTCTCTATCTTTTTTATTTTTTCTTCTAATCTTTTTTCGTGAGGAAATGGCACCCAAACGTTCTCGTGATGGTGGTAAGGCCCTTGACAACACGGGAACAAGTGCTAGACATGCCATTGGAATGGTCAATGCCTCGTAAGGCACAATAGCGAACATAGAGCAGATAGGATAAGTTAAATTATTGTTAAATTATATTAGCATCGCATTGCGAGACCATAAAAGCCTAGGTAACCCTAAAGAAGAATTGTCCGAGGAAATTTGATATCCAAGTTGAATACAAGATTCTATTAGACCTTCAGTTTTGCATCCTTTGGGTGATAGCTGCTCCAAAATCTCTCCCTTCTTTGACCACACTTTAACAACTGCCTATTGGGTTCTCAATTAAGGCCACAAAGGTATGATCCACTTGCTTTACTTTCTCATACTACCTTTTAGTTCTTGGTCCACATTTAATTGGTCTTCTCCTTGACTTTGGCTCTGTTATCACCTAAATACAAAACAATAAACGATTAGGCTCAACCCAGTATGCCAGAGTGTTTTCCCTTCCATGGATACCATCAATATATGGTTGCCTGCAGGGTCAGAATCATCTGTATCATCACATACTTATTCAGTTTATTAATCAAATACACAAACCAACACATATGCACACATTTATACATCAATCCTGTTGCACCCAACCCTATATCAACAGCTCTCTGAAATATAATGCAGTTCCTAGTGTTTCATATTTCCCAAAGATATCAAAATCTGATTATGTTGAAGATAAGATCAGCATGTTCCCATTTCCCAAACAACCAATCCTCCCATAGTCCATACATCCCAGTACAAGTATACACCCATCTGTAGATTTTAGACCAAGTACCTCTAATAGCTAGACAGTCCGAAAAGGCATGTTTCCCATCTTCAACAGTAGTTTCACATCTGGGAACAACACCCATTAGTGAAGTTTCTCTATACTAGTTTGACCCCCAAAGGAAGAGCTCCCATACAAAATCTCCACAGAAAGACTTGGGACTTTATAGGGATCTTCAATTCCCAGATGGTCTTCCATCTTTCCTCCAACTACAAGGACCCCAACTTGTCTTTTGGATCTTATTACAATAAACCACATTCTCCTTAGTTTTCCTTAATTCCCTATACAGTACACTGGTGGTCCCCTTGTCCAGCTTAACCCCATTATACCAAACCCAATCCTTTACCCAACATGATTCATCATATGCTATTGAATACCATCCTTTCTGCACCCCTTCCAGCACAAATCTGGCTGATTGACTTTCCCTAGAATTCAGACTGAATTCCTCATCCAGCTGTGCAGGATCCTTCCATCCCACCAAAAATCTATCCTAGCAATCAAACAATTTCTTAAGGCCTTTATTATTCAAACTTCTGGTAGTTTTAAGATCCTGTAGGACTCTAGGAGGGTTAAATTTATGTGTCCACCAAATCCCAAGACATAATAAAGAGTTACCTGAAACTCTAGTGCATCCCTCCCATACTGTTAATTCTAAATGCTCTTTCCATTTGTTACTCAACATCTTGACTAAAGAAGATCTTGTGATCTTGAGGGGGGCATAAGCAAACACCTTATCCTTCCAATCTAAGCCTTGTCATTTGCCTCCATAAGAAACATGAGAGCCTTCTACAATTTCCTTAAGAATCTTTGTCCATAGCTTCTCTTGATTGCAAGCATTTAGGGAGCAAAAGTTCTATTCTGGCCAATGTATATGAGAAGGGAGATGAAGAATACCAATGCTCCCTTATTCTTTAGGGAAAGTAAGTCTATCCCATGCCAACCAGGCTAAGGCTTTCTTATTAGAATTACCATTTTTCCATAAAAATTCTCTAATGGGTTTGATGATTTTCTGCCAATGACCTTTCCCAAAGTTAAGCATTGGGCATGAGAACATAAAGTAGGCATTCAACATTGTGTTACATATGGCCACTCTATCATGAAATGGGACTCTAATGCCTTCCCACTTTTTTAACTTAAATTGAAACCTGTCTAGATCCCAATCAGTAAGCTGCTTCTTAGTCACATATACCCCAAAAGGAACCCCTAAGTGTCTAACTACTTGCCCTCTTCTGATGACCTCATCTCTTTAAATCAAAATCATTGTCCAGAGAGACTTATAATTTTGGACTTTTGTACACTACATTTAGATCCCTAAGCATCAGCAAAATCCTGAATGATATCAATGGCCCTCCTTACATTTTCACTGTCAGCTTTTAAGAAAAGTAGAGAGTCATCAGCAGCAGCAAAGCATTATATTATCAACTGTTCCCCATTATTCAGCTTCAATTCAGTTACTTTCCTTCAGCAAAAGCACATTCCAAAGCAACAATTAAGGGGTGAGAGGCAATGGCAAGCAGTAAAGGAGCAAGGGGGCATCCGTGCCTCACAGATATGTTCACATTAAACCCTCCGACAATCCTGCCGTTCAATAGTAATTTATAATTTCCTCCAAAAGTAAGGGTATATATATACATGTAACCATTCTCATACCAAACCCCAATTTCTCCATTACCCTTGCTACTACAAATGAACAATGTATTCTATCATAAGATTTCTCTAAATCCAGTTGTAGCATAATGCATTTCTGTCTTGTTCTCAAAGCCGGATCTTTACCCCAGCATTGCAGCATAAATATTATCATATATAGATCTGCCCTTGAGGAAGCCATATTGTCTCTTGGAGATAACATCCTGAAGAACAAGAGTAACCTTAACAACAATGACTTTAGCCAACACTTTGTAAGTGACAGTCATCAATGTGATAGGCCTCCAATGACTGAATCTTTCGTAAGCAACATGTTTGGGAATGAGCTTGATCAGCCCCTCTTTGAAGTCCTTGTCCAGATTTCTTGTCCTGAAAGCTTCTCTACAAATTTTCCCAACTAAATTCTTCAGGGATGACCAAAAAGCTACGAAAAATTATATAGACAAACCATCCCACCCAAGTGATTTTTCCTTTCCTAGTTTATGAAGAGCATCCCAGCATTCATTTAGTTCAATATCCCTCTCTAACCATTTAGCCTTATTTGAATCTATTTTGGTATTAACAACCTCAAGCAATTTATTTTCAACTTGATACCTTTCAGCTTACCAGTCCTCTCCTAGACTAAGAGTAGATCCTAGAAATTTCACCCATTTCTCAGCAATCATATCTATATCCTCAACCTCATGACCATTTTCATCTAATACCTTCCCCATCACTTCTTTGCCCTTAACCTCATTCATCTTAAATAAATGTCTATCAGGTTTCCTTTTATTTTCCATTTACATCTACTATCAGCTTTCCTAGAACAGTTCTAATCTTTTTGCCAAAAACAAAGTGAGCCAAAAGAAAAAAAAAGAAAAAAAAGAGGAGGCTCACACAAATGTAAAGATGCAATCATTCACCCCCCCACCTCGTTTTAGGAATTCCCAATACACCACTAACCTCTTCATGCATTAACTAGGTTTTCTTATTCCTTCTAGAGGAACAAAGACCATTGAACGTCATTCAACATCAAAGCCATCGACAAAGCTTGTTCATTCTCCCCACACAAAGATCCTCAACGCGATCATGCAGACGTGATCGCCCATCAAGAAGGGGGGAATGCTAATCCAATTCTAGGATTAACAAGAGCTACCGCCATTACCTTTACATCAAGGAGTCACGGTAGATACACCAAAGGGTCATACATTCAAGATATGAAGCAATAGTGTCCAAAGGTAAAACTTGGACGAGCGCCCGTAATGGTGTGAAGGAGTATTTATGGCGATTCCTGCTTCTAGAGCGTGTGGTAGCAAGATAGGATGAAGTCCTAAGTGATGTACTTCATGGATATATTATGAGAGTAGTCATTATAATAGAATTAGGCCTCTTATGAGCCTAAAGTGCCTAGCCAACCAGAGTTTAAGTGAGTGTGAACACTTATGGCCATGTATATAAGTGAATTTCTCTCATAATACAACATACTCTCCCATTGTGCAATTGAGTCTTGCTCTTGTTAATCCTCTTGCTAATCTCTCATAATACAACATACTCTCCCATTGTGCAATTGAGTCTTGCTCTTGTTAATCCTCTTGCTAATCTCTCTCCCTAATGCATGCTAGTGAGTGTGTGTGAGTGACAATGCTCACGGGAGATGCGGTGGAATTGCTTCTCAAGGAGTTGTAGAGCTTGGATACCTCAAGGGTTACAAGCTCGGCCATTGGAAATATCCTCATGATAGTTGCGGTTCACTCTGGTAATGTCTTTTTGGATGTGTTTTCTTCCATGGTTTACTTCTCCTCTCCTTCTCCTTCTCCTTAATGGCTTCTCTCCTTCTCCTTAATGGCTTCTCTTTCTCTTGTTGTGTGTGTGTGTGTGTGAGAGAGAGAGAGAGAGAGATTGATTTCGAGTTGTAGGTTGCTCTTACAGATGAGCTCCCCTCCTCTATCTGCTTCCCCAACATGGTGTGCTCCCCCGACACTTTCAATTGGCTTCCCTCACACATGCACTAGCTCCATCCATGGTTTTCTTCTCCTCTTCTTCTCCTTGATGGCTTCTCTTTCTCTCCTATTGTGTGTGTGTGTGTGAGAGAGAGAGAGAGAGAGAGAGAAAGAGAGATTGATTTCTGTGGGTTGCTCATGCAGGTGAGCTCCCCTCTTCGCTTGCTCCCCCGACACTTTCGGTTGCTCTGTTTTCGGCCTCCCCTCAACGGTCTACTTCCCCAAGTCCTGATTTTGTTTTTCTCTCTTAGACAAGATGCATAGTAGGTATAGGTATCTTACCTATAATAACAATGATGGTGGGGCTACCATTGGTAATATACTTTGGCATTATATGCATGCATTAAATTTGTGTGTTTGTTTGAGAGAGAGAGAGAGAGAGAGAGAGAGAGAGAGAGAAATACACGGACCTTGAACAAGAGAACACGGCACTCAAGGAGGAGGTGAGTGCATTGAAAGTGGAACTGGTAGCCGTCAGGAACACCGAGAAGGAAGCAGGGGACATCAATGACAACACTCTCACGGCCATCAAAGAAGAGATCTCCAAGGAGATCACAAAGGACATGGAGGGAAAACTCGAAGCCAAGCAGTCAGGATGGGTTGAAGTGGTGAAGAAGAACATCCGTAAAGAAGTGAGGGAGGAGACTCAAAGGGAAGAACACCAAATCATTCACACCACCATTGAGGAGGAGGAGATGAGGCAGGCCCTCCACCTCAACATTCGAGTCGGGTATAGCCGAGACACCCGACTCCACTCCCGAGAAAGATGGAAATCTTCTATGCACGAAGCTCGACTACAGGGAAGAGGAACCTCTCCCCTTCACCAAAGCATGGAGAGCTGAGAAGGAAAGAATATACGCTCTTATAACAATGCCTTGGCATTTGTTTCACTGGGGGTGTTCACTTGGATACTCAGTTCACTAATAAGGGGGAGGAGTATTTAATTTTTGAATCCATGGTACTACCTATCATCGTGTTGGTCCTGTAATACTTCATGAAACATGAGATGCGGCTCCTCAATTTGTCCAATTATATGTGTATGATACGGAGAGTCTATCATGTCCTAGCATATCATAGTAAGCATTCTCAGTCAGTTTACATCCACTTTCCAATATTAATAATATATGTGCATGTGGAAAACCTCTTTTTTGAAATTCAATAACAGAAACAAATCCTACCACCCTTGCAAATAATGCTCTTTTCACCAATAAGTGCATCATATCCTTATGCTTCTCATAGAAGACCCGTGCTGTCAAGTCCGGTCGATCTTGGGAAGTTTGACCCGGCAGTAAAGCATTGATTATTTCATCCCACTTAGAATTGCAAGTAAAGGTAATAAAAAGATCAGGCTTACCCATCTTTCGTACAATTGCCATTGAATCCTGATACTTTCTAATCTTGATTCTTCCATGCTACTTTATGCATCAACAATGTACTGTTGCAAAAGTCAGCCACTACTATGCAGAAGGTAGACATTTGTATCTTCCCTTATCTGTAATCTATATGCATAATATTGCCATTGAGTTATAGTCTTTGGCTCCTCATTTAAACCTTGTCTATTCTTAATATGAAGTGGAATTCCAAGATGCCAACCATCCTCTCCTAGAGGAAACATAACATATAATAGAGGCATATATGAATGATGCAAGTTACATATTCTTTTTATAGCACCTATGCAAGACATTATTTGAATCTCTATGACCTACATGAAAATCATCTTGTTAACCCGGCATGATAGCAGCAACCTCACTCCCTGTAGGAACCAAGTACTGCCTTGAGGTTGATCGAGCTTCTATGATAACCATTCTCAAATCAACATGTGGACTTGTCTGCAGCGTTTCCTCTCTTGTTGCACTCAAGCATTGTCTCTATGCTCATTTGATTAGCAACCTTGATCTTGATTATGCCATATCTTTAGTTAATCTAGTTAATCTCTTGATTAGTTTGAATTTATGACTAATTATGAAGTTTAGTATGTGGTTTTATCCTCCTTAAACTTCAACAATTGGTATCAGATCTTAGTTCCTAGACATATCATTCTTTAGAATCTTCTTCATACCCATCTAGCTCTCCTACCTTCTCATTTAAGCTTAAATCCCATTAGCATAACCGTTGTTTAATTAAGCTTCTTCATACCCATCTAGCTCTCCTACCTTCTCATTTAAGCTTAAATCCCATTAGCATAACCGTTGTTTAATTGCGTTTCCTAATCTCTCTTACACTTGCAAGAAAGATTGTGAGAGCCATAGGAAAATCACATTGTGTGTCAAAACGTAAAGCTTCTTGGAGCACTTCTATGCATGGTGCAAGAATTCAAGGCCACAATCACAAATTGGAAGTTGTAGTGCAGAAAGAGGTTTGCAAAAGAGATGCACAGAAGACCACTTCAAGTAGGAAGGAGTCGGGTTTGTTTAGTCAAGCTTAAACACACAAGAATCAATTGGTGAAGACTAATAATGCCATAACATTTTCGACTACCTTTTTTGAACACATTCCCGTTAAGCTGTGCCAAACTATGTATTTTCTAACAATGCCATGTTATGTATTGATAATCGTGCTCTGAGTGAGTTTCAAGTTGTAAGAGCATAGTCGAGAATAATGGCAATGTGAGCTAGAAATCCTAGACTAGCAAAAACTCAAGTAATAAAGTTAAATATATAAGGACAATAAACGTACATTTTAAAATGATTTTCTACCTTTTTAAATACGAAGTTTCGAGCTAAATGAAAAAGCTAGTGTGGAAATCTCTATTCGGAGAGAAAATAACGTTTTCGTGGGCCATGACGTCATGTGATAGGGCGCTTGAAGCACTGAGAGGGTATGGAATCTACTGGTCTTCTCTCCTTGCCAACCCATTTCAACACTATCAAACAATGGTAACTAGCATTTAATGAACATTTCGAATAGAGTGCGGTAAGAATCTCATTAGGAAACAAAAAGCTATGGATACGAGAGAGAAAAAGGAACTTTTTTCTTCTACTCCTATTTTTTGTTCTAAATTCATCAATTCTTTTCCCTTTCTCATGTGTTTCATTCTACCCTGTCTAATGGCTTTTCATTAGGTAAGTTCGATTGCTCCTTACCTTAGAGTCATACTAGAGTTCTTTTCTGTAACTACTTTTCATTGGCAACAGGTGATTCGTTTTGTGCACCGGTGGTACATAATCGTATTGTGGTATGTGTCTCTAGCTTTCAACCCTTGGCCAATTTTGTGTTACGGCTTGACATGCTGCGAATCCTCTCGAAAGAGAAGAGGGCTTTCGGAAATGCAGACACAGGTGGTGCATGGTTGTCGTCAGCTCGTGCCGTAAGGTGTTGGGTTTAGCCTCGCAACCCCCATGTTTAGTTTGGAATGGACTGCTGGTGATAAGCCATTAGATGGTGGGCATGATGTCAAGTCAGCATGCCTCCAAGAAAGGTTTAACCAACTGATCTTACGAAAGCACTTTCGCAACCTCTTCGTTTACTGAGCCAAGTAATCGGAGAAAAGGGATTCGAACCTTTCTTTGGCTTACACATTACCTTTCCTGGTTGCTTTTCGCAAGCCTGTTTTGCGATTTGGTTTGATTGCACCTAATTCGTGGTTCTCCCATTCAACCCGCCACATACGTACATGCATACATACATACGTGTGTAAATATATATGCATACATACATACGTACACACGTGTATACACACAGACATATATATGCATATATGTGCGTACGTGTGCATATACCTACACACACACATGTATGTATTTACCGGATTTTAAAAATGTTTTACTATTTCTTTTGATTTTTAATAGTATTTTAAAAAAATAAAAAAATTACGTAAAAAATCAAAAACATTTCCACACTTCCCCTAGTAGGGCATGCCTCTCTTGCTCCCCCTCTTTCTCTCACCTATTTGTGTGTGTGTGTGTAGTACGATTGAATGCCACAACTTTATAAGCCATGGCATTCAGCACATACATGGTCTAAAGCATTGGAGCGCTTCTCAAGAAAACCCATTTTTAAAGTTTTTGTTATGTATCATGATGCGTCTTTAAAAATCTTTGTTCTTGGTTCAAAGGCTGAGAAAGGCCACCCATGATGGACCACCTCTCTCTAGCTCTGTGTATCATGGTGCGTCTTCAAAAATCTTTGTTCTTGGTTCAAAGGCTGAGAAAGGCCACCCATGATGGACCACCTCTCTCTAGTAGGGCATGTGGTGACCCATTATGCCTCTCTTGCTCCCCCTCTTTCTCTCACCTATTTGTGTGTGTGTGTGTAGTACGATTGAATGCCACAACTTTATAAGCCATGGCATTCAGCACATACATGGTCTAAAGCATTGGAGCGCTTCTCAAGAAAACCCATTTTTAAAATTTTTGTTATGTATCATGGTGCGTCTTTAAAAATCTTTGTTCTTGGTTCAAAGGCTGAGAAAGGCCACCCATGATGGACCACCTCTCTCTAGCTTGTGATTATGGTAATGCCACATTATGTAGAGCCCTCTACTCAGGGCGGCTTCTAAGCCATTCATTGACCCAAGGTGGATTGTAATAGCACATAGACTTGCTGGTTGGTGGGTGTGTGAGGCCTACCTTTGTGTGAGGCCTACCTTTAATGCCATGGCATTCGTGGTGGTGGCTTTAAAAGTCATCGGCAAAATGAGACATCCGAGCATTTCTCGAGTAAATGTTTACTCTATTTCCAAAACATTCAAATATAATTTTCCAAGTTAATTTCTCTCTTGTTTTTTTTTTGTCATAAAAGGTTATTATCAAGTTTGATCTGAGCCCCTTGGATAATTTTGATCTAGGCCGTCCAACGCACGAACCAAAAAAACCAGAGAAAGAAAACCTGACAGAAAAACCCGAATTTGCAGACAAGTCCTCATCGCACTCGCACTGACAGAGCCTCCCTCGCCAAAGGCCTCCCTTTTTCTCTCTTCTCTCGTGGAGCCGGGCTTGACACATGAAGCTCTGCACAGTGTTTTGTTTGAGCACTCCACTGTCAAATTTTGGACTGTGAAAGCACAAAGTCTTACTCCCAAAAGAAGCGGAAAGGGGATGTATCACAAGGGAGGCCGGATCTCAATGTAACGGACCGTGTTGAATTTGTAGAGAAATTTGCAGACGAGTCCTCATCGCACTAACAGAGCCCTCCACGCCAGACGACCCCCCCCCGCCCCCCCCTTGCCAAAGGCCTCCCTTTTTCTCTCTTCTCTCGAGGAGCCGAGCTTGACACATGAAGCTCTGCACAGTGTTTTGTTTGAGCACTCCACCGTCAAATTCTGGACTGCAAAAGCACAGAGTCTTACTCCCAAAAGTGTCCAGAAAGCGGCAAAGCAAGCAGGCCAAAAAGTGATGGCCTCGGTCTCGAAGAGAAAAGGGGATGCCTCAGAAGGGAGGTCGGCCAAGAGATGGGATCTCAATGTAATGGCCTGTGCAAAGGATGGTAAACTCAATTTAACTCTGCGTCTGATAAACAATCCTCTTCTTGAAGAAGGCTCTTTCAAATTCGACAAGGATGCGGTTGCACAAATTTTACAGAGCTTGCCTAATGTAAAGAAGAAGCTTAGTGACCTTAAGGATGAAATGAAGGGTATGAAGATGGAGCTCAGGGATCTGCAAGACGAGAGACAAATTTATACGCCTCTGTTACTTATCAGGCACTCAACTGCCATAAGCTTAATGTCGTCACTATGCAATATCAGTTTATGCGCACGATGTAGTAAGATCAGATACTGAGACAAAAAAGTGGGTAGCCCATGATAAGTTCTTTCTTTGCCAACCTCAGTGAAATCTCCTATTATAAGAGCTAGTGGTATGCACTACGATGAGACCATTTTGCTTGAGCAGTATTGAAAAGATAAACTAGGGTTTTAAAAGCTCAACAGACAAGGATATAGTGAAGCTTGGCATAATGGGTCACCACGTGCCCTACTAGGGTGAGTGGAAATTTCTTTCATTTTTTATGATTTTTTAACAATTTTCTCAATTTTGTTTTTCAAAAAATACTATTAAAATCAAAAAAATAGTACAACATTTTCACAATCCGATATACATGTGTGTGTATAGATATATACACACGTACGTAAATATATACATATATATGTTTGTGTGTATATACGTGTGTACGTATGCATGTATGTATATATATATACACACGTATTTATGTATGCATGTATGTACGTGGCGAGTCGAATGGGAGAAACCACGAATCAGGTGCAATCAAACCAAACCACAGAACAAGCTTGCGAAAAGCAATTGGGAAAGGTAATGCATAAGTCAAAGAAGGGTTCGAATCCCTTTTCTCATGATTACCTGGCTCAATACAAAGAGGTTGCGAAAGCACTTTCGTAAGATCTCAGTCGGGTTAAACCTTTCCTAGGGGCATGCTGCCTTGACGTCATGCCCACCTTCCACCTACTTATCACCAAAACAGTCTGTTCCAAACTAAAGATAGGGGTTGCAAGATGAAACCCAACACCTTACGACACGAGCTGACGACAACCATGCACCACCTGTGTCTGCATTTCCGAAGGCGCTCCTCTCTTTCAAGAGGATTCGCAGCATATCAAGCCATAACACAAAATTGGCCAAGGGTTGAAAGCCAGACCCATAGAACGTAATACGATTATGTATCGTTGATGCACAAAACGAATCACCTGTCGCCAATGAAAAGTTTTTATGGAAAAGAACTCTAGTATGACTCTAAGGTAAGGAGCGATCGAACCTAGTGTAACAACCTAATGAATGAAACACATGAGATTTGATGAAGAGCTTGGATCTCACTGTAGACTTGATCAAATTGAATCCTGACTTCACCAGCTTGTAGAGCATGCTTGAAAACCCCCAGGGCTAAGAGGAATTAGCCCATTTGATTGGATGAAGACAAGATCTGTAGATTTCTTAAAAAACCTTGCGCTGGAAAAAAACGGGATTTCTTCTTGATGCGCTGGCGGTTTGCGCTTGTGATTGGCTTGGCTAGAGCTCCTTTGGGTTAGCTATCTTGGGCTAGAAGGGTTTGGGCAATGGTTGAGTGTGCAAGGAGAGGGAGCTCCTCCACTGGCTAGGGGTGCAGAGACTAGTTAAAAAAAGAGGAAAAATTATAATTTTCTACTAATCCTAATTAGCAAAATGATTAGCAAGATAATGAGCTGACAAATTGACGGATTCTAGGCATGGCTCTGATACCATGTTGAAATTACAGCAATGTGATGAGCTATAGTGGATCAAATACTAGAATCAACATCATTAACAAAGTGATTAGCAAATAATTAAGACGTAATTAGTGAGTAATTAGAAAATAGCTTACTGTAGGCATGGATAATCAAAAACCAGCAAATTCTCATTAGGCCAATGCCTCAATTTATAGAGTTTACATCCAAGAATCTAATCCCACTGATTTCTCCTTGATTCACTCCACCTCTTTTGCTTGATTCTCTCCACCTCTTCACTTTTCCCAGAATATCTTCCAGAATATCTCCACACTTCCTAAATCTTCTCATGCTACCCTTTATTCTCTCCCAGTAGATTCTTCTCACCTTTTCACAGGTTCTCTCACATTTACACATTCTCTTTTACAACCTCTAACCAAGGGCTTGTTCCCGCACACACCCTATTCACTTGTATATTTCAACATTGAATTCTTACATCATGCATAGAAGTGCTCCAAGAAGCTTTACTTGAATCTCACACACAATGTGATTTTCCTATGGCTCTCAGTGTCTTTCTTGTAAGTGTAAGAGAGATTTAAAAACCTAATTAGATAAGAATTATACTAATGAGATTTAAGCTTAAATGAGAAGGTAGGAAAGCTAGATGGGTATGAAGAAGATTTTAAAGAATGATATGCCTAGAAACTAAGCTCTAATACAAATTGTTAGAGCTTAAGGAGGATCAAACCACAGAGTCAACTCCATAACTAGTCATAAACTCAAACTTATCAAGAGATTAACTAAAGACATGACATAATCAAGATCATGGTTGCTAATCAAATGAGCATAGAGACAACGCTTGAGTACACTAAGAAAGATAAACTTTCATTAGATGATGCCTCTTATATAGGCTTGAGTTACATGGTCTTCATGCATAAGCAATGATGCATGAAGTGCATCTCTAAATCAACTCCACTTCATTCTCTCCACTCTAGGTGAATTTGATGGTATCTACTCAAGGATTGTTCGATCAAGGCTAAGAAAGAGAGCTTAAACATGAAGGTCCCCTTAGCATATTTAAACGTAATTCCATCACCATCATCTTTGGATGGAGAGATAGATATAATACCAGTGAGTGAGGGTGATAACGAGAGCGCAAGCAAGACATGCATAGGATGAGATTGCTTCTCCTCACAATAAAGAGACCAATACGAGACCTAACCAAGGGCCTGTTAAACCTAACAAAACTTTGAGCAAATGGAAAATCAAATGGAAGGCCTATTGAGATAAAAAGTCCAAGGAAAAAAGGTCAACTTAGCATATTTAAACATAATTTTACCACCATCATCTTAAGGTGGGGATATAGATATGATACCAGTGAGGGTGATTAACGAGAGCGCAAGTAAGACATGCAAAAGATGAAATTGCTTCTCTTCACAACAAAGAGACGTATACAAGACCTAACCAAGGGTCTGTGAAACCTAACAAAACTTTAAGCAAATGGAAAATCAAACGAAAGGCCTATTGGGATAAAAAACATCAAAATCAGGGAATAGTAAATCATCCATTGAGACTCTAAAAAGCACTACACCAAGTTTACCGCTAGGGAGTAGAGAATTCACAATAAAAGACATGCTTAAACAAAAGACCAAGGGAAAAAGGTCAAAATCAGGGAGTGGTAAATCATCCATTGAGACTCTAGAAAGCACTACACCTAGTTCACCGCCGCTAGGGAGTAGAGAATTCACAATAAAAGACGTGCCTAAACAAAAACAAACAAATAGTCAATAAGACCTAGAAAGCCTAGGAGGGTCGGTACTAGTGACACGATGAAGTCTTGAAAGAAAACCTCAAAGCTTTTGAGAGCAGAATTCAAAAGAAAACCAAAATCTCCAAAAATTGTAAAGAATACCCCAATCCATGAGAAGAAAAAGAACAACTACAAGCAATGAGGAAACTGGTAAGAGACACGCAAACAATGTTTGAGGAAACTGGTAAGAGACACGCAAACAATGTTTGAGGAACCACCTTCAATCGTACTACAAAAAGAGAAACCTCTGAAATCAAAGCTCCAAACTATAATAGAAGAAACATCAAATCAGCAAGAGATACAAAAATAGGGTCAAAACCAATACAACCCAATAAAATTCAACAATCCTTTACTGTAAAAAATAATGAAGTCCCTAGAATAGACAAAGCCCAGAATGACACCAAGGACGCTATTTGCTCTCCAAATAGAGATTTTCACACCAACTTTTCCATTTAGCTCGAAACTCTGAGACTCTTAATAGAGTAATTCCTGTCTCCTGGTAGGAAGGGGAGGAATATAGGACTCTCAAGAAGGATGTCTCTATTGGTGACATAAGAAGAAGATGGTAGAGTAGCAAGCAATAAACCTTCAAAAATGTCAACGTTAACATAATTGTGCTTGCAAATCTCTAGCCATTACCCTATTGTGTGCAATCACTCTCTATTAACTTCCATGCTAAACTTTCACTCTCTAATCACTTACATCCATTATAGCACATATGCGAAATAAGATAAGCCCATATGCACTACAAAGAACGCGCATGGTGCATTTTCATGGTAAAGGTTGAACGCAGTGATAATTTTGGAATAGATATGAAACTCACTTGTACATCTCCAACATAGTGATTTTAGAGATTTAATTTTTTGTGTTGAATATTTTGAATAATCTTGTATTCAAAAAGGTAGAAAATAATTTTAAAAAGTATGCTTACTGTTCTTATTTATTTAACTTTATTACTCGAGTTTTAGCTAGTATAGGCTTTCTAGCTCACATTGCCGCTATTCCCGACTATGCTCTTACAACTTGGAACTCACTCAGAGCCCGATCATTAATTCATAACATGGCATTTGTTGAAAAATAAATAGTTTGACATATCTTATTCGTAAATGTGTTCAAAAAAGGTAGTCAAAAATATTATGGCATTAATAGTCTTCACCAATTGATTATTGTGTTTAAGCTTGCCTAAACAAACCCAACTCCTTTCTGCTTGAAGTGGTCTTCCATGCACCTCTTTTGCAAACCTCTTTCTGTGTACAACTTCTAATTTGTGATTGAGGCCTTGAATTCTTACACCATGCATAGAAGTGCTCCAAGAAGCTTTATTTGAATCTCACACACAATGTGATTTTCCTATGGCTCTCAGTGTCTTTCTAGTAAGTTTAAGAGAGATTTAAAAACCTAATTAGATAAGAATTATACTAATGAGATTTAAGCTTAAATAAGACGGTAGGAAAGCTAGATGGGTATGAAGAAGATTTTAAAGAATGATATGCCTAGAAACTAAGCTCTTATACAAATTGTTAGAGCTTAAGGAGGATCAAACCATAGAGTAAACTCCATAACTAGTCATAAACTCAAACTTATCAAGAGATTAACTAAAGACATGACATAATCAAGATCAAGGTTGCTAATCAAATGAGCATAGAGACAACACTTGAGTACACTAAGAAAGATAAACTTTCATTAGATGATACCTCTTATATAGGCTTGAGTTACATGGTCTTCATGCATAAGCAATGATGTATGAAGTGCATCTCTAAATCAACTCCACTTCATTCTCTCCACTCTAGGTGAATTTGATGGTATCTACTCAAGGATTGTTCGATCAAGGCTAAGAAAGAGAGCTTAAACATGAAGGTCCCCTTAGCATATTTAAACGTAATTCCACCACCATCATCTTTGGATGGAGAGATAGATATAATACCAGTGAGGGTGATAACGAGAGCGCAAGCAAGACATGCATAGGATGAGATTGCTTCTCTTCACAATAAAGAGACCAATACGAGACCTAACCAAGGGCCTGTTAAACCTAACAAAACTTTGAGCAAATGGAAAATCAAATGGAAGGCCTATTGAGATAAAAGTCCAAGGAAAAAAGCTCAACTTCGCATATTTAAATGTAATTTTACCACCATCATCTTTGGATGGGGAGATAGATATGATACCAGTGAGGGTGATTAACGAGAGCGTAAGTAAGACATGCAAAAGATGAGATTGCTTCTCTTCACAACAAAGAGACGTATACAAGAACTAACCAAGGGTCTGTGAAACCTAACAAAACTTTAAGCAAATGGAAAATCAAACGAAAGGCCTATTGGGATTAAAAAATGTCAAAATCAGGGAATAGTAAATCATCCATTGAGACTCTAAAAAGCACTACACCAAGTTTATCGCTAGGGAGTAGAGAATTCACAATAAAAGATGTGCTTAAACAAAAGACCAAGGGAAAAACGTCATAATCAGGGAGTAGTAAATCATCCAATGAGACTCTAGAAAGCACTACACCTAGTTCACCGCTAGGGAGTAGAGAATTCACAATAAAAGACATCAAGTCAGCACAAGAGATACAAAAATAGGGTCAAAACCAATACAACCCAATGAAATTCAACAATCCTATACTGCAAAAAATGATGAAGTCCCTAGAATAGACAAAAAAAAATGAAAAACTGGGACAAGATTATGGGTTTTCAAACAGAACGCAAGAGTGAAACCTTCATAGAATCTTCGTCCTCAAAACTTGAGTTTGGGAAACAAGAGACAAAAACCGATGAGAAAATGTGGACAAATGGAAATTTAAGTCTAAACATTCGGCTGATGGTCCCCAATCCTTGAAAACAATGCCTTCATATTTTGACATCGAGAAAAAATCCCAAAAAGGGAGCTTACCTCATGTGTACAAGAAATCAAGGGTAGACAAGAAACAAGAGAAGGGTTGCAAGCAGTACTTAATGCACCTGTCACACAGTAACCATACCTTTGAGGGAATTTCCGAAACAACCACCAAAAAATATTGGCAGAATCAAATTAATGGGTCAAAGGGGGACAACAAGGACAAAATGACTCCCAATTTCAAGAGACAAATAAGGATACAATGGACAAAAAGGACTCATCAAAACCACTTGTGGAAGTTCCAGAGTGAAGAGAGTAGGAAAATACTATGGCAGTGAGAGTGCAAATACAACTTTGCCTATATCACTAGAGCAAGTAAAAACGACGGCCATTCTAGATAGTGGAGCTGAAATTAGTGTTTTGATTGAAGAAATGCGGGAAAAGTAGGGAAAGAGGACCCTAAAGAAAACAAAGATGACATTGCAGATTGCGGATGGCAATCTCAAGAAACCCTTAGGACTTCTAGACAATGTGGTAGTCAAGTCTTGTGGCATTGAGTATGTTCATACGTTTGATGTGGTTGCCTTGGAAGAGACCCAAACTATGAGGTGATATTAGAACAACCTTTTATGCACCAGTTACAAGTCATTCAACTACCTCTATCTTTGGCACGACCATGCTATTACTAAAGGTAAACCTCAAATACCACTCGCAATATATATCGAGATGTGACACACTCACCTGTAGAGGAATTTGACTGTACCACCACTACTAAAGATCATTCAATCTCCTATGTACTGTACTTTCTATATCTCAAATCTTGGAGTGGTTGGTCAAGATATTATTCTAGGTAGGGAATGGGTAAAACAGGTATCGTATGCTTTAAACTGGGGGGCAACCGAACCATCAACTTCTTTATGGAACATTGCCATCATTCCATTCCCATAGGGGATAAAATTGCAACATCTATCTCATGGCACAAGTAGTCAACCGAGAAGGAAGCAATGCATCCCAAATATCAGTGGGAACAAGGAAATGGATTGCACAGCCAAAGGTGAATGGTATACACAAATCAAGCAATGTGGAAATGATATGAGTGTCCTTGACTGAGAAGAATTTAGGATCAAATGTAGAATGGACAATACCCAAACTTCTGCTACTAGAAGCACAAGGATTTTACCAGGGTCATGGACAAGTTTGGCTCCTAACACATGCCTCCTACTCATTGGCTAAAAAAAAAGCGAAAGAAAGCACGCAACCAAGTATGCAATAAAAGGCGGAGTAGTTTTACACAAATTTTGCAAATGAAGAAACCTCTTCAAAAATGGATTCCCAAGCATCTTTTAGATCAAGCATAAAAGTGCCAAAAAACTCCAACATAACTATGGATTCCAACAAACCTTAGCCACAACAAAGAGCCACAAGGATCTAACTCTTCTCCCAATCACAACAATGTGAGCCCTTCAAAGAATAAAAGAAGTAGATATGGAGACCAAAGCTGATCAAAAGGAAAAGAAGTCATTGCACGCACATTCATTTAACCCCCAGAGGAGACCTAGAGAATTGTACAAACCATACGAGATTTACTACCGTCTTCTTTGAACAACCATGGTGGGAAATATCCAACAAATGGGGAGTATGCATGCAATTCAATAGAAAAAAAAGGACAAACACCTTTAGGTAATGAAGTTAGTTATGCTTCAAGTTATGTAAACATGTGCTATGAGTCGTAGACAATAGGCCATACGCTCAAGCTAGAGAGTTTGACCCGATCGCTAGACCCCTGAAATCCCCCAAGTCACTCCTTGCCTTAATGTCCCCAAAGACCTCCTTCCATTGCCTTGCAGCCTGGTACTTACCGATGAAGAAGAAAATGCTGCCTATGCAAACTGCTGAAAACGCCGAGACTTTGGCTATAAGCTTGGCACCTCTTGGATGGCGGCCGGGTAAAGAGAGAGCAAAACGCTGCTGAACCTTGACTCCTGAGAAAACACTGCAGAAGCAACACTAAAAACAGCAACACTAACAACCACCGGTTAGAGTCAATACTACATGGCCTGCAAAGAGGGTTTTGCACTACTTCAATTGTTGAAGGAGCGGAATTGTCGTTGGCGAAATCATCAACAACCTTGGAAGGGAGCCAAGGAGAGGAGAAGCACTTGTGTTTTTGTGGGCCTAGGACAGCTGCTGCAGAGGAAGAGCTTGTGTTTCTCTCTCAAGATAGGCGCCACCACTAGGCAGGGTCAAGGAATAGTTAGGGCTACATGAAGGCATCCAAAGAGGTACCCAAATAGGGCCTGGTTTTGCTGATGTTTTTTTTTTTGGGTTCAAGGGTTGTTTTTTAGGCTGTAGATAGCGAGCAAATCAGCGTTTTAGGAGCTCTAGCCAAGGTGAACCAGAGGCCAATAGTTGGGGGCAAGGAAAGCACTAAAAGCACCTTTGCTCTTTCTGTATTGCTCTAACTCTTTACTAGGCAATCGACCACCAACTATGCCCTATCTAGACTTCTCTGCTGGACTTATCTTAGATTGCTCCTCTTTAGGACTTGAATTACTACTACTAGAGTGCTCCTCTTTAGGACTTGAATTACTACTACTAGAGTGGCTACAGGATTGGGAATTCCCTTTGTCCTGAGACTTGTTCTTAACTTGATAAGGCTTACCATTATTATGTTTCAACTCATTGAGCTGAGCCACTCTAACGGCCTTTGCCATACTTTTAGGGCGAGCAATCTGCACGTCAAATTTGATGCTATGATCTAGACCAAACATGAATGCCTCAAATCTATCCTCATGAGAAAGAAGAAAAATATATACATATGGAAAACAAAATTAAAAAAGAAAATTGTGAAGAACTGAGTAGAATTAGGGTCTGAAACCTTGATAGGTCAAAGGGAAAAAACCACGTGCGATAAAAAGTGTCTTTGACATGATGCTATTGACGTATATATGTCCAGAAGCATATATCAAATAATCACAAACAATATATATATATGTATATATGTATATATATGTATATATGTATATATATGTATATATATATATATATATTGAAAGAGTATTGTGCTAGAGTGTAGATAATGACAATTATTTAGCTAGAAAATTCAATGGTGTGTGCTTGGGTGGAATTGCAAAAAGTGCCGAATGCATGTGTCCAAGGGTGGGACACCCTAATATGCGTACATATCATTGAAGAGCAACATGCTGTGCAAGATAAGAGTTTTGATGGGTTCTTCAAGGAAAATTCATAGCGCACAAGACACTTAAGTGTCATGCTAGCTTCCAAACTTCCAAGAAGGGTTTTTGTTATTGAGATTCAGTCACTCATCTCACTATGCACTGGTGTGTGCATGTAGGACATGTCTCCACTCTACCTACACATAGTTAAACTTTGACTCTTATGCTCACCTCATCTAGCGTGAGCGACACACTTAAATACGTTCAACTCGGTGTTGTGGCTAATATAGAACTCTAGCATTAATATATTGGTCATGTAAATGAGCAGCAATTGAAGTCCATGCAAAATTCTAGAATTGTTAAAATTTTGTCAAAGTTTAAGATGCATGGAATGCATAAGGTTTGCAAAGTACACTAGTTTAAGAAGCAAAGAAAGAATGTATTTCCACCTAACAAATGATGTAAGTAAGACAGTACTTGATGTGTTGCACTCAGATATATGGTGGCCAATAAAGAATGCACCACTAGGTCAATGTTGTTATTATATGTCTTTCATTGATGGGCAACACAAGGAAGGTATAGGTCTGCTTCATGAAAGAGAAAAGTGAAGTGTTTACTCACTTTTAGAATTTCATAATGTTAGCTAAAAAGAAAACAAGTTACATGCTAAGTGTCCAAGGTCACAGATAGAGGGAGGGGGATTGTAGTGTTCTCCAATGAGTTCAATGTGTATCTAAAAAACCATAGAATTCATAGGAATTTTACATGTAGGTACACTCCACATAGCAAAATGGTGTTGTTGAAAGGAAGAACGAGCACATTGCAGAGGTTGCTAGAGCACTAATCGTTGAGAAGAGCATGCCTCATCATTATTGGGCTGAAGTAGTTGTGACTACAATTTACAATATAAGCAAGACCTCCATAGCAATAGTGCATGGTGTGACTCTAGAGGAAAAACATACTGGTAGAAAGCCACATTCACACAGCACGCCGAGGGCACAACAACGTTTCAACAGTGCTTTTTTTGTTGGGATGTCGAGGATTCCGTTTACTGCTCTCCGCGCAACGAAATTTTAGCAGCATTTATAGAAGCGAAATTTCACTGCTAGTGGGGCAGGGCCTTTAGCAGCGAAATTTCACTGCTATGTTGTGATTTTACTACTAAATAGCAAAGATAGCAGCGAAATTACACTGCTATTTTTGCTGCATAAAATTCGAGAGAGTTATTGGATGCTGAATTCTAAAAATACATGTCACATACACACAGAAAATGATATATAGTTTTAAAAAAACATCCATTAAAACCCTTGGAGCCATGTTTCGATGAGCAAAAAAAAAAGATAGTTGAAAACTTTTGAGAAGCGAAACAATATCAAGATCATGAATCTATCCCATCTTGTAATAAATCCATATGTGTTGCTTCATCAATGTCTATATCTAATGAAAGCTCAATGAAAAGATGGGGTTCTACATCAATATCAATATCACTATCATGATTCAATGAAGCATTGTCATTGATAGGCGACTCATCATTTTCTTCCAATTGACGTTCCTCATGCTCTTCATTGGCCCCAGCCAAAATGTTTTCTTCATCATCTTCTTCCAATGAGCCGATTTGAGCTAGTACTTGCACCTCATCCAAAGATTCGGCCTCCACATCTTGATCTTGAAAGATATGTTTTGAATGAGGGAAAACTTGTATAACATACCACCACTTTGGATCAATTCGATCGACGTAAAACACAACCTAATATCACAAAGAAAAGGTTTGCACTTTTATTATACTACATCAAGATTTAATTTGGGATTGGTTGGGTTACTAACCTATTGATAGTGTTGAGGTATTACGAAGGTATCTTTCTCATCATTCCAAAACTTGGTGGAATCAATTTGGAAGAACGCATTTGGATGTTTCTTCACGGTTGCTTGAGCACCTCTATATATCACCGTGAACCATTTGACATCAAAGATAAATAGACTAAATGCTCTAAATCCAACCTTAAGAATATCCTGAATAGTTCCATGGTACTCAAGATTGTCCTCTATTACATTGGTATCATATCTATTGGCTCAACTTTCTTGCTCAAAAGTTACAATCACACCATGATCAAGTATGTTTCTTTTAGAATCTACACGCTCTGTGCAAAAGTGCCTTCCCTCTGACCATATTACATTATATAGTTTGTACTAACATTAAACAAAAGCATGACATTTAATATATATAGTGCATTAAACAAGGTATATACGTGAGATAGAGATGAAGAATGTACTTACTTGAGGGTCACATCCTCTTGTATACTCATGCTCTTCTCTTGTGATCATCTCTCCATTTTGCGATGCCATCGATATTGCTATACGAAGCCATTCTATATTGATCACATTTGGTAGAGGTTCCAAGAGCTAGGCGGGAATGGTAAACATTTATTTGCTCTTCTGAGAGCTCTTCTCTCATCCTTTCGTCTATTGATTGCATCCTTGTATCTCCCAATCCACTTCTCTCCATGATAGGACTATTTAGAATGCAGAATGTATTCACCTTGTGGCGTAATGCTTCATCTAGTCTTCGTTGCCTTCCTTTTCCCTGAGGCACATTAGTGATTAGTTGGTCATCCTCCTTATTGCTCCATAATTGTGGCACGGAAGAATCTATGCGAGATAGATGTTTTGAGATATACACAAGAGACTCTTGCATCAACCATCCCTCTACCATGCTTGCTTCTGGCCTTGCTCTTTGTCTCACAAAGTCCTTTAAGGTTTTCATGAATCTTTCAACAAGGAAAAACATCCATCGAACATAAACAACACCACACAACGCTACTTCATCAACCAAATGCACCCACAAGATGCAATTGTCTAGTGAGAATTGTTCTAGGAAAGTTGTCCTCGATCATACACACTACCTCAATACCATTGAGACGAGCTATCTCAATGGATGTAGGATATATCTCCTTTAAGGATATGTACCTACATACATAGCAATTATGTGTACTATTTACCAATACATAACTTGTGAGCGCATGAGAATTACAAATAAGCAATATAACTTAGTGAGTTGAAGAGAAGATTTATACCTCACCAAGCTTCCCATTTTGTAAATAGCCTCTCTCAAATTCTTATCTCCACAACTAGCTATAGCAATTGGAAGAATAAACTATGCATAGAAAAAAATGGAAGTTAGTATATAAGCTTACAAATTATGTACCACAAAGAGAAAATGAAAAAGCAAACATTTATATACCTATATTATCTTATGCCAATTATATGTCTTGAGGCCATATAATTGTTCCTCTCCTTTCTTTTTGGTCTTTGTTGCGAAGGCACCCTTCAATGAATGCATTACTCTCGTTGGTGTACGAAAATAGGTGATCACACTTTTCACCTTATTGTGCTTCCTCTTGTTGAAATATACAAGTGAGTAGGGAACAAGCCCTTGGCTAGAGGCTGTAAAAGAGAATCTGTAAATGTGAGAGAACCTATGAAAAGGTGAGAAGAATCTACTGGGAGGAGAGAATAAAGGGTAGCATGAGGAGATTTAGGAGGTGTGGAGATATTCTGGGAGAGGTGGAGAGAATCAAGCAAAAAGAGGTGGAGAGAATCAAGCAAAAGAGGTGGAGTGAATCAAGGAGAAATCAGTGGGATTAGATGCTTGGATGTAAACTCTATAAATTGAGACATTGGCCTAATGAGAACTTGCTGGTTTTTGATTATCCATGCCTACATTAAGCTATTAGTTAATTGCTCACTAATCACGTCATCTAATCTATTTGTTAAATGATGATTCTAGCATCTGATCCACCAGAGCTCATCACATTGCTGTAATCTTAACATGGTATCAGAGCCTAGCCTAGAATCTATCAATTTGTGAGCCCATTATCTTGCTAATCACTTGGCTAATTAGGATTAATAAAAAATTAATATTTTCACCTCTTTTTCAACTAACCTTTGCACCCCCAGCCAATGGAGGAGCTCTCTCTCCCTTCACACATAACCATTTCCCAAGCCCTTTTAGAGACTCATACTAGACTCAAGGGCCTACACACAGCTCAAAGGAATCGAAGAAATTAAGTGTAAAATGGTGGCAGCAACACGATTTGCCGGCGCCAAAATATTTTGGGAAAAAGCTCCATGTGACATACCCGCTTCAAATTGGTCTAATTCCAACTAGGCCCGGGGGTTTTCAAGAATGCTCTACAAGCTGGTGAAGTCAAAATTTGATTTGATCAAGTCTACAATGAGATCCAAGCTCTTCATCAAATCTGCAGGTGACTTTGGTAAAACAAAGATTAAGCATTCAATGCTTGGTCAAATCTTGTGTTTCTTGGCTTAATCCTCTACTAGAGACTAATTGCTATTGATGGCCTTGAAAGCATTTGAGCTCATTTGAACTCTAAGGCCTCAGATCTAGGCTCCTCGCATACTCTGTTTTTTGTACACAAAACAGAGGATTAATTTACTAATGAGTGATTAATCAGTACTAATCACTGTATTTTAGTGCAATTGAGGGTTCAACTTAACCATTAACCATTGGGTATCTGATACAGATCCCTATAACTTCATATTGCAATTCGACGATGGTTTGATACTCCAACCATTCCGTACAAATTGGTTAACCTTAATTCAATGTAATTTCTGGTAAAATTATGCTGATAAATTTGAGATAATCATCATTTTGCATTTAACCCTTGGTTAATGCCTGCAAATCACACTCAAATTCAAGATTATTCACAGTCAAAGTTGTATTTGGGAATGTGCGTAAGAATGAATGCTATATGCATTATGTATGGGGCACATTACATCAGTGAAAATTGGGATCAGACACTGTCCTTGTCTAGAATAAGGCAAGAGGTAAGACCTCCCGCATAGATTTGGGTTTGCATTGCATAATGACACATGCACAATGACACAAGATAAACATCAAAAGCCCAAAAGAACTGTCAACAAAACATTTAAACATGTTGCTCACATGGAGTAAGAACTGACGGACAAGCTCATGGGCCATGAAAGAAGAAGAACATCTCTTTCCAAGAGGAAGATCCACACCAAGAAGAAAAGCTAAAGGAAGCATTGAAGGAAGACATGGACACGTGAAGAGAAGCTGCCACAACAAGAAGACTGAAAGAAGAGGAAGACATAGATGTGTGAAGAGAAGCTGCCACGACAAGAAGACTGAAGATAAGAGAAGATGTGAGGCTCCAAAGAGTGAGGAGCCATGTGAAAATCAAGAGAGAGAGATAGAGAGAGAGAGAGAAACCCCACAACCCAATGTAACCTTCCCCAACAGAGTAAAACCACCTCTAAGCCACCGATGATGTAGGCCATGTGGTAGATGTATGTGTGAGCACTTTAGTCAAGGTCGCGGGCACTTGTAGTAGCCTTGGACACATAGAGAGAGAGTGTGTCAAGGACTATGAGTTTAGGGACTTGAGGCACTTGTCGTCGCGGACTATCAAGTAAGAGGGAAACTTGGTATAGGGTCCAGGTGTGCTAAGATTGTTCACTTGAGGGGAGGTGTGCTAGGCACTGGTCGCGGACTATCAAGTAAGAGGGAAACTTGGTATAGGGTCCAAGTGTGCTAGGAGTATTCACTTGAGGGGAGGTGTTAAAATATACAAGTGAATAGGGTATGTACGGGAACAAGTAAAAGAGAATCTGTAAATGTGAAAGAACCTGTGAAAAGGTGAGAAGAATCTACTGGGAGAGAATAAAGGATAGCATGAGGAGATTTAGGAGGTGTGGAGATAATCTGGGAGAGGTGGAGAGAATCAAGCAAAAGAGGTGGAGAATCAAGCAAAAGAGGTGGAGTGAATCAAGGAGAAATCAGTGGGATTATATGCTTGGATGTAAACTCTATAAATTGAGGCATTAGCCTAATGAGAACTTGCTGGTTTTTGATTATCCATGCTTACATTAAGCTATTAGTTAATTGCTCACTAATCACATCTTAATTATCGTCTGATCTCATCTTAATTATCATTTTTGATTATCCATGCCTACATTAAGCTATTAGTTAATTGCTCACATCTTAATTATCGTCTAATCTCTTTGTTAATGATGTTGATTCTAGCATTTGATCCACCATATATGCTTGGCTATAAACTCTATAAATTGAGGCATTGGCCTAATGAGAACTTGCTAGTTTTTGATTATCCATGCCTACATTAAGCTATTAGTTAATTGCTCACTAATTACATCTTAATTATCATCTAATCTCTTTATTAATGATATTGATTCTAGCATTTGATCCACCATAGCTCATCACATTGCTGTAACTTTAACACCTCTTAGTTAATACCCATGGTGCCTTTGGTAGGACTATTTTGCCACTCTCACTTTCAATTGGCCATGCACTTTGAAGGCGTCCAATGTTTTGTAAGTCATCCCTTGCACCCTTTATATCTATTTTACCAATTAAATGGTCCCAAATATTTGTTGCCTCATTCTTGAAGATATGCATGGGATCTAAGAGATGATTGATCTTCATGTCACACCAATACGGAAGTTGAAAGAAGATTGAGTGTCTAGACATCCCATTTGGTCGTGGATTGGGAGTACTTCTCCATGCCTCAAACCAATCTCTACCTCTTATCTCACAAGTGGTGAGAAATCATGTGGCACATACTTGTGGGATGCGAAGGAGAGAGAAATCGATGATGTTTGTCATACACCACCTTCTTAAGTGTAGAGGGTCTTTTTGAAACAAGTGATGGTCCGCAAATCGAACATGCATGATGTTCGGAGGTTGCCAAACCTATTTTCAAATTGAGATGATTGTTGAGATAGAGATATAAACTTAAAGTTTAACGGCTAAACTCTTATGCATATAAGGTTCAAGTAGGTACCTAAGCACTCCATCAGGAATTTTTTGGACCCAAAGAGGGCCTCTTGATTAACTTTTGATTAGGAATGGACTACTAGGAAGAGGGCTGGGTGCACATTTTTTACTTCTTGGACCCTAGGGGGCCTAGGCTTTGGTTTGCTAATGGGGCCTAATTACTACTCTTGTCCCCCTACCTCTTGGGCCCAAACTTAGAGGTCCCCCCACCTAGAATCGCGCAGATTAAAAACCCTAAAAATTAAAATTTTTTAATTTTTTTTCAAAAGTGTGTTTTCCCTCTCAAACTTTCCCCCAACATACTCTAGGTTTGGAAACTCATTTTGAACCTCTTTCTTCCTCTTCTAAGCTCTCCATTGCTGTGCAAAAACTCCATACCTCTCAAGCTCTCCCTACTTGTCAAGCTCCCTCAGTCTCAAGCTCCCTCTCCCTCTTTCTTCCTTTTCTAAGCTCTCCATTGCTGCAGAAACTCCATCCCTCTCAAGCTCTCCCTCCTTCTCAAGCTCCCTCCCTCTCAATCTCCCTCCCTCTCTCTCTCTCTCTCTCTCTCTCTCAAGCTCCCTCCCTCTCCATTGCTGCAGAAACTCTATCCATCTTTAGTCTACTCTAGGTTCAGGAAGCCTACTCTCAAACTCTAACCCTCTTTTAAGCTTTCCATTGCTGCATTGAAAACCCTGAACTTTCTCTCCTCTCCACTCTTCTGTTGTAAAACAAGCTTTTCTTTTCCCTTCTTCTCTTTTCTTACCACCATGGCCTCTTCCAGTAATGTGAGAAGACCTAGGGAGAAGGTGGAAGAGCTTGTGCTGCATAACACAAGAGATGAGAATGGAGTTTGGGCTCCAACAAGATTCAGGGTTGGGGCTTGGGTCTACATGCAGCGCCAAGCTCTAAGGGACTACATCGAGTGCGTCAACTGGGGAAGGGGCGACTACAAGGCTTCAAGCATACTAAGAAGGAAGGACTGGTTGCCATAGTGCAACATGTGTATACCCTTGGAGACCTGTACATTCAAGGCCAACGACCAAGGTTTCCTTCAAATTGTCAGTGTAAAATAAACACAGCTTTAACAACATGCTAATATTGGATTTTTTGTTTCAAATTTTCTTATGGTTCTCCATTTTCTTATGTCTCTCTCTGAAGATATTTCCCCCTCTAATTATGTTGAGGAACAACCACTCCAAAGCCTCACTGGAGTTTTCTATGCTATGTATGCATCCATTGGAGAGGCAATGTTTGTATCTCAAAGCCCAAGTGATCTTGTACAGAACAATATCTTTTTCTTTTCTCACTCATATTTTGTAGATAAAAAACCAAGTTTATTTGGCAAGCTAGAAGAGATCCCCAAACCCCTCTTAACAATCCCGAATGGCCCAAACCTGATGCTTTGACCATCTTATGCTTAAAGTTTAAGATGGTAAGTGATATCAAGACATCACTCAAGTTTTCGAGGGCATCTAGGTCAATAGGGCTAAATTGGTTTTGTCCTTTACATGTTTTTGTGCACGTTCAATTCCATGCCAATGCACCAACAAAAACAATGTATATTTGTAAGGAGGTACGTTCTGACCTCATTCAAGGATTACTAGGAGAGGGTTGGGAGGTTAATGAGGGGTCACATCAAGGTGATGTGTACAAGTGCAATGTAGTAGATTCTACAATGTCTTTCAGGTTCTTGAAGGCACGCTCTATTTTGTACATGCGTCTGCACTACCAAAGATGGATGCAAAAGCACGGGACATGGATCCCACTTCAAGCCTCAGAAGAAGAAATTATGCCTATTGAGGTAGCTGTGATGATGCAAAATGGATGGATTGAGCAAGTGGCAGCAAGCAAGCATTGGAGCCTAGTAGACTTGCATCAACACTTTAGCATCATGGGCTTTGACAATGTGGAAGAGTCAAGTTTCAAGTTGATGAGAAGAAAGGTATATCTGATTCCACTACATGTCTAGAGTTAACCCTAACACTTTTTGGTTATTGTACCACTTTCTATATTTTTACAGATTGGGAAGCGTAAGGAGGGGACAACCATGGTCTCAGAATCATGGCAAATGGGGTACCTTGAATTTTCAGCAGAGGTGCATAGCCCTACCAACACATAGTAGGCATGTGGAAGAGCTTGAAGATGAACTGAGTATATGGGAAAATAGCCTCTGTTTTGATGCACGTAAGGGACAAGAGTTTCAGGATCGAGGTGAAGGCAATGACAAGCTTTCAAGTCAACAAGGAGATGGAGATCAACATGAAGTAAATGTCACAAGAGGGGCAAAAAATGAAGACATTATAACAATTTTAGATTAGATGACATGCTTGTAATTTTGTAGCAGGCTCTTTTTTAACCAATCTTTATTTAATTGAAATCTTAATATTTTTGCAAACTGTAATTTTTTTGTCTAGCGGTCTAGTGTGAAAAGGCCAAACTTTAAATTTTAACTATAAATAGCCAAAGGTGCCTTCTTTCTCATTTTCATGCGATAGAAACCAAGCACGAGCTTACACTATCTCTTTGCATTCACATGGCTACCCACTTTGACAACTTCCGTGAGTTCCTCTCCACCACCCCGTGGGGGGGCAAGAGCGAGCTCTTTGTCATGTTCTCTTGTGAAGTCGACTTTGAAAAGTCACTTGCCCTTTGTGTCCCAACATTATGAGACGCAAATTGCATACATGGAGCAATACTTGGCTCCCCACTCCATCTCCTTTCCCCATTGCCCCAATGATTAATGGGTGCTTGTTGAGCTACTTAAGTACATTCAACAATATGCCCGCCCCTGCATCCAGCGCCTTGAACGCTTCATCAACATCTGCATCCCCGTCGCAGGAGCTTACGGTACCTTCAATAATAAGCAGGAGGTGAAGAGGTTGGGGAAGGGCAATTTAGGAACTAGGTTCCTCTCGTGGCTTGCCACTTTTACATTCCTCATCAGCGATGAGGATCCGGATAAGGAGGTAGAGATGCCTGCATTGAAGTTGGCAGGGTATTTGAGGGATGACAAGGAAGTGAAGGCAGTAGGAACGAGTGCTGGTGTAGAAGAGCAACTTGCATCATAGCACTTTCCAGAGGGTGCACAATCTGCAGAACAGCCCACTGTAGTAGAAGATGCAGGGCCATCTTCCCCACACAAGGAGAGCAAGGTGCTGCTAGAGCTTGAGATCAATCTCTTGAGCACCATTGTGGTGGAAGATGAAGAATACTTATTTCTTCATGACCATGAAAAGACAACTGGCTTGAGAATGGATGAATGCTTAGGCATTATATGCACGCGATGTGAGGTGGACCTTGATACGTCCAACCTCGGTCCTCACCTAGATAGTGCTATATTACCCCTTGGAGAATCTATCGTAGAGACAATTGCTTTGGTCAAGGAAACTGTGGTTGAGACCGTGGAGCAAGCCCTAGTTCTAGAGGAGGAATTCACAACCTTACAAGACAAGCTAGAGGCTGAAAAGGATACCCTTGCTGCTGGAGTAATGGAGGAGACCAAAGCACCAAAAAAGGATGAGGCTAAGTCCTCGATTGACCTCTCTGCTCCCACCAGCACTTTGGCAAAAGAAGACATTGAGCAAGAGGTAATAATCGACCTTTTACAACCTAGAAACATTTGTAATTATGTATAGGAAAATATTTTGATTTTTCCTTTGATTGCAGAGGGTGGTTGAAATTGACGCATTTGCTCTGCTGGGAGAGGCGGCGGCAGCAAAGACTAGGCCAAGGTCCATGGACATGATGCTGCGTTGGCGCACTATCTTGGTCAACTTCCTATGGATGGCATCGCCATTATCCATAGGGACTACACCCCTCAATCTGCCTTCACTCTCTTCTTTTTGAAAGCCCTCTCTAAGGTGCTCTGTGTAGCCTCTATGGCACAGAGCACCAAATGTATAGTTCTGATGATTAAAAAATCCCTTGCCTTCGATGTTTTTGGTTCTGGATTTAGGGGTAAGCTTCTTACTCGTACAGGTATAGCCAAAAGCATAGGCATAGAGGATCCTCAAGAAATAGCCCAATCAATCCTTGAGCACACTCTACCCAATAACAAGAGAAAGAAGCTCAATATTGTAAGAAAGCTTTTGTAAAGATGATGTATCACTTCTTATTATGAATATAATACAATTTTTGCAGACTTATTTTCATCAAGTATATCATTGTTTTTTCTAGTTTGTACCATCAATGTTTTTGTGAATGCATGAGAAATGACCCTAGGAGCCTGGGGGAGTAGTGCCAGAACAGTGCGAATTTTGAGCCTGCACCGCTGCTGTAGAGCCCAAATTCGCACTGTTTTGACAGCTTCCCCAACCCTTCAAGAGCAATTCTGATGTATTGGATGACAAATAATATATTTTTACACATGATTAAAGGTATTTTTATCTTGTAAATTATTGTTTCTCATAATCAATGTACTCAACTTGATTATAAATGCATCAAAAATGATTCTGAGTCGCTGGGGGAGTAGTGCCTGAACAATGCAAATTTTGAGCTTGCACCGCTGCTGTAGAGCCCAAATTCGCACTGTTCTGGCATAACTTCCCCAACCCTCCAAGAGCAGTTCTGATGTATTAGATGACAAATAATGTATTTTTATACATGATTAAAGGTATTTTTATTTTGTAAATTACTATTTTTATAATTAATGTACTCAACTTCGTTATAAATGCATCAGAATTGATCCTGAGTGGCTGGGGGAGCAGTGCCAGAACAGTGCGAATTTTGAATCTGCACCGCCGCTGCATAGCCTAAATTCGCATTGTTCTGGCATAGCTTCCCCAGTCCTCCAAGAGTAATTCTGATGCATTGGATGACAAACAATGTAATTTTACACATGATTAAAGCTGTTTTTATCTTATAAACTATTGTTTCTTACAATTAGTGTACTCAACTTTATTATAAATGCATCAGAAATGATCTTGAGTGGCTAGGGGAGCAGTGCCAGAACAGTGCGAATTTTAAGCCTACACTGCCGCTGCAGAGCCTAAATTCGCACTATTCTGGCATAGCGTCCCCAGTCCTCCAGGAGAAATTCTGATGCATTGGATGACAAACAATGTAATTTTACACATGATTAAAGCTGTTTTACACATGATTAAAGCTGTTTTTATCTTATAAACTATTATTTCTCACAATTAGTGTACTCAACTTCATTATAAATGCATCAGAAATGATCCTGAGTGGCTGGGGGAGTAGTGCCAGAACATTTTGAGCCTACACCGCCGATGAAGAGCCTAAATTTGTACTGTTCTGGCATAGCTTCCCAGTCCTCCAGGAGCAATTCTGATGCATTGGATCATAAACACTATATTTTTACACATGATTAAAGGTATTTTTATCTTATAAACTACTATTTCTTACAATTAGTGTGCTCAACTTCATTATAAATGCATCAGAAATAATCCTCAGTGGGGCTGGGGGAGCAGTGCCAGAATAGTGCGAATTTTGAACCTGCACCGTCGCTGCAGAGCCTAAATTCGCACTCTTCTGGCATAGCTTCCCCAGTCCTCCAGGAGAAATTGTGATGCATTAGTGTGCTCAACTTTATTATAAATGCATCAGAAATGATCCTGAGTGGCTGGGGGAGCAGTGCTAGAACAGTGCGAATTTTGAGTCTGCACCGCCCCACTGTAGAGCCTAAATTCGCACTGTTCTGGCATAGCTTCCCCAGTCCTCCAGGAGTAATTCTGATGCATTGGATGATAAGCACTATATTTTTACACATGATTAAAGGTGTTTTTATCTTATAAACTATTGTGTTTCACAATTAGTATGCTCAACTTCATTATAAATGCATCAGAAATGATCCTGAGTGGCTAGGGGAGAAGTGCCAGAACAATGCAAATTTTGAGCCTACATCGCCGTTGCAGAGGCCAAATTCGCACTGTTCTAGCACAGCTTCCTCAGTCCTCCAAGAGCATTTCTAATGCCTTGGGTGACAAACTGGCACATGATAGACACTCCATGTTAAACATGATGACACCAAGACATTGTAAGAGAAACTTAAGATTTTAATTATCAGAAGGTTACAAATGAAAGCCAGATAGGCTTGTTACAAAAAGGGGAGTTTGAAAAAAAAAGAGTTGCTTCAAAAAAAAGGTTAACATCTAAGATCTCTAGATCGTGTCTCGCTCGCCTCGAATGCGCTGAGCTAGTTGCATGTCCTTGGCAGATATGGTAATCCTCTTTGCATGTATTGCAAGGAGGTTGGTGTCTTCAAAAACCCCAACAAGGTAAGCCTAGGAGGCTTCTTGTAATGCTTCAAGGGCAATCCCCTGCACAACACAGAACCCTGTTCTATATCGTTGGAGAATCTCCTTCACTGTGCAAGCGAAAGAGGCTCTTCTTATCAGCAACTAAGTGTTCCTCTGATAAAACTTGATTTCTTGTAGAGCCCTATGCCCTTGGCGCATCCTTCTCCTTGGAGCTCTCTGTGTTCTGTTAGTGCGTTGGCGAGATTGGGACTTCCTTGGCTTGAAGAGCTTGACCTTTCTACACTTGTACGCTTGCAGGAACCTCCTCTTGGTCTCTCTCATAGTGTGAATCCTCCTCCTCCTGTTGCTGTGGTACCTGTGTATCAAGTTCCTCTCGGGTAGGTAGGGGACCTTGTCCTGGTAGTAGGGTCTTGCCACCTATGTTGCTGCGCAATGTAGGAATGTTTTCACCAACCCAGTCGAACTGCTCATCATCAGCCTCTCTGTCTTGATGTCTAGGGTGGCTGCATTGTGGGGTCTTCTTCACACGCTTGCTCCACTAGAAGGGCCTGCATGTGTGTGCGCTAGTGTTGCTGTGGGAGGAGGGTTGGACTCTGGTGATCCCATTGGATGTGTCCTAGAATCCAAGGGGTCACTCTCTTCCCCGTGGTGTCGCCACCAGTATGTGGTCGTTGGGTGCCTTGCACTGTATTTTGTGAAGGCATGGTAACACGTGCGGTGTTCTTGGTGCGTGCCATATCCATGTACAACTATGCTAACGTGGTGATGTGCTGGTGTCCTTACGTGGGTGTCTACGTAGATCTTGAGCTCAAGCTCTCTAAAAAAGTGAAATGAAAATGAAGTGAGAGAAGGAACTATTAATAATTTTTTTTAAGGGGAAAAAAAACCTAACTAAACTTATTTTCCTAGCCTTATTACATCTAGATTTATGCTGGTGCGTGCACAACCCAATGCCTCCCTTGTCTCCTCATTCGTGCACGCCAAGCACCATGCCTATGGGGAGCATTGGTCTGCAACCATTCAAGCCGAGCATGACTTTTTGCAACCTTGCGTGCCTCTTGTGTAAGCTTAGATTGTTGGGCCCACTCCCTAACCAATACCCTTCCAAAGGTAGTGCGATAAAACCAATTGAACATCTCTTGTAGATAGTTTGTACGTGTTCCTCCTACAGAAGCTCCACCTCCATGTCTTGTATTTTTGAAATAAACCCCTCTTGCTTTATAATGTGATTTCTCCATCCCTTGGGTACTCCACATGTCGAGCGATGCATAAATACGCACCGTGCGCATAAACTATGTGCTGTACACAACATGACAATAGAATTTAATTAGGAAAAGTCAAGGTTAAAACACCTGTTTATTTTTTTACTATGTATAACTTACCATATAGTGTGTTACTTTACTCTCTCCCCAAGCACCTAGCACACTTTTGGTGAATTCTATGATATGTTGGAATGATGCTCGTTCTTGGGTAGTTGTGCTACTTTGATTCATAATGCGAACCATGTTATTGAAATTTATCCAAAGCTATTTGCGCTTGGACAATCTACATTTGTGGTGATTGCGCACAGGTCTCTCTAGAGTCTCCAAGTCTTCTTTGAATTCTCTATGTTTGCTGGCTTCTCCAAAAATCTCCTTGCCTTTGATCCAGTCATGGAGACCTTTTGAGCAACCTCGTATGACATACCAGAGGCCTGCTTATTCACTTCAATTTTCACATTTCCGCCATGGCATCCCAGAGAATTCAAAAGATGCTCTAATTTACCAAGGGCTGCAACTTTCCTCTCTTGTGTAGGCGTTGTGAATGCATAATCGATATGGCACTTAAGCAATCGATCAAGCAATCGATCAAAGATTCTCATGAATGCATGAAGTGTGCAAAGTGAATATTCTTTAGTGGAAAATTAATGATGGGGCTCCAATTTGAATTCATGTTTGGTTCTCCTAGCATATCACGAGACATGACACCTTCCACCCATCTTGCATTTGGTTGTTCCTCATCTTCATCATCAGTTGACTCGGTTGGATCTACTGCATCTTCTTGTTGCTTCTTCCCATTCTTGGGACCTTTCGAGGCATCCTTCCCAACAGAACCAACCTTCTGTATACCTTTTCCATTTGTCTTTTTCTGCCTACGAATATCAATCTGAGCATTGTAGTATGGACAAGGCCATCTTGATGTCACACCTTGAGCACAACCCATCATGCATTTAATTGTCTTTAAATCTCCCCCAAGATGCCAATCCACCTTAAACTTTCCTATGTTTTCTACCTCTAAAAGTTGACCATCAATTTGCTTTTTGTGATTACATCTGTTATCCAGGGAGTCCTTTCAAACATCCATGTCAATACCTCATGTGTCTCCTTCGGTACCTCGAATGCACCAAGCCACCAGACCTCTTTCTTAGATTGCACACTAAAACTTGGTTTGGTAGTCTTTTCCCATGCACAGATCATGGCCTCATTCATGAGCGTAATGTTCATACGTTCCAACTTCCGACCTTTCACAATTTGGCACTCATCTAGCTTGAGCACAAATGAAAGTGTGCTCCCCAAAACTACAAATAGACAGTAATTTGCAATATTCAAAACAAAATAAAAGTCTTCATTTTCTACTGAAAAACATGAATAGTAATTGCAAGTTCTCACCTTTTGGTGAAAGACCATAGAACTTCACCATAGCTTGTTGTAGTCTCTCAATATGAACAAAGATGTTATTGTAAACATCATAGTGAAATTCTGTACTTCTTATCTTGATTTTCTTTCTGCTCGACCCTGTGTCTAATGTTAGTGTGCCCTCAACGTGATAAAACTGTCCTATAGCTCGCTGCACATCATCATTATTGATACGCTTGACATTGTGAATCACCTTGAGTGTAGGAAATAAAGTGCCAGTGATTCCTTGTCTTCGAAATGCATCTTTTACAACCTAACGGATTGCTTGGTACCCTTTCATGCTAATTCCAGCCGCATCACAAGCATGTTGAATTAATGAAGAATCGATGGAGGTGGTAATCTCGCTCACTCAATTTGCTGACAACAGCTTGACGTATTTTAGGATGATGAGGGTCAATAATAATTGAGAGAATATCCTTGGTATTCAAAATGGCTTTGACCAAATCCTTCCATCCCTCTTCATTAGAACCACACACCTCTTGTTGCAAAAAATTCCTGGCAGAACACAAATCATGACTATTTTGTTTAAATCACTGAGTGCATAATGAAAGTTTATCTTACTTACTTTGTTGTACGAATCCTTTTCTTCCCTGCTCTACCTTTAAACGCAAGAGATTCTATACCAACCAATGTCTTTTTGCGTTCACGAGCACCATTTGGCGTTGCTTTGAGTCGTTTGATAAGTTCATCTAGCTGTTTAAGGCTGAAAATTAGATGCTACTTTTGTCTACTTTTTTGTCTTTCAATTTGTCATAATCGGATGTAGTGTGAAGTGTCTTTTGAAATCTGGATGGAAGTTAGAAATGTCATGCGAAGTAGTAGTGGTTATCGGCAATAGAAGAAGAAGGATTTTTTATTCGCTCGCAGATATGGAGATTTATGTAATCAGATAGTTGACAGTTATTTTGACAATGAAAATGCAGTGTGTTTTGTCAATCTGGTTGTCACTGTGGCGTTGTCATTCTGTAGTTTATTTTGAAGACTGATGTGATCAAGATGTTTTGGAAGTATTCTGTGTAATGCAATTTTGTGTTATGGATTAGTTTGCTGTGTGTTGTTTGGGAAGTGATACATAGCTAAACAGTTTGTCAGTTTGTTTGTCAGAAAGTCTGAATTTCCCTTGAAGTTTGTGAAAGATGTGATAAGTAGTAAACACTGGCGATCACGGTGATTGTGGCAAGTCGAATTCATTTTCTTCTTTTGATGGCGAGTGCTAAAAACATTCTGATTTGAAGGCAAATTTTGAGTTGAAGATGGATTCTAATTTGTCAATGCAAATCTCAGCTACAGCAGTCAAATTTGTGAGCGTTCACGGTGTTGTGATGCAATGTCAAGGTCGAGTTTGCTTTCTTCTATAAGGGGGATGAGTGCCAAGAAGACGCCGAGCAGTAGTACACTGGCAATTATGATTTCTTGGAAGTCAGATGCTGAATGGTAATACATTCTGGAGAATTCACAATAGCCTTCATATTGTTATTTTGTAAGATCAGTAGTAAGGCGGCAAGGTTCATAGCAAGGAGAATCATGGCGGATTTTGGCAGTATGGTAGATTTTGACAATGCAGTTGACAGTTTGATAACACAGTTTGACAGTTTTTCTGATTTGCAGACTGAATCTACTTTGCAACCAGAAGGTAACTTTTTATGGCAAATTTTTCAAGGAGAAATCATAATATTATCAATTTAAAATGTTTCAATCAATTTTAAGCAGCCAATTAAATGAACTTTGCGGATCGCGGTATAGCATCCGTGGCTCTCCGTTTAGTAAATTTAATGGGTCTTGGATTGGTGTGGTGCATCTTTCTTGAGGGCTGAATATGATTGTTGTATTTTAATTATGTGAGTGTGTCATGGGGGGTAAAAAGAAGAAGAAGAAGTGCAAGATTTGCATGAGTAGGAAGCATGAGGTGGATGATTGTCCATGTGCAATTCATGAGTGCTCAAATAAAGATGCAGGTAGGAAATGGTGTATGGTTGACCTATGCACCAAGTTTCATAAAATCATCCGTAAAGTGCATAAAGCATCATCTTGGGAGGAAATGGAGACTGCATTTGAAAGGTTGGCGGATTTTGAGGATGACTTAGAGAATGCATATGAATGGTTAGCTGATCACAAAGGAGACAGGCAAAAGACATGTTCCAATAGGAAAAGCATTGGGAAGTTACAAAAAGCATGTGAGAAGTTGAGAGATGCATGTGAGAAGTTGAGAGATGCATATGCGGATGAGTTTGAAGGGGAGTCAAGTGATGATGATGACATTTGGGTTGGCATGGAAATTGAAATCCATCAAGTGGGGATACCAAAGATGGAGGAGAAGGAGGTACAAAAGGAGGTTGGCCACCAAGAGAGCCTAGAAGAGCCCCTAGATACCCCTAACCTACCACTAGAGTATGCTCATGGAGTGGAAGAGGAAGATTCATTGCTCAACCTTAGGTTACATATGTCACTTGCATCTGAGGAATGTTGTGAGGAGAAGCAGATCATACATCGCAATGATGTTGTTCATGTCATTCAAAGCGCAATTGAAGAGGCGGATACCAAGATAAATGAAGAGGAGGATGTGATTTAGTTGTTTTTAGGTTCCATGGATGATGTGTGTGGATTTACAGATAAAGAATCAACTCAAGAGGAATTCCCTGAAATCAGATTTGCTGAAGAGGAATTTTTGGCAAATATGTCAGTTCAAGAAGAATTTCCACCAGAAAGATCCGCACAGGAGGATTTGCAGCCAAAAGATATTGCAGAATTGATATTTGAACCCTATAAATAGATTTTGCAATCAAAAAACCAGTGGGAGGAATTTCCAGCAAGCAGGTGTATTTCAGAGGAATATGGCGGAACAAGAGCAAAATCCGTTCTTGTACATCAAAGCATGGTTGTTGCAGATAATTGTTATGGTCACATTTCAGGTGCTGCAGGAATACCAGAGGAGTTTCTAGATGCTAATTTTGATAGTTGGCGGATTCAAGCGGATTTTTTGACTAATATAAGTGATATTGCGGATGATCAGGGAAATCAGAATTTTGACTCTGAATGTTTTAAAGGACATATTTTGATGTCACAGGTTGATATTCAACAAGGAGATGTTTCAGTTGCAAAGAATTTGAACAAGTGGATTGATTTTTGGTCTGATTCAAATACAGGTCTTATGGATCAAATTGAGCAGGGGGATTGTCAAGAGCAAGTTGTTAAAGAGTACGAAGCAGGTTTGACACATTTGGGGGATCAGCATATGATGCCTAAAATACGGGCTAATGAAATTTTAAGCTTAAGTTTGATGGATGTGCATTCTAAAATGGATGTGGGAAAAGTTGTTCTCAATTCAAATATATTTTTGTTGAATGATGTGTGCTTTCAAGTTGATGACAGAATGGAGGTGAATTTGTGCAAAATGGGATGTCAGATGTGGATGACAAATTCTAAAATACAGATGATGGCAGATTGTCGGAATTCAGATTTTCATGTGTTGCAGACTTTGAAGTTGCTGATTGGGCAACGAAGAATGCATTATCGGATGCATAGTGATCAGTTTTTATGGTTTGTGGATCAAATCACATCTAAACCGGTTCAGAGGATTCCAGAGGATTATATGCAGATTATTTTCTTGATTTTTATGGAATTTTCAGATTTCAGAGCAAACTTGGTTTGTAGACATCTCAATAGGTTTCTTGCATATTGGTGTCACATTTTCATATAGCAGATGGCCAAATAAACCTACAGGAGCTGATTGAGACTGATTTTGATCGCTGGAGGATTCAAACAGAATGTCAAACTCTTATGAGGGAAGATGCAAAAGTTGTCAAGGGTCAAAGTTTTGGTTTTGAAGTATCTGAATCTCTGATGTTGATGAGAAATGTTCAGTCTAGCTTTCAAAATGTTTTCATTGTGAAGAAAGTTGGTGATCAATTTGACTATTTGGCAAATTTGGGTTCAGATTTATTTAACAAAGGCTGTTTTGATCGTATTCAACTTGGAGGATATCAAGTGCAGATATTTGATGAATGTGAAGTAGGTTTTACAAATGTGATTATGTCAAAACAAGTGTGGAGGATTAGATCAGATTCAAGGCAGAATTATGGTGCAGAATTTTTAAGTATTCTGGAAGTGTTATCTGATTTGACAGTCAAGTTTCTTTCATTCTGTTTGACAAGGGAGTATGGTCCAATTTTTAAAATGTGGAGGAAGCATGTTTTCAATGACAAGGTAGGAAGTCAGATCAATAAACAGTCGCGACAGTGCAGCAGATTAGTCAGAAATCAATGGAGGACTATGTTGCAAATGGAAAGTCAGCGGGGATATGCAAAATTTCAAAGAGGAGGATGTTTTGATGGCGTTTATGTTTATCTTTGCAAGATTCTTTACTTGTCTAGTTTACGGATCAAGGGATTGTGGATCCGAAGTCAGCCTATGGCTCAAGTCATCGAGCTGTGCCAAGTGTTTAAGGCTGAAAATTAGATGCTGCTTTTGTCTACTTTTTTGTCTTTCAATTTGTCATAATCGGATGTAGTGTGAAGTGTCTTTTGAAATCTGGATGGAAGTTAGAAATGTCATGCGAAGTAGTAGTGCTTATCCGGCAATAGAAGAAGAAGGATTTTTGATTCGTAGATATGGAGATTTATGTAATCAGATAGTTGACAGTTATTTTGACAATGAAAATGCAGTGTGTTTTGTCAATCTAGTCGTCACTGTGGCGTTGTAATTCTGTAGTTTATTTTGAAGACTGATGTGATGAAGATGTTTTGGAAGCATTCTGTGTAATGCAGTTTTGTGTTATGGATTAGTTTGCTGTGTGTTTGGGAAGTGATACATAGTTAAACAGTTTGTCAGTTTGTTTGTCACAGAAAGTCTGAATTTTCCTTGAAGTTTGTGAAAGATGTGATAAGCAGTAAACACTAGCCTTTGAATCTTTGCATCCTTCTCCACATTCTCTGCTCTGCGAGGCGAGGATCTCTTTCAATTTATCTGATGATGTTAGTCCTTCTTGACATTGTAAAAGACTGAATTGTGATGCTTGCAATTGAGATTAGAGAATATGGGTTTGCCAAGCTCCACTTGTAGTCAATCTTCTGTAGTATCCTAACAAGCCAAGCTCTCCTTCACCACAACAAATTGCATAAAAGATGACAAATTACGAAAAGGAGGGTTTGCTCTTAATGGAGGGTCAACTGGATAGGGATGCCGATCAACCCAAAGATCTACATTTTTCTCCTTAGCTATCCTACGAGCTTGGACAGATTGTGCATCAGTAGGATGGGTTTTTTTAAAGCTGCCATGCTCTTCAGGAATACGAATGTGTAAATCAACCTTCCGTTTTTTAGCTTCACAACAAGGGGCTACACATACAGCTTGCAAAGGCTCCATAGCTAAGCAGAGGAAGAAGCTAAAGCAGAGAGATCCTCATAGGGGGAGAGAGAGAGAGAGAGAGAGAGAGAGAGAGAGAGAGAGACTATTAAAACTTTGTTGTTGTAGGTTTAACACAAATCCGTTTTTTTAAGTAAAAAATGATATTTTTGATATACAAATATACTAACATGGAGTTTTTCATCAATAAATTACATTTATGAGAAAATTTTAAAAATAATAATTTTTGGGGTCCCCCCCATAATTTCGGGATCTGACAGTTAGTTATGTTTATGGGGTTGTGGGGACCTAACAGTTAGTTATGGATGTACTGGCTCATGACAGGCTTCTGATGTAACTCTTGAATTATAAGCTTTTTGGAGGGAAAATTTATTTTCATTATATATATTAGTTGGGTAGTGTTTTTTCACCTCAAAATGTAAAAAAAAATTAAAAAATAAAAAATTTTCACTTTTTGGGACCCACCTAAATACGAGAATGTTTTGCTGATGTGGAAGGGAGATATGGTGGGAGTTAATGAGAAAGGAGATTTCAAACTGACAAGAAAGATTCAATTTATAGAGAGTGAAGATAAAAAAATTCAAAAAGTAAGAGAGAAAGTATGAGAAAAGTCGAAAAGTAAGAGAGAGAGTATGAGAATATTCCCTTTAAAAAGTGAAACTAGGGGGTATGGCTGATGTGGCAAGGCAAAAAATAGGGGTCATCATAGCCTTTGTCTCCCTTAAGCCCAGCTTTTTAAGCTATAATCCCTTAAAATTAGGAATCCTTAGGAGGTCCTTTTTCGGTCCAAAAAATTCGTAATGCCGAGAAACCCGGGATAGTCATGCATCATCCAAAAGCAAAACTCATTTCACCTCTGCCTCATGCCTATTTATTGGCCTTGAAACGTCATGTACTTTGATACCTCGCCATAGTGTCTCAAGCTCCTCAATCAAAGGCTCGAGGTACACATCCATGTTTGCCACCATATACTTGCTGGTACTACAAGGAGAGCAAGCATGATATGACCTTTCTTGATTGCCATCCATGGGGAGGGAGGTTGTAATTCACCAATACAATAGGCCAAGTAGACCATGACGCGGACTTGAAGCCAAATGGGTTAACACCATCTATGCCCAAGCCAAGACGTAAGTGAGGCTCATCTTTAAACTCTGGCCATTGATGCTCCACATGTTGCCATGCCGGTGATTCAGCTCTATGATCCTCATAATGCCATTGGTCAAGCAATGAGTAGCATGTCACATCATGAGTTCTACAATCCCCTTACAATTAAACATGTGTTGGATGTGAGGAATGATAGGGACACGAGCTTCTCTCCCTTCCCCTCTCTTTCCTCTCCCTTTCACTAACCCTAGCCTAATGCGCATAGAGCTCTAATAGAGAGCTTTAATGGAGAGCTCTCCATCAAAGCTTTCTATTAAGCATTGTATACATTGCGCTAGTGTTTAGACATAACATAAACTAGTTTTTCCATTCACTTATGCATTAAGAGTAGGGTTTAGGGTACTCACCTCTTTTTTCTCTTATTCTTCTTACTTACTCATGTGTTGAGGACTAAATTTTTTATTTACTATGTTTTTTTTTGTAGGATTATTTAAGTGAGCAAGGTTTTGGGCATAGCCTCTCATATGGTTAGCCCTCTTTCTTCATTTGTGCTTCTTGTCTTTGTGTTTTTGCAACCTTGCATGCCAGGGATTAGGATTAGGTCAATAGGCAATAGGGCTACCCTATGCATATCCCTCTTTATGCATAGGACTTATGTATAGCCTGGGGAGCAACTGGTAAAAGGAGATACCTTTTCTGGGAAGCAACTGGTAAAAGGAGATACCTTTTCTGCTTCGTCAAGCTCCTTCTATAAGGGTGCCTCTAGATCTGCTCCTGGAATGGGTCTGCCATCGTCCGGCCTGGACCACAGGTGTCACATCATGCTGTGGTCGAGGTTCGAAGAGTTCGTTCTTTACAAGCGCTCGAACTCTTCATCTGTGATCTCATATTGAGAAGTTGTATCCTCAATTTGCTTCTGGATGGCAATGATAGAGAGATATCATCTACACGACTTTCATCATATCGCCCTACCTCATCAACCTGTGGGGTAGGACTTCTTGGTAATCAAAGTCGAAGAAATCATCACTAGCTACTCCACCCCTTCGATGATGATGGTACTCAATGAAGCTAGTGGTGGGTTGTGACTTTGGGTTTCATCAGGCTGGATGGATGCAAGCACCATGCGAGAGCTCTCTCTACGGCCTCAACGTGGGTCGTGACTTTGGGTTTCATCAGGCTGGATGGATGCAAGCGCCATGTGAGAGCTCTCTAACAGGGTCTAGAGTGGTTTCCTCTAGCTCTATGTCTATGTATTCCACTAGAGGGAGATCCTAGATGTCATCATCCTTTGGCTCTTAAAAATCAGAGTTTAAGATGTAAATAGCAAAAGCAATATCCTGCTCAATGAGATCGAGTGGGATGTGCTCTGCATAGGAGGTTGGGACAGCGGTAGTGTGAAAATCTTATCCGACATGAGCTAGAGCTCTGTTCACCGCCTTCTTGTGATTGGATCCACTCTTCATGCTGAAGAGAAACTCGAAAGGAATCCAACTCAAGGTGGAATTTAAGATAGAGTAGATGAAGTCGTCCATTGCATCGCAAAATGCAACTAGCAAGGTGGAGTTTGGGTCTAAGGTGGAGATGGCAGCCTCGAGGTCTAAACTCTTGTAAAACCTAAGGTAGATTTGGTTCCCAAGGTGAGCATAGCAAGTGCTACTAATCCACACGAGACGAAAGAAGGGGAGGTGGCCATTATGGGTAGTGGGGAGAGCTAACACACAAAGGGAGAGCTAGAGAATAGATAGTATAAATGAGTTTGATCTATAACTTATACTCATATTTATACTTACACTTAAATTTATAATATTTTTAATAAATTTATACTTGTGTTTATTATATTACTTATAAATATCTATAAACTTATATTTCTTTTTATACCTTATATTTATACTCTAGTAAATAAAGGACACTTCATTAAAATATAATAAATAATAAATCATACTTCTATTTCATGTTACATTATATTATTATTATTATTATATTCTATTATTTACATAGTTACTTATATTATTATTTATAATTAAATATATACTTAAAGTTATATTTATTTTTAAACTTATATCTATAGACTTAAAACATAATGACACTTCATTAAAATAAACCAAATCATAAAAATATATTTATATTTTTAGCATAATTAATTATATTATTATTTACACTTAAATATATACTTATATTTATATTCACGTTTCTACTTACTTATACTTATCAATATTTTCTTACATATTAAAGGGTTTGAAACACAATAGACTTAAAAAACCACAACACTTTATGAAAATGAAGAAAAATTAAATTTACAACACTTTTAGAGAAACAACTTCTTATATTCACTTCGTGGAAAGAATAAGAATTACATTGACTCCACAATCTCAAGGATGTGTGGAGCAACACACTGCTTTGCAATGTTCACTTTGACTCCCAACTTTCCTACCATCCAACTTAAAATAAAAATTACAAGGGGGATTATTAGACATAAGCTGGATTTCTTACCTCAAAAAACTAAGAGGCCAATGACTCTCTATATTAACGCGTTGAAAGGGTCATGACCCTCCCAAAGAATAACCACATCAATAAGTGCTGAATGCGTGCCATCTCGCATGTCTTGGTCCAAGAAGCTGAGCCACTACCCTCGTAGAAGTCGCCACCTCCTATACTTGAAGCGAATGCACAAAGTTTATCTTGCAATGAAGTACTTGTCATAAAAAACAAACAACAACCAACATAAAAACATAAAATCAACAATCAACATTCAACAATCAATGTCTTGCAATGAAGTACTTATGAATAAAAACCATCAATAATCAACAGAAGTACAATCTTACCTAAAGGTAACATCTGACATAGTAATTCTACACTCAATGATACCATCGTGGTCAGTTCTCTTAAGATTCCATGACTCACCCAGTAACTGAGTCATCCAATTCCTCAGATAGGCGCTTGCATTGATAAGTAATCTTAGTTTTCTTAACTACTTCATAGGATCCAAACAAATGTGCAAACAAACCAAATGGTACAAACCAACTTAGATGCACATCTCTAAAGCATGTGGATAGTTTCATGGTAGCATGAACATCAGTTTTTATCTTAAATTACCCTACATGCTTTTGACATTTCTAAGCGAGGATTATACCATTCTTGGCTAGACAATGGTGGTAGTGGAATATACTCCAAACTATGTCTTTCCACATCTGAATCATAAAAGTAAACATTCTGAGATGCCAATTTGATTGCACTCTTGTTGTCATAGATCAAGGCACCTATCTCTGCATGCAAAACATTTAGCTTTCCACTAAAACATTCTACATTTTGCCAGTCATGCAGAGTGGATATAAAGCTGCAAGCAACAAACATGCTTGTATTAAAACTCTATCTAATAACCATGGACTCAAAGCATAAGAACACAAAGCATAGAGATATAAACTTAGTGTTAGGCTTATGTCTTTCACTAAAGTTATCATGATGCACTCGAATCTCTTTATGCATATAAACATGTTGAATGAAAGCCTCATTTATTGTACTCATACCATTTATGCATCTCTTGAACTCTATGATTCTACCTTTCCATTGCTTATTAGGGTTTGTGACATCTTTAATCTTGACCTTGAAATTGCCCGAGTACTTGGTCACATTAAAATCCAGTTTAACTTACTGTACTGATCAGGGATCCGGTTACCTTCATCATCTCTCTTGTTAAACACCTCCACTGTGTGAATATTACTGATATTCCTCCTTCTTGAAGACATCTAAATTAATAAAACTAGACTACATGATTAATAAATATATATGTTATATTGTATGCAACAAATAAAGATTAAATCACATCAAGATAAAACATTAACAAATCTTAAACCTATGATCATTACTCACATCAAGATAAAATATAAACAAACCCTAAACCTATGATCATTACTATTGTATTTTATGCCATTTGAAATCATTATGTGCAGAGAAGATTGTAATCAACAAATAAAGATTAAAACAACAAGAAATAAATAGCAACTTACTGCTCACAACCTTGTTGCTCTTGTGAAAATAAATAGCAACATATCAAGAAAAAACATAAACAAATCCTAAACCTATGATCATTACTATGGTATTTTATGCCACTTCAAACCAATACTATGCAAAGAAGATTGTAAGAAACAAATAAAGATTAAAACAACAAGAAATAAATAACAACTTACTGCTTTGATTTACACAACCTTGTTGCTCACAACCTTGCTCTTGAGAAAATAAACAGCAACACATCAAGATAAAACATAAACAAATCCTAAACCTATGATCATTACTCACATCAAGACAAAACATAGATAAACCCTAAACATATGATAATTACTCACAAGAATTTGATGCCACTTCACATCAAGATAGTTATCTGTGATTCAGAGAAGAGAAAGTTCATGTGAGAAAACGAGCATAACTCAAAGACGTTTTGTCCAAATGAGATGAAATTTTAGGAGGAGAGAGCTATGGTGGAGAACAACATGCCTATAAATTTTCGTCAAGAAAGAACCAGAGTTGCAGAAGATATGGTGAAATTGAATTCCGCCAAAAAAAATGAAAAAAAATGAAAAGGTAAGGAAATGCAAAAGGAGGGAAAGTAAAAAGTTAAACATAAAAAATAAAAAAAAATAAATTCAGTTTTCAAATTTCCATGTGCTGACCACAAGGTACATCTAACATGAAAGATATGGATTCTGACATTTCTTTATTTTTTTAATATACGGGCTCTATTATTTTATTGTCTTAAGAGATTTGGGCAAAGATATAATAAAAAGATCCATGTTACACGGATCTAGAATCCCAGCTCTCTCATTGGTCAGGCCACTCATTCTTTATTCACTCCTTAAGGGAAAAAATAGAGAGTCCATATTTCTCCCAATGTGTGAGAGATAGTTGGAGCTTCATAATGCTATGTGGGTGCTAGTTGGAGCATTTTGGAGCTAGTTGGAGCGTAATGACGCTATGCGGGAGCTAGTTAGAGTTATGCGAAGCGTCATGGAGTATTTTGGAGCTAGTTGGAGAATTATGAAGCTAGGCGGGAGCATTAAGAAGCTATGCGAGAGCCAGTTGGAGCTATGCGAGACCTAATGACGCTTTGTGAGAGCGTCAAGACGTTATGCGGGAGCTAGGTTGGAGCATTAGGCACATGCATGAGCATTAGACGCATGTGGGAGCTAGTTCGCGCTAGTTGAAGCTAGTTGGAGGCTAATGATGCTTTGCGGGAGCCTAATTATGCTATGTGGAAGCCTAATGATGTTCTGCGGGAGCATCATGACAGTATGCAAGAGCATTGGAGCATCATGACACTATGCGAGAGCTAGTTGTTGGAGTTATGCGACAGTATTAGTAGTTGGAGCCTGAAGACGCTATGCAAGGGCCTGATGATGCTTTGCGAGAGCATCATTAGGCTAAACGGGAGTTACATTTGGAGAATCAGGCGTATGCGTGAGCATTAGACACATGCGGGAGCTAGTTCGAGCTAGTTGAAGCTAGTTGGAGTCTAATGATGCTTTGTGGGAGCCTAATTATGCTATGTGAAAGCCTAATGATGCTATGTGGGAGCGTCATGACACTATGCAAGAGCATTTTGGAGCTATGCGAGAGCCTTTTGGAGTGTTATGACACTATGCAGGAACTAGTTGGAGCTATGGGGGAGTATTAAGACACTATGCGAGAGGTAGTTGGAGCCTAAAGATGCTATGTGGAAGCCTACTGATGCTATGCAGCAGCGTATATGTGTGTGTGCATATATGCATATGTGCTATGCGAGAGCGTGTGTGTATGCATATATAACAAACTGCCACAACTTGGGCAACTCATGGGGTACACACCCATGGGGGCCACACGACCTTGACAAAAACAAATATGGCCTCTTGGCAAATTAAAAAACTTAACAAAAAGAAAAAAAATATATGGAACGTCACAAATACGGACCTTCGGTGAATAAAGAGAGGGTGAGTTGCAAGAGGTGTGTGAAAGTGGGGTCCAGAAGCTTGCAAATGCCAAATAAAAGGAAAAAATTAGTACCTTAAAAGCTATAAATATATCTTGAAACTTTTAATAAACCTAAAGAAGAAAACACAACCGACGGCTCATTCTCAAGGATGCTATCTAGCTTGTGCATCTAAACATGGTGGTAAGCTTGTGAAACACCCTAATCTTGACATTATGTATGTTTATGATAATTATTAGGGTTTTTTCTTGACATAATGTATTTTTAGAGATATGATTAGGGTTATTTTTTTGTGTGTGTAACTTAGTTTTTCATGCTTATTTATGTGTGCAAAAAACATGCTAAAATTGACATTACTTGTGAGCAAAGAGAGTGGGTGCAATGCACTGCAATGTGCTTAATAAAAACCAGAAAACAAAGAGGGTAGTGAGATTTTACCTTTCCACTGAGGTGAATGTACCTTTGCCTTTTGTTGGAGGAGCCAATGATTCAACAAATCTACGCATGCAAGCAAAAAAAATTAGAGCATGTGTGTAGAAATTGGAGCATGAGTGTAGAAATGTACAATGTGTACGGGTTATGGGCATGAGAAATTACCCTGGGTAGTTGGGAGGCAAGCCTTGTACTTAGTGTAAGAAGGTAGGGGGGGATTGCGTGTGCTGCAAGTGTGCAGAGATGAAGCAAGGGTGAAAATTTGGCGCTGTCCGAGCAGGTTTAGAATTCGGTACACATGTGGCCGCGTTGCTGGCCGCGCAGATAGCCGTGCCTGCGAACGTAGAACTGGCTGCGCTTGTAGCGGCGGACAAAAAATTTCTTTCCAGAGAGCAAATGAGCCCTTCTTTTCATAGTTCAACTACCCTTTTTTGTGACTTCCATCCTATGATTATTACCACCAAACATGAGCATATCTATTGGTTAAGCGAACCGAGTAGATGCACGCGGCATATAGAGGACTATGACATGTGGGAGCGAGAAAACGAAGATAACGACATTCCACGACGTCTTGCCTTGGGCGAAATAGGACGGGCGCACGTCTCCCTGAGGCAAGCGTATGGGTTGGTGACGCCACGGTCCACGAGCCCCGAGAAGAGAGCTTACACGCTACCGTCGATGGAGATGATGACAAGCCACATGAGGATCACCGCATGCAGGACTTGATTGCCGACTTTTTTGAGAACCACTAGCCTCGAACAAGTCACGGACCACGGAGGGAGGTGGAGAAGGATTCAGAGGAGGTTTAGTGTCAAGGGAATGGCAAATTTTGAAAAATAATCTTCAAATTTCAAAATAACAATTCACAAAAAAAACCTACAAATTTTAAGGTATTTTAGTTATAATTCTATTAAAAACCTTTAAATTTTAGGAAAAAAACTACATAAATTTGAGGTTGAAGGTTTTTTGAATTGTTGGGAAAAATATTTTTTGCAAACACTGAGGAGGAAGAGGACATCCTAAAAGAGAGTGCCGCGTCAAAGTTATATGAAGGATGTGGGTACTCTATCCTTCGGACATCTCTAGAGGTACTGAACCTACAAACCATTTATGGTTGGAGCAATGGAAGCGTGGATGAGTGAAGATATTTTGCCCATGTATACAATTTAAAGTATATGTGAGTCTAATTCCACTCTCTCCTTTGCTTGAAAGGCTCATACACAAGCTCGTTCCACAAGGAAATCACATGCCCAAGACAAGAAGCCAAGCGAGAAGTTTTGTGACCGCTCTAGGTATGGATTACAATCGTATTCATGCATGTCCTAATGATTATGTTATATTTTGAGGGCCTCTCCAAAACATGCCCCAAGTGTGGTGAATCACGTTACAAGGATGGTATTCAAGGCTCCAAGGTGCCAAACAAGGTTTGATGGCATTTCCCTGGCATACCTTGAATCTAACAAATATTTAGAAGCAAGTCTATTGCCGAGCTCATGGCAGCATGGCATACTACACATCGCTCGACCGAGGGGATGATGAGGGTCTCGACAGACTCACCGGCGTGGCATCACATAGAGCAAACATGGCCCAAGTTCAAGCAGGAGCCCAAGGTTAGGACTTGGCACGGATCGGGTGAATCCATTTGGGGTGAGGTCAATGGCATAGACCACGTGGACAGTGGTGGCAATGAACTACAACATACCATCCATGGAAGGCCATAAAAAAGAAACATGTTTCGCTCGCTTTACTCATCCCTAGGAAGCACAAGGTAAAGAATATGGACGTCTATCTAGAGACATTGATTTAGGAGCTTGAGATTCTATGGCGTGGGATACTAGTACATGATGTGTCCCGTCCCATTGGTCAATGCGATGCAAAGGTGAAGGCCATTTTAATATGGACGATGCATGACTATCCAGGCTACGGATAAGTTTTTGGTAAAACCTTATCTAATGCTATTATGACTTTCTCATGTGTGGTTCAAAAAATGTAATGTTATTTAAAGATTTTGATCTTTTTTATGTGGTGTGGTTTTGCCATAAGATTGCGCACATCGGGATACCATGCATGTCCAATATGTGGGCCTTCTCTAGTATCTTCAAGGCCGGCTAGGCTCAAGAAGGTGATATAAGAAAATCATCACCGCTTTCTTCCTTTTAAGCATCCTCAATTTGTCCCTTCTTTATATGGGGTTCCACCACACCCAATGACAATAGGAGATTGGCAAGCATATTGGAATGGCGTCATGGAGTACAATGGAGTGCCACCTAGGGAGCTATCGAGGTATTCCATCTCTTTTCATTTACCATATTGGGCATACCTTAAGATCAATCATCTCTTGGATCTAATGCACATCTTCAAGAATGTTGCCTCCAACATATGGGATCACTTGATTGGTGCACAAGACCCTCTTCGTGTACGTGCGAACTTGAGGTCAATTAATCGACTCCCCTCAACATGGCTGGAAGAGAGCGGGAACGCAGGGAAAGTGATTCTCCCTAAAGCTCCATGGATACTCACTAGGGGAGAAGAGCGACAAGTGAAGGATGGTCTTGCCTCCATTCGTACACCCACACAGGGTGCGTGGCACAAAGGACCTACATGACCGGTACATTCTATTAGTTAGTTAATGCACAAATGCATAACCCTCTTTGTAGGCGATGCAGTACATGACTAGAACGAGCGATTATTACACTTTGGTGGGCATGTAGTTTAGGACATGTACAAGGCATGCAAGAAGTTTCACCCCAATCGGGCTAGTAGAGCATATACATGTGCACCCATGTGCACCATAAAAACTCACATTTCATTGTAGGTACTTTGTGGAGCACTCAAATTGAATGCTTATAAACGGTAACTCAAGTGGACTATATATAGGAGTTGAGAGAGAGCTAGAGGGCGCAAACCATCTGCAAGCTAGCAAAGCCATAGAGGCAGATCACACAGAGGCCAAAATGTGCACACTTTTGACCACCGATGGTCATGTATTGGCGCCACATGTGGCCCACCCTACGAGGATATTTTAGAATATTCTAAGCTTTTGGATTCGCACCAACTAGTTTCCCCACACACTCACAATGCCCACAGTGGTTTGCAGCAAGTTCAAAGATGTTTTCTTTTTTCTATATAGTTTTCCCATTTTTCAAAAAATATTTACACTACTTTTTATGATTCCCGGTTGATTTTTTCTCACACTCACGGCCACCCATGGCGAGCAAAAAGGGTCATTTCTGCATGCCATTTGGCCTAAGGGGCTGATTCTGCAACGTACGCAGCCCTCATCTGTGCGTCAACTATTCTTCATCAAGGGCAGCATGAGGGCGAGCCTTAGGGGCAGCCATATCCAGGGTTTAGAGCACCTTCTAGGCGCCATTCAGGGGCTGTTTACAGCCATAGCATAGCAGCTAGCATAGCGTTTTCAGGGGCAGCCATCAAGGGCTCTAGGAGCCAAGCAAGGGCGTCCATCCAAGGGCTGATAGCACAGCGTTTTCAGCAGCTTCATACCAGCGTTTTTACAGGTGTCATAGCAGCACTTTCAGGAGCCCCATAGGGCTAGCGTTTTCATCATTGGATAGGTGTACTTAGGAGCATCAAAGCGAGCGTTTTGCTTCACCAGATCCACCACGAAGAGGTGCCAAAGCTAGCCTACAGTATCAGCGTTTTAAGCAGCCAGAGACCTTCACAAAGATGGAGTATCTCTCCGGTAAGACCGGGCTGAGCCATAGCAAGAAAGAGATCTAGATCGGCGGGGCAAGGAGTGACTTGGGGATCCAGGGATCAAGGCCTCAAGAAGGGCTGGGCAGCAAGTTGTTCGCGGGTCGAGTTTTGGGAGCAAGCTTGTGTTTTTCTAGTGTTTGATTCAGAGACTGCTTCGGCAGAACCAGGTCACGCTAGGGAGCCTTGTGGGCAACTGAGAGGAGGTAGTTCGAGGGCTTTTGAGCCGTGGTGAAGACCATTCAAGGAGATCTAGCGGTATCGCCTTTGTACGCAATAAGGAAGCAAATACTTCTCCGTGAACGGTGAAGGGGGGCCTTGAGAGGGTTAGTTGGGACCCTCATCTTTCTATCCCTTACTCTTAAGTGTTTTTTATGTTGCATGTTACATTTTGTTACATTGCTATCAGAGCCTAGGCTTCTAATTAACTTCTAAGAAAAGAGTGCTAATAAATAAGTATAAACGTCCCTAGTTGAAACCTCTAAGTGCACCCCTCAATCGGTGGCGAAAGCTTCCGCTAGAACAGTACAAGGTGCGTCGACCGAACCGAGAATCAACTTGTGTTTTCGAGAAGGTTGGTTTGTTTGCACATTGGGATCGCTTTGTGGTCTCCCACACTAGCACCTCACCTTGACTGCCATTAGTGCCACCTCACCTTGACTGCCATTAGTGCATGATCGTCACAGGAAGCGGTATGGATACAGATTCTAGACCACCTGGTCCTTCACAGGCAGAATTAGTGCAGGCAGAGGTACTTCCTCCAATACCAGAGTTAGTGCATGAGGAGGTGCGTTCAAGTGAAAGTGAACATCCTAGTGAGGCCCATCGATCCCACAGGTCTCATCGATCGCATCGAACCTGTGTTTCCCTAAGTTCTTCTCCCGTCCCTGAAGCTCCTCTGAGCTTTGGGATGCGCGAATGGAGGCCATGACAGCCATAATGTCGGCGCGCAAGCTGACAAGGATAGGGCCGAGAGATCAAAGCAAGAAGCTCGTCAGCAAGAAGAGCGGGAGAGACAAAAAGCTCTCAGGCGGGAAGATAGAGAGCGAGACTTAGAACTTTAGAAGCTCGTCTCGCGAGTCTAAGCAAGGTATAGTCGATGGTCTGTTGACTAGTGAGGAGATAGAGGAGTACAAGAAGCAAAGGTGCTTCCTTTGTCATACCGTAGGTCACCCTAAGCATATATGTTCTAAGAAGCGGGATACTTCTAGTACTCCTGCAGTAGTCCAAGACGAGAGCGAGGAGGTCTCCCCTGACACTCCGGTCATTAATGCTCTCATTAGTGTCCCACAGCCAGAGCCGGAGCGGTTAGTCGCCACTCCACTCCCGTGCTCGAAGCTAAGTAGGAGGGTGTTGCGGTTACGCCAGCGTCTAGTCTAGTTAGCGGTAGTGTGGGTAGGATCTCTAGAATGATCAAAGAACCCAAGGAGGAGTTAGCCTCACAGTTACTTAGAGCTCGAGGTTATCTCAATCATTATCTGGTGACCGTATTGTTCGATTGTGGCAGTACAGAGGATGTGGTGTCTGAGCGAGTGGTTCAGAGAGCTAGGTTAGACACAGTAGACATAGATAAGACAGTCATAGGTTTTTCAATTGGCATGAGTTAGTCTTTAAGTCAAATTGAAAATCTAAAAACATATATGTAATCTACTTTCCAAGAAGATTCCAAGAGAGTCAAAATCTTAGTCTTTACATATCTGTAATCTACTCTTCAAGAGAGTCAAAATCTGACCACTTTGTGATTGGGAGATTCTTGGGACGGGCGATTATAAAAACATATCTATCATCTACTCTCCAAGAGGATTCCAATGATATAAAGACAATCAAAATCTGACCACTTTGTGTTGGGTGATTCTTGGGACATGGGCAATTCCTGGAACAAAGAGATTGAAGTCAGAATTTTAAGATACCAATGTGTTGTACAGACCCTGAGGAACACAATCATACACTCAAATTCTAAAATTTGGGTGATTTTTGGTTGGGCCATTCTTGGACCAGAACACCAAAATTGTCAGAATTTTCACTTTCACTAAAACAGTCATAACTTTATGCTCGGTTCTCGAAATTCGAAAGTTTTTTTTATCAAAATTAAGAACACAAGCGATCCTAAAACTTTCAGTTAAACACTACAACAAAACTATGCCAATGGCAATGTTTTGGTGCAGTGTTTCAAATTTTGACCATTGCCCAAGAGCGTCTCATCAAAAATCTCAAAAAAACCATAGATGACTTTCTTCTTATTATAAAACAAGGTTCTATGACCTCACCACTCGTCTTCTTCTCCTCTCCCTCCCGAAGTTCACCCCCATCACTTGGGTAGCCAAGCTAAAAGAATGGAAGAGCAAATCATTCTCTCTCTTTCAAACCCTTCTCTCCCCTCCAAATTGGAAAACTCAAAAGGGAGGAGAATAAGGTAGAGCATTCTCAACATTGGATCCATTTGTTCTCTTCCAAACCATCCCTCTTCCAACCGTTTGGAAGCCCATGGTCCCAAGAGCTTTGCTCAACATAAAGAAAAATCATTTTGTCAAGGATTTCATTGTTGCACCATTAGTTGGGACAGATGTTATTTTAGGAGTGAAGTCATTTAGAAGGTGCAGACCGCGAGTTTTTTGGAATTCTAATGAGATGTCTTGTCAAGAACAATCTGGTGGTTGCATTGAATTGTTGCAGGACGGACCAAGTTTACCAAGCATTTCGACGGTGCAGAAAGACGCTTCATCGGCAGAACCAATTGTTCAGGGAAGTTCCTTTAGCGCGTGTCAATGATGACAAGTGTCATGTTACTACTCATGAGTTGATTAAGTGGCAAGGAAGAACAAACGAGCACATAGGAAGCAGAAGCACGCGTTCGTGGTGGATAGTACGCAGTTCGCAAACCACATGTCTACGTCCAAGGTTGTTGATGGTTTCGTCAACAACAATTCTGCCCCATCGACAATTTAAGCAGGAGGGGATGTCAAGTGCAAGTCCTCTTTGAGTGTCGTGGACATATTGCTAGCTAAGGATAGTAGGATTTTTAGTCATTACCCTAGGGGCTTATAGGCCGAAAGCCTAGGAGAATTAGTCCGGCATTTTGTGAGCCTTTACAAAGGACTTGCATGACCGGTACATTCCATTAGTTAGTTAATGCACAAGTAGATAACCCTCTCTCTGGGCGATGTAGTACACGACTAGAACCGACACTTGTTACACTTCGGTGGGCTTCCTAGTAATTAGCATGTAGTTTAGGACATGTACAAGGCATGCAAGAAGTCTCATCCCGTAGAGCATATACATGTGCACCCATGTGCACCTTAAAAGCTCACATTTCATTTATTAGTTTGCAGGTACTTTGTGGAGCACTCAAATTGAATGGTTATAAAATGGCCAAGTTGGAAGACTTAAGTCGGTAACTAAAGTGGACTATATATGCGAGAGAGCGAGAGTGCGCCAAGCTAGCAAGCCATACACCTTAGCGTTTTGCAAGGGGCTGAGTCAGCAGCGTTTCTGGAGCATAGGCAGCCATCATCTGTCTGTCATCTCTTCTCCATCAAGGGCAGCATAAGGGCAACCCTTAGGGGCAGCCAAAGCCAGGGTTTAGGGCGCCTTCAGGGGCTGTTTACAGCCAAAGCATAGCAGCTATCATAGCGTTTTCAGGGGCAGCCATCAAGGGCTCTAGAAGCCAAGCAAGGGCGTCCTTCCAAGGGCTGATAGCACAGCGTTTTGAGCAGCTTCATACAAGCATTTTTGCAGGTGTTATACAAGCGTTTTCAGCAGCCGCATAGGGCTAGTGTTTTCATCATTGCATAGGCCTACATAGGAGCATCAAAGCCAGTGTTTTGCATCACCAGATGCACCACCAAGAGGTGCCAAAGCTAGCCTACAGTCTCAGCGTTTTCAGCAGCCATAACTTCACAAAGGTGAGGTATCCTCTCCGGTAAGACCGGGCTGAGCCATAGCAAGAAGGAGATCTAGATCGGCGGGGCAAGGAGTGACTTGGGGATCCAGGGATCGATTGTTCGAGGCATCAAGAAGGGCTGGGCAGCAGGTTGTTTGTGGGCCGAGTCTTGGGAGCAAGCTTGTGTTTTTCTAGTGTTTGATTCAGAGATTGCTTCGGCAAAACCAGGTGACGCTAGGGAGCCTTGTGCGTGACCGAGAGGAGTTAGTTCGAGGGCTTTTGAGCCGTGGTCAAGACCATTCAAGGAGAAGCTTCACAGGTACATCTAGCCGCATATAGGTATCGCCTTGTACGCATTGTTTTGCAATAGGGAAGCAAACACTTCTCCGGCAATGGTGAAAGGGACCCTTGAGAGGGTTAGTTGGGACCACATCTGGTGTCATCTTTCTATTCCTTACTCTCAGTGTTTTAAAGTTCAAGTCTAACAAAAAATCAAGGAACCCTCTCTCTCTCTCTCCTTCTGTTTCTACCTATAACCAAGTAAGATAACCAAGGAATCTTCTACATCTTATCCTCTCTCTGAAGATAACTACAAGTAAAGCTAAGTCAAAGAAGTGCTCTAAAGAAGTTCTCAGATAAGGATCAATATAATCTTCAAAGTTTTTCGCTGTAGATTACAATACATTACGTTATGTTGAATCCACAATGCATTATGGTCTCTTTTATGATACTGGTTTAGAGTTGAAGGTGTATGGTTACACTAATGCAGATTGGGCCGGTAGCATCTTAGATAGAAGATTTACTAGTGGTTTTATGTTCTCATTTGGGAATGGTGATGTTACTTGGAGCAGCAAGAAACATTCCATAGTTACCTTTAGTTCCCTTATTGAGTAGAGGGGCAGAGTACATGGGTGTTGCGATGACAGTATGTGAGATAGCTTAGCTTCGAAAGCTACTTGTTGATTTGGGGATGCACATGGACATGAAGGTTGTCATCTATCACAATAACCTTGGCAACATACAATTGACTAGGAACCCAGTGTTTCATGCACAGACCAAACACATAGAGGTCGATTATCACTTCATCATGGAGAAGGTCTTGGTAGGAGGAGTTGATTTGGTGTATGTCAACACAGAGGAGCAGGTAGCTGATATTTTCACCAAGGCCTTGGGAGCAGAGAAGCTTCAACGATTCCACACTCTGCTTGGAGTCTTGGAGATGGAGTTGAGCTTGAGGGAGAGTGTTGAGATGTCAGGCTCAACAGAAGCACGTGCCTGGGTGATCGTTTCACATATATCAGTTACGCTTTTGGAGGCTGACGCAACGGATCTTCACCACAGTGATTCTACAACTGGACTACACTACCTATCTTCTTAAGTTTGATTTGTCTTCCCTTACAAGTGAAAAAATTTCATTATTGACATGGCAAATTAGAAAAATTTCTTAGTCAATACTTTCTTCTGCCAATAAGGTTACATAGTCAGACATCCAATTTAAAAGGTCAATGAGGATAGACTAGAGGTACTTGGATGCTAACATTAAGTATGAAATGCTAATTGCTTGTCCTAAGACTATGGTTGAAGTCGTTAGGATTGCTCAAACTCCAATAGTTGAAGCATAATAGTGGAAAGCTTAATCAAGCTCTTAAGACCCAACTTCAGTCATCTCAGTCATCTTTCTCAAATTCTAAGCAAAAGTTTGAGGGCAAACAGGATTCCCAGTCCTCTAAAGCATCATGAGTGCTATCACAAAAGAGTCTAGTTTAATGCTAAACGAGAAGTCTAGTAAGGGTATTAGAGGTAATTGGTTGGATTAGGAGAAATGTAGACTCAATTTTGGGCCTTGTAAAGAAGTGTCAACTCAGCTTAGAGAGAGAAAATAAAAAAGGTTTAAAACATATTCAAATTTGCAGTTCGACTCATTTTTTACTATTATAATAGTAGGTTTAAATATATTAAAATATACATATTCTTTCAATGAGGTTTCATCATGAGGCGGCATTCTTTGTTGGCTGCATGTAAAACTTGTCAGAATCAAAATTTCAGAGATTTGAGGTAGTTATGCATTTAATAGATTCGAGAAAAGCTTCAATCATCATCTCTACTGTGGAGGTTTTCTTACTGAAACTTAAAAAAAACGTCCTTACTAATCGAGTTAGTTCTTGTTTTAATTCTTTAATATGTTTTATGATGATGACAGAAAATACTAGCTTTGCAAATGAGAACATTAATCCAAATTTGGGGATTCCAATTAATCCACCTTCAATAACACATGGAGACACTCAAATTCTCAGTAACAGTAGTAGAAATGGTGCATGTAAAAGGACATATGATACTTACCATCTTCATGTGGACATACAATCTGAGTACCAGCCTTTGAAGAAACGAAATAAGAGTTTTTTTATGTTATGAGCAAAAAGAGCAAAGGACGAATAATGGAGAACGTCATTTGGACTTGTGGACCGATGGGTCAATGTATCCCAAGGATCCATTTACAAATGCACCACCTCCATCTTACAACATTACAAATCTACTACATTTCACTCATGATGGTAGATAAGGTTTGTTAGGTTATGCCCAACACTTGGAAACAAAAGCGATGGTTGCAGAACAGCAAAGGGATTTTCTACAGATAGAGAACACTAAATAAAAAAACTAAATGGGTTGTATGCATAGAAGCTTATGGCAAACAAAGAAACAATTCAAGACTTGGAGAAAAAGATTGATGCTTTAAGGAGAAAGGACACAGCACTAGGGCCACGTAAAAGAAGAAGGCAACTTTGCAACATAGAGAAAATGAAAGTTGGAAGTGGAGGGATGAAGAAGTGAATATAGGCTGTAAGGTAATGTTAACTCTTGTTTCATATATATTTCTCTTTTTAGATTAGGTTCTTTGTTTGAAACTAGACATAAGTAATCAGATTTGATGTTATTCTATTTTTAGATCTTTACTTCGTCTAGAGTCTAAGGTACATTCCGAAGCTGGAGTGCATTAGAGTCATTTGGTACCAAAAGGAATAGTGGAAGAAATGATGTATCAAAAGAAGTTTCAAAAAATCGATGAGAAGCATGTGTCTTCTTTTATGAACAAGAACCAGCTCGATGCAACTCAGGTGCTAGCAATGTTGGATGAGACTGACATCTCTTAGAAAGCATATAGTATATTGTTTAAGGCACTAGTAGAGAAATGCCAAAGTAAGAAGCATAAAGGTTCGTTACTTCCAAAACTAATGCAAGTAAAGTATGCACGCCAACATGTGAAATCAGAGGTGTTTGATAAGCTTGGTTCCCCAGTACATATTGAAGCAACATTCATTGCTAAAGATAGAGAGGTACTCTTTAACCAGCACAATAATATTTTCTTTGATCTTGAAGCTTTGCTTAGGTACGGAGTTCAGTTCTTTGAGATTAGTCAAGAAGAATGTGAAGGAGTTCTAAAATTTGTTTTGAAACTGGATGAGTGTGAGATTTTAAAGAACAGAAAAATGGAGAGGGTTACTCTATCACTCTAATGAACAGGGCCTTAGACACATCTATTACAAAAGATGATGCAAGATATTTCAGTGTTCAATCGGAGAATAACATATTTTCGCTTGGATATTTTGAGATATCTTCTTTATCATTGAATATGACTGTGTATTACGTTGAAATAATTTAAACACGAAACTTGTATTAAACATGAGATTCTTCCTAATGACATAGGTGGATAAAGAAGACTTTGAAATTTTACATTGGGTGTTTCATATCAAACTACAATTCCATCACTGATTAGTGAGTAAAGAAATGGAAGGACCCTTCATGTGCCTGGGTTTGGTGACTATAAAGTGGAATAGCACATGGCAGGTGATTTGAAGACTCTAAAATGCATGTATAACATAAGAAAAGGTGCAAATGCAAAGAGTTCATGTCTATATTGCATGTCAAGTGCCAAGACTTTAGATCATGTACTATGGAACAAAGCTCCTGATAGGCATTTAAAAGATAAAGATTTCAAAGCAGTGCTTGATATTCCTCTATCTAGAGTGCACATATGTACATTGCATGCACTATGTAGAATTGTAGAGAAGCTAGTGTATTTGTACATATGCTTTTCATGGACGTTAAAGCCTAAAAAAGAATCTCTAAAAGCAATCAAGCAATAGAAAAAGTGTTATCAGACATTGGCTTGCATGGCGGGCATGTTAAAATTGAGGAGGACGACAAGCGGTCACAAGAGGGCAGCAAAGTACCAAGAAAACGATCAATAGGTGGTGTGAAAGCTAAAAGATTTTTGTCATACTGCCTCAAAGACTGTCGAGATAAAAACAAGAAAAAGATGTTTGTCATACTGCCTCAAAGACTGTCGAGATAAAAACAAGCAAAAGATGTTTAATTGATGGTGGAAAGATCTACATAATGCAGTTAAGGTCATTGGAAATGAAAGTTCAATCCAAAATCAGAAGAAGGCAGATGTGTGGATTTCACTTGACAAGATCTTTGCATTCATGGAGAAAAAGAGCTGGAGAGAAATAGTGAGATAAAATTATTTGAAAACATATTAGAGAGGAAGGCATTCATCATTGCAGGATGGAGTGATCAACATGTAACTCATGGTACGAACTTTAAAAACTGTTATAATCTCAATACTGTGAGACCAACTAATACATACATCTGATTTTTTTCTATTGTCATTGATTGCAGCATATACTATATAATCATACACCAGATTTCGCAAAGATATACAGTTCATTGTCAATATGGTCAACTCAAGGGGCATGGAGAAGTCACATTACATGGCAAGAACAGGTTACTTTAAGCACACTAGACATGGTGGAGGCAAGAATTGAGCCAACAATCTTTTAGAGTTACATCAACGGACTTACAGAAAATTGATTCACAAAGCAAAACAAAAAGACACATTCAAGTCTTCATCATTGACACGTGCAATACAATTGATTAATAAAGAAAAGTGACAATGCGCTTGGAATCAGTCAACTTCGAGAGAGCGCCATCAGTTGTGGCGTCACTCAAGAGTCAGGGTTGGGAGAAGGTGGTCTAGATGAGGTGGGCTTGATCTTCTTCAGTGGTCTTCTTTCTTCATCTTCCTTTTCCTCTTCTTCCTCTTCATCTTCCAGGAGGCATCTGTACCGTTGGAGGCAACAGTTTCGACCGACTTTTTCTTGTCCTTATTAGATATCTTTTTCCAATATGGATGCAATGTGTCTAGGTGTGTAATTCCCGCTATAATAGAATGCGCTGTATACGACAGGTAGTAGGGGCATCTTGGTGATTGGCAACCATACCCCTAACCAAACACTCACAGTGCAAACTGTTTCTCGACAAGCATCACCTTCTCAGCATTTAAAGGCACTTCGTGTCCACCACCACAAAACTTGGATAGTACTTTGAATGCGAATAAAGGGAATTTTGCATTGTCTTTTGAGAACTCCTTGTGAAATATAATGATCTACGTATTAAAGTTGTAATCATCATGACTCATGCCACTGCTTGCTGTTGTGTCAATTTTAAGCAAGTGTTGTAAATTGCATGTACCTTTTGATGATTCAAATGTCTTATATATTGAGTGAGAGCAACATCCTTTCGATGACCTGTTGACTTTGAAGTGGAAGCTCTGGATGATCTTGAATATCCTGCTCTCTTCAGGAAATCATCATCATATATAAAAACCTGGTACCAATGTTGACACAATCGACAAAGTCCACGTAAATCAAATTCTTATAGTTTGAAAAATCTTCGGCTCTATTACCTGTTGACTTTCATCACCCTCAAGCATGGATCTTGTCCACAAAGGGATCGTGGACTTACTGTCTTCATGCACAGTAGGTGCCAAAAATTAACCCATATCTGCCAAACCAAGACGGTCGGCAATTTCTAGTAGCCTCCTCCTCGGAAGGCAATTGGGTTTCATATGTCCTAGCTTCATCAAACATCTTCTTTAATATCTCCTTGGTAGGTACTCGAAGTCCTGAACTACAGAATCAGCTAGTAGATAATTGTCAACTCCTTCCTCTATCCAGCCCATGTCTGCTTCACTAAAATTTGCTAAGGGAGATAAGCAATAGTCTTCACGAATATAAAAATGTTACATAATGTTTGTTAATAATACATAATCAGCTTGGGCTACCATAGTAAAGCTGGGCAAGGAAGGTAGTGACAACTCCCCTGTTCATTCTCACATCAGCAGAAGGTGCTACATCGAAGGGGATAAGGGATGCATTAGCCTCAAAGGTTTCCTTTTCGGCCTCTGCCCTCTCCTCTGCTAGGTCTATAGCCACCTCTTCCTTAACCCCATCATCCTCGATTGGCACTTGAGTGCTTGCCAAAGTCACTGTCTCGGGCTCTGAGTCCTCAGTAAGAAGATGCAAAAAACAAAGAAAAACTAAATTGGAGCAGGCGACACTTCTTTGAGTGTATTGGGCATTTCTCCTCTACTCTATTGTTGCATATGGGAATCTTTTCAAGACAACGGCTAAGCCTCCTCTTCTCATGACTTTGTCTGTTGCAAAATCAGATGGATGAACATATCGTTCACCATCGGACATAACGATATTGGCAGAAACAGTGTCTTCATACTCCTGCTCACGGTCACCGAGAACAATCCTACAAGAATACGTTCTCAAGAGAAAGTTCCTTGTTGAACATTGAAGACAACTCATGCAAAGGCTTCTGGGCTTCTGCATTGTACAAGAACATAAACACCTTTTCTGCACAAGACTCTTCTGCCTCGTCATTCGATTCGTAGACAATGTCCAACTCTTTCAAAGATGCCTAAAAAAACATTTCAATCAATTAGAACATGCACGCTTATTATACATGGGGTCAATACCTAGCGATAAGGAGATTTGGATATACACATGTAAGCCCCCTCTCGCTTGGTACTAGGATTTTAGCATGCAAAGAAAATTTATGAAATAGTGTAAATTTCTAAAAATGTATGTCCCAAATTGCTTGATTTGCTGGTTTGAGAGGAGTCCAATGGGAATTTGGGTACGTTTCTCAAAAATATCCTCCCCGAACACTGCTCCCACCAAGGGAGATTTGGGACTTAAAAAACTAGTACTACACGAGGAGTTTTGGGACGTTATCGACTCATACCACTCGTGCGAACATTTAAAAGGTCGGACCCATTAACGACGCATGAATATGGTATGTACTATGTGCTCACTCATCGACTTTCTTGCATGTGTTCATTTTTTTCACCTCTGAGTCTCTGACAAAATAGCAAGAGCCAAATGCCATCGCTGCTACATTCATCGTCCTCCGAGTCTCCGACTGCATCGACCTCCTCAACGACACCCACCAAACTAAGCCAAACGCCATCGGCCTCTACATCCATTACAGGTATTTCAGAGTTCTTTCAGACCCTCTATTAACGTTTCGCTATCTGTTTTGTGAATGTTTATAATAGTGTCTGTACAAAGCGCTCAGGGTTTCATTGGAGTCCTTCTGGTCCCATATCGCTTAATACTGACCCCCTTGGCTCACGTTGCCCACGGGTCTAGTACCAAGCGATATTGGTACCTTTGGACTCCTAGACTCCTATTTGTTTCATATCGCTTGGTACCAACCCCACTGTGATAACGTTTGTCATGGGGTCAGTACCAACAAGCGATACAAAGGCCTCCGGAATCTTGTCTGCTTTATATCGCTTGGTACCGACCCCACTGTGAGTCATGGGGTCAATACCAAGCGAAACAAAGGCCTTCGGGATCCTGTCTGCTTTATATCGCTTGGTACCGACTCCACTCTGAGTCATGGGGTCAGTACCAAGCAAAACAAAGGCCTCCGGGATCCTGTCTGCTTTATATCGCTTGGTGCCGACCCCACTGTGAGTCATGGGGTCAGTACCAAGCGAAACAAAGGCCTCCGAAATCTTCTTTGCTTTGTATCGCTTGGTACCAACCCCACTGTGAGTCATGGGGTCAGTACCAAGCGAAACAACGGCCTCCGAGATCCTGTCTGCTTTATATCGCTTGGTATCGACCCCACTGTGAGTCATGGGGTCAGTACCAAGCGAAACAAAGGCCTCCGGGATCCTGTTTGCTTTATATCGCTTGGTACCGACCCCAGTGTGAGTCATGGGGTCAGTACCAAGCGAAACAAAGGCCTCCGAGATCCTGTCTACTTTATATCGCTTGGTGCCGAGGGGTCAATACCAAGCAAAACAAAGACCTTCAGGATCCTGTCTGCTTTATATCACTTGGTGCCAACCCAACTGTGAGTCATGGGGTCAGTACCAAGCGAAACAAAGGCCTCCCAGATCCTATCTGATTTATATCGCTTGTTACCAACCCCATAGTGAGTCATGGGGTCAGTACCAAGTGAAAAAAAGGCCTCCGGGATCCTGTCTACTTTATATTGCTTGGTGCCGACCCCACTGTGAGTCATTGGGTCAGTACCAAGGGAAACAAAGGCCTGCGGGATCCTATTTGCTTTATATCGCTTGGTACCGACCCCACTGTGAGTCATGGGGTCAATACTAAGCGAAACAAAGGCCTCCGAGATCCCATTTGCTTTATATCGCTTGGTACCAACCCCACTGTGAGTCATGGGGTCATTACTAAGCGAAACAAAGGCCTCCGAGATCCTGTCTACTTTATATCGCTTGGTGCCGACCCCACTGTGAGTCATGAGATCAGTACTAGGTGAAACAAAGGCCTCTGGGATCGTGTCTAATTTATATCGCTTGGTACCGACCCCACTGTGACAACATTGGTCATGGGGTCAGAGTACCAAGCGATTTAAAGGCCTTCCGAATCCTGTCTGCTTTATATCGCTTGATATTGACCCCACTATGAGTCATGGGGTCAGTAGTACCAAGCGATTCAAAGGTCTCCGGAATCCTGACTGCTTTATATCACTTGGTACCGACCCCAATGTGATAACGTTGGTCATGGGGTCAGTACCAAGCAATACAAAGGCCTCCAAAATCCTGTCAGCTTTATATCACTTGGTATTGACCCCACTGTGAGTCATGGAGTCAGTACCAAAAGCGAAACAAAGGCCTCCGAGATCATGTCTACTTTATATCGCTTGGTACCGACTCCACTGTGAGTCATGGGGTCAGTACCAAGTGAAACAAAGGCCTCCGAGATCCTGTCTGCTTTATATCTCTTGGTGCCGACCCCACTATGAGTCATGGGGTCAGTACCAAGAGAAACAAAGGCCTCCGGGATCGTGTCTGCTTTATATCACTTGGTGCCGACCCCACTGTGAGTCATGGGGTCAGTACCAAGCGAAACAAAGGCCTCCGGGATCGTGTCTGCTTTATATCACTTGGTGCCAACCCCACTGTGAGTCATGGGGTCAGTAGTACCAAGTGAAACAAAGGCCTCCGGGATCCTTTCTGCTTTATATCTCTTGGTGCTAAACCCACTGTGAGTCATGGGGGGTGAGTACCAAGCAAAACAAAGGCCTCCGGGATCCTGTCTGCTTTATATCGCTTGGTACTGACCCCACTGTGATAACGTTAGTCATGGGGCTAGAGTACCAAGTGATTCAAAGACCTCCAGAATCCTGTCTGCTTTATATCGCTTTGTACGACCCCACTATGAGTCATGGAGTCAATACCAAGCGATTTAAAGGCCTCCGGAATCCTGTCTTCTTTATATTGCTTGGTACTGTACCCAATGTGATAACGTTATTTATGGGGTCAATACCAAGCGATACAAAGGCCTCTGGAATCCTGTCTGCTTTATATCGCTTGTTGGTACCGAATGTGATAACGTTGGTCATGGGGTCAGTACGAAAGCGATACAAAGGCCTCCGGAATCTTGTCTATTTTATATCACTTTTGGTACTGACCCCACTATGAGTCATGGGGTCATGAAGTTAGTATCAAGCGATACAATGTACTCTGGATCGCTTGGTACTGACTTTTTTAAATGCGTTTCTCATAACGCTTTATTTATTTGTTTAGCTGGCTCGTACTACCAAGACAACTGCTCGGAGGCTTGAAAGACGTACCGAGTCACTACATGCACAAGGCAAAACAAGGAGGTATTAAGCTCATAGGGCAGTTTTATAAGAGCTTCGTCACGCATTCAGTGACACATGCAACCTGCAATATCCAGGCTCCATTTCCAGAGGATTGTGCGTGAAATTTGTGAGCAGTGGAGTATTGGCATGCGGTGGCAATAATCTGCATTATTGTGTCTTCAAAAAATCATTGAGGGGACTGGATCATCGAGTTTTTTGAAGATGCTTACTTTCTCGCCGCCGCCGCTCATGCCCACAGGCTGACAATAATGCCGAGGGATTTTGATACCCATCGATTGCGGTATAGATAGGACTAGATGCTTGTTCCTATTTCTGGAAGCGATCCTCGAATGTGGCGTATCCTTACACTGCCCCCCTCCATTCTCGTACAAAGCCATCTGAGAGCTCCCGTGCTCCTCACGACAGGGACACCCATTCTCAGAGTAGGTTAAGACTTGAACACCCTAGTGATGATGCCCCTCAAGAAGAACCTCACAAATAACTAGAACCGGAGGCACAACCACAAGTGGAGGCTACTGCTTTGCAGCACAGCCTCCAGCCCTCCACTGAAGTTGAAATTGTTTGCAAAAGAAGAAGATGCAGACAGGATAGAGAGGGAGGTAAGTCTGATTGAAGCAAACAATATCAGAGAATTGAGAGTTTTGGAGGCTACTACGCGGTTAGAGTGGCATTTTCACTTCAAGGCCAAAGAGTTGTCAAGCATCTGGATGGATACGATTTAAATGTTTTGAGGATCGACGGAATGGAAATCACAGATAACATTGTCAATATTTTACTATGGTATGTATAATATATACAATGCATGATGTATATAGTATGATGCATGACTAAGCTGTAAGTACCAGTGGACTAATTCTTTGTTCTTTTCATTGTTGCCTTTAGGTATTGTATATTACTACTACCAGAAGAGGTCCAAAATTGTACATATACTGTGGATCCTCTCATTTTCGCGGCATCATAAACTGACAGCTCATCATTTTTGAACCTTATGTCCTTTATTCTCCTACATATGCATGGAAAGCGTAAAAAATTCCACTTATACTCTCCACTGGTTGCCAGTCTATCCTATTGGATGGATAAATATCTGCATAAAACTAAAAGATTAGACATTTTTAAAACAACAATTAGGCACTTTTAAAACAATAAGGAGACATGATTGAATGGATAAAAAACTGCATAATAACAACAATTAAACACTTTTAAAACAAAATAAGCTTTGACTAAGATACTACTCACAGTTGGGACGATATGGTGGAAGTCTAGGAGGAAATGTTTTCACCCTCAAGTCTACATGCTGGAAAACATGTTGTATTAGTACCTCTGTCACACGCTTGCTCGATTCACATACCTTGAACTCTTTAACTTATCCCTTGAATGGCTCCATAAATTCATTAGCATTTTTCCTCTTCCTCTTCCTTCTCTGTAAAAGTACCCAACTCCCGATTGTAATTGTAGATGGTATCCATGTCCCATCGTCTGTATTATAACTATTAAATACAATAATAGCTGAAATGCTAGTACGAGGCTTTCTACAGGTTGCCATTTTGTGTAGCAAAAGACACACAGAAGAAGAAGATGAGAGCTTAATTTGGAGGAGACTTAGAAAAAGAAAGAACGACTATGTTGGAGACGAAGAAGATCAGAGCTAGTTTTGGGAAAAAACTTAGAGATTCTCTATCATTAACTACCACTATCTTTTAGCATACATGCAAAGATTCGGTAGTATTTTATTATTATTATTTTAAGCTGAGTAAATGTTATTTTAAGATGCATTTGAACATAATTTTACTCTATTTACTTGAATTCTTACTTTAAAATGCCGAATTTCTCCGTTTACGGAAGCCTCTTCCTCATTGGTTGAGCGCCACTCTCTCTCTAGAACTAAAAGGCCCAAAATTGAGTCCACATTTCTTCTAATGACTATTGCTGAGTTAGAGCAATGATGTTCTAAGAGGCAAGAGAGTTCCATCGTCACACCTTAGGTCACCCTAAGCAGCAATGTCCTAAGAGGCAAGAAGAGTTATAGTATGCCTCCCCTAGTCGAAAACAAGAGTTTGGAAGTCTCTAACGATACTTCCATAGTCAAGGCTCTCCTTAGTAGTGCCCTTAAACCTAAGTCGAAGAAGATTTCATCCACTCCTGTGCTTGAAGCTAAGCAGGATGGCATTTTCCCTAGTCCACTTGTTGGTGTTTCTATAGGTTTCTTTAAGGTAGCTGCTAATGCTCCTAGGAATGTGATAAGAGTCTGAGGATATTGTTTCCTCGTAATTGTTAAAGTCTAGAGGCCATTTGAGCCACTATTCAATGACAACACTATTTGACTATGGCAGTATACATGTTGTGGTTTCTGGGTGTATTTTTTAGAGGACTATAAATAGGATCGCATGTGGACTTTTCTCTAGTGTGAGTTAGTTAAGCCCATGATTTCAAGAGTTTTGCTCAACATAAGGAAATCCAAGTTTGTTAGGATTTATGAGTTGCAATGTTAGTAGGGATAGAAGCAGTGAAGTGGTTCAGACTATACAAACCACAGGTGTCTTGAGATGCTAACATTAAGTCTTGTAATGCACTTGGTGATTAAAATGAGTTGTCGCACAATAGTTTGCAAGTTCCCAATATTTTGATGGTGTAGGGCCAACCCCATCAACAATTTGAGCAAGAAGCAATGTCACGTGCGTGTCATTGATTACCACATGGTCATGTTGTTAAGCCGTGTACAATATTATTCTAAGCCTAGGGGTAGTGTATAGGGCACTTTTGTGAGCCCCTGGAGGAACTAGCATGCCCAAAAAATTTCAATAGTTAGGATGCATTTATTGCATAATCCTCTTTTCTAGTTGTACAGGGGTTGGGAAATTAATCATTATAAGTGAGTGGGCCAATGGAACTTCTCAAGTGTAAATAAACTCATGATTAGTGTTTTCGCCCAACAAAGGGAGAGGGAATCACCATAGGCATCAATGATGTTTTTTGCAGGCAGCAAAGGTCCCAATATAGGAGGGTTCCTTGACGTCCTATCAATGCCAAAAGGGAATACATACCAGCATTTTGAACACAAAGGTCCTCGATTTTGAAGGGTAGCCTTGTATTTTGAAGGGGTAAAATATACTTTACCCTTCTTGAAAGAAGGGCTGAAATAAACCTTCCCTTTTTTTAGGTCATTTTTTAACATACCCTTCCAACATTTCATAATTCTTATTCTATCAATATGTATGCAGCATGTCTTAAATAACAATTTCATTTTTTTATAATTGACAAAATAATTAAAATTGAAAAATATGATTCAACACTATTGAAGTGACAAATACACATAAAGGTATAGAGAGAGAAGGTTTTTAATCATTTGAAGAAAGTTAGCATTACAACTCATGTAACTTTTGAGGTTTTCTTTCTTTCATACTTTTCCACACCTCAAATATTCCATCCCAATCCACATCTCCCATGTTGTGCGGAGTTGAAAGCAAGATGAACATTAGCATGTCAAGAGTCTTCAAGGGCAAACAACATCTTCCTATGCTTTTGATCCTGTTTTGCTTAGAAAAACCTCTCTCACATATTGCTAAACTCGCTGGTAATGTCACAACAATTTTCCAAAACTTGTATAGTGCAAGAAACATTTGTTACCATTCTACTTCAGGTCCACATTGTTGCCATGCATCAATGAGTCCCAAAGAAGGATAAGACATAATGTGGAAACAAATCTAAATAATTCTAACTCACATTGATTTTGATCAATGATAGGGAGTGACCCCACTCCAAATTAGTCAATAAATCTCTTGAGGAACTCCCTTGCTTATTGTTGACGAACATCTTCATCTCTATTATAGTTTTTTGGTGAGAATATTTTTGCAGCATTGAACAAGGCAAAGTCATAAAAGCACATCTCTAAGTTGTGTATAAGCCTTTCAACAAAGGCCTTAGCCAATGATATTGTATCATTTTCACCACCTCCTGTCCCACTTGTAAGAAGAGATGCATATTGAAGAGCATGATAGTGTGTTCTTCCTTCTTTATCTTTGTATGCAAGAATTCCATGTTTAATAGTTGCACGCCAAGAAGATAAAAACTCTGAGTTTGAGCCAAAATTTTTCTCATCACAATATCTCTCTCTCAATAGACTTGTTAGTGCATATACATTATCTTCTTGAAATTTCATACTTAGTAAGTTCACCTCTTTTAATATATATGCCAATAAGTGAATAACAAATTGCAATTGGAAGATAGTAGCTTTCTTATAAATGATGGGGTACTTCTTCTTTCAAATAGTAAGCAATACTGGCATTATTTTCACCAACCTACATATAACAATAGTCAAGTTAGTAAAAACCTTAGAATCTATATTAATAATTCAAATGCAAGCTTGTATAACTAGTTAAAGCAAAAAAAGACATTACCTTCTCATGACTTTGCCTCTCTTGATAGTCATCGAACACCATGAATTTTTAAAACTTCATATTGCCTTGTCAAGAACACATCCATTAGCTTTCTCAACTCTTCTCTTCTCAAACATGAATCCCCTAACCATTCACTAACTTTATTGGCAAACTGATCCACACATTTAAAATCGACAAAATGATCACATGTGTCTTTGATTGCAAGTGCTTCCCTATGAGCAACACAATGGACACCAATAAGATGTCCAATCTCCACTCTAAGCTTTGTAACAAGACCTGCATTTACACCAACCATGGCGGATGCACCATCTAAGGCAAACCCCACCATTTTTTGAAGTGGTAGTTGCATACTATGCAATACTTCTTTCACACCTTTAAATAATGTATCGGCTTTGCCATCTTCCACACCTATGAGTTTCACAAATTTTGTTGCACATTTTCCTTTCCTACCATTTGTTAAAAAGAAAATATAAAGAATCAAATGCTTCTCATATCTCCCATCTGAACTCTCATCCAATAAAATTGAGTAAACCGGACTAGCATTGATTTCTTCCTTCAATATCTCCCAATATAAACAATATGTTGCATAACGAAAGAAGAGTATTCATTAGTAGGGGCATATGAGGAGTTTGCATATACATGTGAAATAAACATTAATCTTCAAAAGCCTCTAGTGACATATCTTTCTTTGCAACATGGTACATAATATGCATCACACTTATAATTCTATTTTTCTCCCCATCCATCAACAACTCAACATGTTTCTCAATGACTTTTGATGCATTTGTCAAACACTTTTGCTTTAAAATGGCTTGCTTATGTTCCTCTGATGATTCATGAATTTGTAAAGGTTGTTTTTGGATGATTAAACTACATTTATGGGTAAAAATTGTTTTCATTTGACATTCGGTGCAAATTCTACACAACTCTTTCTTTCCCATCTTCATCCTTTTGTGGATAAGCCCACTTAAATTGTAATTTCCACATGGATAAAAAAATGTGCGCTTGTAAGTTTTCTTACCCTCAACTTTGTCATCATCACCATCATTGTTAACATTGTTGCTTGATACACTTGAGTTGCCATGTGATCGTGCATTTTGTTGTCGCATTGACACACCAAGCATCGAATGTAATTTTAATTGCTTTGTATCCTTCTTTGGACGTCCCATTACCTATATAATTTATAAAAATAAAATAAAATTGATTAGTGTGTGTGTGTGTGTGTGTGTGTGTGTGTGTGTGTGTGTGTGTGTGTGTGTGAGAGAGAGAGAGAGAGAGAGACTTAAAAGTATATGGTTACTTTATGTAATCAATAAATCATATTGCATTTTTTCAAGAACATTACAATTTACATCGGAGGTTAGATCACCAAAAGGGCATTTAAGCATGAAAAAAAAACAATTAAACTAAATAAATTACCAATTTTATAAAAATTCAAATTTATACTACACTCGTAACTCATGACTCACCAGCACTGGAGGTTAGAATCTAGATCACCAAAAGTAAATTAAAACATGGAAAAATAATAATAAAACTAAATAAATTACCAATTTATTCAAAAATCTCAATGCTCATTACTTAATACTCACCACGGACCACTGGACCAGTAGGGCGACTAGATCAGTTTTCTTTGAAGAGTAAGTCATTTTTAGTGATTTTTTGGAGCATTGTATAAGAAAGAGATTGATTAGATCATTAGGGAAATTTTAGGTAAGAAGATATAGCAAGTAGTCTTGTGGTTGCCTACAGTGCTAAAAGACTCGCATTAGCATGTTAGAAGTTGTTTAGTGTGTCGACAGTTGGGTCAACCTAATTCTACTAATGATAGGATGCCTGATCATCTAATTCTGTCTTTAGATGACAGGGAACATGTATATTCTTGTAACAATAGATTATTGTACTAAGTGGGTTGAAGCGATGGCATTGAGGGATAACAAAGCTAGGAGTGTAGCAAAATTCTTGTATAGTAATATTATGACTAGGTTTAGGTGTCTTGTAGAGTTGGTAAGTGACCAGGGAACTCATTTTTTGAATGATGTGATTTCTGAGTTGACCGGGGAAACATCTTATTTTGCACAAGAAGTCTACATCTTATCATCCTCAGGTTAATGGCCAGGCAGAAAGTTCTAATAAAATTATGGTGAGGATTTTGAAGAAAACAGTTTTAGAAAATAGGAGTGACTGGGATAGAAAGTTAGATTATGCCTCTCGGGAGGTGCACTACTAAGAAACCCTATGTATCACTTGCATTCAAGGGGTATTTAAAAAACCCCTTACCTGTGAATTTTTTATGAATAAAATTACCCTTTTTTTTAATGGACTTACGAGTTTTTTTCAAAATAGATTAAGAACCCCCTTCTATAAATGTATTTCTATAAATTTACCTTAAAATTTTAAATGAAAAAATCCCTTCATTTGAACTCACATGGTATATTTACATACTTACACTTGAAGAGTCAATTAGGAGCAGGCAACAAAAATTGTTACAATTGGAGGAGGATGGAATTGTGAGTGCCTACATTTTGAAATAGTCCAAAAGAGGAGGCAGGCTTGGGTTAATAGAAATATCAAGTTAAAAAATTTTCAGGTTGGAGATTGGGTGATGCTTTATAACTCTAAGTTGGGACCTCATCCTAGAAAATTGAAGCTTAGGTATATTGGCCCTTATAAGATTGTGGAAGATTTGGGTCAAGGGACATTTAGACTAGAGGACATGTTTGGAACTCAGGTGGATAAACCGGTTAAGGGTTTAGGTTGAAAAATTTATTGGTAATCCACGTAGAGTCGGAGTTTCAGGAAATGTGGATGTTATGATTATTCAAGTAGTAGGTGGTACATGTATTCATGAAAAATGCATGTCAAGTGTGGGAGATTTTATTCCTAAAAAATGCAGTTCAAGTGTGGGAGATCTTATCAAACTTTTGGGAGATTTGCATGTGAAGAGACAGCCAGTCGACTTCCAGGAACAGCTGATTGTGGTGGCAAACATGAAGCAATCTAGCGATTTGGAAAAGCTTAATGATTTGCGACAACAAATTACAAGCATGGAGAAGGGAAGGGGAAATCATTTACTATGCTAGAGGAGCAGATTGAATGATGCTCTTGAGATGATCTCCTTGACAAGTGACACCATTGTTATACAAAGAGCCAAATGATAGCCTACTCATGCAAGAGGCTATAGGAGAAGAAAGTGAGCCAGGTATGAGCAGTTAGACTAATCTCTGAGATTATTTAGCTGCGTTAATGGATCCTCTTGTTGATTTCAAAGTGCACCAAGATTTAATGTTCATGAGAATGAAGCATAGTTGAGGAAACTAGGTTTATGGGATTTTGCTAACTTGCCATGGAATAGTTGGAGATGTAATTTCTATGCAAAGGTGCAATTGGAGGTCTTGAGGAAAATAGAGGGAAATTTGTAGATTGACATAAGGAAATATGTAGAGTAAACCTTATGTCGGGGCTGAATAAAGTTTACTCCACAATTTATGGGGGGGAGGTGTTTAAGTTGTATGTTTCAGAGAATGTGGCAGTAACCAAGTGTTCATATGCTATTATGAAGAAAGAATTTGGTGCTCTAGGGGGAGCAAGACTCAAGGAGTGCACTCAGCGCTGTGAGGGGGACTCAGAAGCCAGGAAGCCATGACAAAGGACACAACAACCAGCCTTGAGAAAGCATGCAGGCGACTCTGGGCTTTGCAGCACCATAGTGTGAAGAGATGAGACTACTTAGTACTCAACGTTGAGCAGTTGGGGGGACTCAGAAGTTGAGACTCTGGAACTTGGAAGTGGGCACTGGGAAGAGTTGGAAGACGCCATGAATGATGAACACCGCTAAACTAAGCTTTTTATAGGCTGAAAAAAGGCACCAATTTCCAAGCCTCAAGGTCTAATTAGATTTTTATAAATTTTGATTTCTAAATTCTTTAACACCTATCACCTAACAGCTACCTAATACTGCCAGCCTCTAGGCTGCCAGCTGCCCACAGCGCCGAACGGCCGGCCTGCCAACTTAAATTCTAATAACCTATTACGTAATAACCTTAAACCTATTAATGTCACAAAGTTCAAACTTACAATTTACAAAGTTGAAAGTTACATGTAATATGTAATATGTAATATGTATTATAATTATATATATATATATATATATATATATAATACTATGATTTTCTATAGAAGGAAAAATATATGTATTACCCTTCTTTTGATAACTAAAAAAACACCTTGTCCTTCCTTCTTGAAGAGTATTTTTAGTTTTGATGTTTTATTTGAAGGTCATGTATCAAATGATCCTTCTTGTGAAGGGTTAGACCTCCTTAGAAGGGTACTACAACCTTCAAATTCTGGGGCTGGTTGGGAGCTGGTAGTGCTGGTGTCTTCTTCTCTCGTGCCAATTTCTCTCATGATTTTTGTTAAGCAAGCATAGCAAGTTTCAAGTTCAAGGTTGAAGTTCAGGTTAGCACAAAGTTAATGTGAACAAATCTATTTATAATCTTCTCCAAAGCTTATATGTTGCATGTAAAATGTAGATAGTCCAGTAACAAGTTTCTTGAATGACTAAAGGTTTCAAAGTTATATACTAACCTTCTCTTGATCTGGAAGTTTTTCCAAATAATTGAAGAGTGGTTTACCATAATGTTCAAGGCTTGTTTTTTTTTGGACTTGTTGGATCAATTCCTGATCTAGACAAATTTAATGCATTAGCAACAACAAACCCAACCTCCTCCTCCAAAGCCACCTCCATGTACCAAAACAAATTTCTTTGATTTAGTGTTTTCCTAAAAAGCCAACAAAAAATGAGTGCACTGCAAAAATAAATTTACATTTAGCATTGAAAAATTACTGCAACCATAAGAAAAGGCATACATGAGTCTGTTTTATAAAGCAACCACTTTCATTCATGATGCAAACACAAAAACAAAAAACATACTAGCCCAATCAACGATTGTGCTGAAGAAAAGGAACACAAAAAGTACAGGTGAAAAATCCAAACGGCAGCTACCAGGTGAATGTAATTGATTTTTAACCAACAAGTCACACAATTGGCCTTGTTTAGGCTAAATTTGAAGCCGCTCGACAAGCATCATTAAACAAACCGGTTTACCCATATAAAATTCTCAAACAAGTGAACTAAGGCACATTGATCACATAAGGCTTGGTCATAGAAATTTTCAACAACTTTAAGCATCTCATGTTTCTTCTCACCTTTGCACAAATGGAACCTTGTTTGTCATTTTTCATTCTATTCAGTTGACCTCTTAGTAATTCCGAACATGGCATGAAACGTATGTGCACAGAGAGTAAAAGCATGTTCAGGTAACCTACTTTACATGGTTGGTGACTTATCCATAGGTGCACAATCAAGACTTTGCAAAGGTGCTTCTCCAAACTGAATCACTACCTATTTGGCAATGCTCAGATTTGGTCATCTTCTATTAAGCTTTGCTTAAGAATGACAGAAATGTTCTAAGGTGAAGAAAAGGCCTAGAGAAGGACAATGTCATTGAACAAATTAAAACAAGAATGCATTAGTGAATATTGTTATAGAGTGATTTTCAAATGCATCTTGATTCTTTGGCTTAATTTTCTTTGATTTCATCCCAAAGTGAGGATAGAGAACAAAATAAAACTTCCTACAAATGTAATTATATGATGGTAGTGCAGGATCCATACATTGCCTTATGTGCAATAATGTTAATCCTATGCGTGAATTTACCAACATCTTTGCATATGGGTACATGGTTAACAGACATATTCTAAGCCCTACTTTGCGGACTACTAGAGAGAACTAACACATAGGAGTAACTTGATGTTAATCTTGTGTGACCCAATGTCATACCAAATTTTTAGAAAGCATTTAATTACTTGCACTTTGTCATCTTAATACACAAAAATATTCACGGGATTTGAGTTATGTACCTTGATTTTGTTCAACTACTCTTGAGGCTGGAGAAGACGATCTACTATGGATAGAGACCGCGGGCGCTGGCATTGCGAGGAAGATCTTTCTTTAGAAGATGGAGCCCGTGTGATCGACAACAACTCTGAGAGTAGGCTTTGATCATCTGGGGGTGCAATAGCAGGGAGGTGGCTTGCTGATGATCCTGCACGGCTTGGGATAGATCTCAAGCTCCTCCATTTGTCTTTCGTTCCACGTGGAGTCTTTGTCCACGTCGACTTTAGTCAAAGAAGTTAAAAACTTCCCAAACCCGGCTTAAAAAAGAGGGTGCTTTAAAAAAAACAAAAGTTTTTAGATCTTAATGTTTTGCAATAGGAGAAGGGCCCATGCACACCCGCCCAAGAAATTTGAAACCCCCCTTTGCTTTTCTCTCATGCCGTGGAGGCGAGATGTTTTCAGTGTTGCTTTCTTGCATGGTGTTGCCTAAGGAGCAAGCGACTCAGTAGGATAGCTCGAAGATTCATGAAGCCCATGAAGCCTTGTATAAAATTTGTCAACGAGAGCAAGATGTGAGTCCTCAAGCTTCGATTTTTCGCAGTGTTCCTGCTTTCTCGTTCCCAGGTTTTTCCAATATCAAGCCTACTTTTTTGTTCCATGTTTTTTCCATTTTAAAAACTTGCAACATGGTTGAAATATGATGTATGTGTGTGTGTATGTTTCAAGAGGGCTATTTTTGGCATGCATCTTTGGCTAAACAAAGTGTGCATGTGTATCTATGTGTGTGTGTTCTATGCGCCCCCGTTACGTGAGTGCAAGAGTGTGTCGGTATATATGGGTAAATTCGTTAACAATATTGTACACACATGATAGTGGAGGCGCTAAGGTTTTTGAGTCACGTGAGAACAGTCTTGGCAAAACAAATGATGGCCTGCATGATTTTGAAGAGACCCAGGTTATGGGTGACATTCATGATGGGATGTTCGAGTCACGTGAACAGGAGGTGGCTAACCCTACCAACCCCATAGCAAAGCATAACGACACATCTGCCATGGTGAATGAATTGTGCAAAAAATTTGAAACATCTCTTCCATGGACCAGCACAAGTGTTGCACATTGTCTTATCTAGCATGGTTTATGGTTCTTAGATTAAAGTTGCATTGTATTCTTTAATTGCAAACTCAACTCTAATTTGTTATGCAGGTCAAAGAATTCAGTTTGCTAGCTAGTCTATTTTAAGTGCAGATGCTAGCAACTCAACATCTCTAGGGCTAGACGAAGGCGAGAGAGAGAGAGAGAGAGAGAGAGAGAGAGAGAGAGAGAGAGAGACTTCTTTCCCTCCCTGTGTGTGTGTGTGTGTGTGTGTGTGTGAGAGAGAGAGAGAGAGAGAGAGAGAGAGAGAGAGAGAGAGAAATCCCATTAATATATATAAGAGAGAGAGAGACACACAGAGAGAGAGAGAGAGAGAATTGAAAAGAGAACCAGCAAGAGACTATTATTGTATTGTTTTCCTTTTCTTTACATCACATCATTTTTTGCCACACGTAAGGAGACTTTTGTTTCCCTTCAAGATAAGTTGGTTCTATTTGTAAGCTCACCTTGTTGAAATATACAAGTGAATAGGGTGTGTGCGGAAACAAGCCCTTGGCTAGAGGCTGTAAAAAGAGAATCTGTAAATGTGAGAGAACCTCTGAAAAGGTGAGAAGAATCTACTGGGAGAGAATAAAGGGTAGCATGAGGAGATTTAGAAGGTGTGGAGATATTCTGGGAGAGGTGGAGAGAATCAAGCAAAAGAGGTGGAGTGAATCAAGGAGAAATCAGTGGGATTGGATGCTTGGATGTAAACTCTATAAATTGAGACATTGGCCTAATGAGAATTTGCTGGTTTTTTATTATCCATGCCTACATTAAGCTATCAATTAATTACTCACTAATCACATCTTAATTATCGTCTAATCTCTTTGTTAATGATATTGATTCTAGCATTTGATCCACCATAGCTCATCACATTGCTGTAATTTTAACATGATATCAAAGCCTAGCCTAGAATCCATCAAGTTTATAAGCCCATTATCTAACTAATTAAGATTAATAGATAATTAAGAAATAATCACTTTTTTAGTTATTTTCAAGTAGCCCATTGTACCCCCAACTAGTGGAGGGACTTGATCTCCCTCCAGGAGCAACATTAGCTCAAGCCCTTCTAGGCATGCATAGCTAGCCTCCCCACTGTCAGCCAAGCAAATCAGCGCAGCAAACCGCCCTCTACAACTCACGTTCTATGCAATTCTGTAGGCATATTGTTTTTGAAGAAAATTTGCTATTTCTGCTGCTCCAGATCAAATTGTTCTAATTCCTCTTGGCCCTAGGGGTTTTCAAGGATGCTCTACAAGCTAGTGAAGTCAGAATTTGATTTGATCAAGTCTACAGTGAGATCCAAGCTCTTCATCAAATCTGCAAGTAACTTTGGTAAACAGAGATTAAGCATTCAATGTTTGATCAAATCTTGTGTTTCTTGGCTTAATCCTCTACTAGACTAATTGCTATTAATGGCCTTGAAAAGATTTGAGCTCATTTGAACTCTAAGACCTCAAATCTGGACTCCCCGCATACTCTATTTTTTACACATAAAACAGAGGATTAATTTGCTAATCACTGTTTTTTGATGCAATTGAGGGTTCAAATTAACCACTAGGTATCTGATACAGATCTCTACAACTTCAGATTGCAATTCGGAGATGGTTTGATACTCCAATCATTTCGTATAAATTAGTTACCCTTGATTTAATGTAATTTCTGGTGATTTTATGCTGATAAATCTGTTGTAATCATCTCCTAAACACCAGATTGAGTTGTAAAAGAGTAGACACTATCCTTGAATCTTGAAATTGGATCAAGAGGTAAGACCCCCTTCACATTATCATGAGTACGGTACAAGAAGTAGCCAAATTTAATGGAGAGCAGTTTTACACATGGCAGACAAAAACCATGTATCTACTCATGACGAAAAATCTGTGGAGACTAGTTGAGAGAAGAGATGAATGCCCAGAGGTGAGAGGAAAAAACGAGTGAAAGATCAAGAAGAATGAAAAAGCATTGGGACTTATCGCACTCAGTTTAAATGATGAAATCATTCATCACATCGCAGGGATACAATGGACAAAAGATACATGGGATGAACTCAATAAATTATTTGGCACACAAGCTAAAAATTCAAAAATAAATCTGTTAATGCAATTCTACAAATTGGATATGAAGAAACGTGAACCTTTAATCACACACTTGAACAGATATGAAAGCATTAAGCAACAACTGGCAGCTATTGGCAAAAAGGTAGAAGATGATGAGGCACTAGCAGTGCTTCTGGACAAAAGTTGATAAATTCTTACTAGGAGTTTATCACAAGAAGCTTCATCTTCTACACTTGGTTCAAGCAATTCAACATTAAAAGCATAAATTACCATCAATTTTTTTCATCTTGTTGTTGAGAGCTCAGTTGAGAACGGATTGCTACTAGATTTATATATAGCATAATGTAGTTTGGGTGTCTAAAGTATTTTATATCTAATGATTCAATATTCATGCAATTAGCTATTGATTGTGAAACTTGATTTTGAGCTTTTGTGTGTGTTGAATTGAAGGAATCAACTCCAGGTTATTCGAGTTTAGTTTTAGTGATTGGGTGGATTTGATGGGTTTGATAGAGCCTCAAAAATTGAGCAAGGATAGCTAATTTGGATTGGGTACAAAGCATTTGAAGGTAGCTCACAAGTGAATAGGTAATCCTTGATTAGATGGTCTCAAGTTAGAATTGAACAAAATCAATTAGGAGACTCTACAACAAATAATTTTTTTTGTGCTTTGGATTTAAGTATCCCAAGGCACACAAAGGGTTAGCTGCTCTGGACTGCCAAGAGAGAAGTCAACGTGGGACATATTTGATATCAAGATAAGTGGAAAGCAAGACAAATTTGGACTTGAATACAAGGATGGTATAGGATCAAAGGTGTTAGAGGGAGCCAATAATATGCTTTTTTTTAAGGGTCAAGGAGGGGAAGTCTAATGATCTAGGAGACCAGTGAAGCGTAACATCTCTTCAAAGGGATAACAAGAGCTGGTTTGGTTCTATTTTGATTCACGAGGGCTTAGGGTACCACTGGAGCTAATACTTTGAAGTAGGTGACTTGGAAGCCCCCAGTTCTTGTTTCTCGCTCTCTCATCGTTGTGTGGTGTCTGGCAGTGTTATAGAGGCCATCACCTAGAGCCCTCACAACGAGAAGACAGGTACTCCCATGTTATTTCCTCCCTCTTCCTTGATGACTTTTGGAGGAGGCACTTGGAAAGGCCACTCTCCTCCTAGAAGCTTGGTAGAGCTTTGCCTACCCACCAACCTCCTTCACACGATGCATCATGGCCTTTAGAGTTGTCTTGGAGTACACGACCATCTCTTCACATAGGTAAGATACTTTTCTTTTCAGAGTGTCAATATGCTCATATTATTCATGATAATATATATCAATCAAGTACACTCCATCGCACATTTGAACACACAATAGGCCATAAGATTCACAAAGCAATACAAGTTCCAGACATCAAGCTGCTAGGCTGAGTGCGCTTCCACATGGGGGAAAGAGAGAGAGAGAGAGAGAGAGAGAGAGAGAGAGATTAGAAACAAGTAACATATTTTGGGAGAGAGAGAAATAAGAAACGAGTATCGTATTTTAACTCAGCTTCCAAGATATGATTATGATTTAGAGTAGCATTTAAGTTCTAAAGTGCTAAAATATCAACAATGTTAGCTCTCTCGAGTTTAAAAAGAGTATTGCAAATAGTTGAAGAGACATGAAAAAGAGGTGCAATTTCTTTACTCGTACCCAGTGCTTTGATTACTCCACTTGAGACCACATTTTCACAGCAAGCAATTGTGCTAAAGAGTGCATATCACCTTACATAAAATGTTTTAACACTAGTCCACCCAAGATTCTTTATTTCACTACCCAGTTCATAGCAGCAAGAACTCTTTATAAACAGGCTCAAGGCAGATGCATTACGAAAAAAAGGATAAGAGTTAGACAAGGTTGTGTGCTATCTCGACTAATTAAGAAATTAATTTCCTAATGGCCAAGAGATGGACATTCTCACTTAGGAGTGAACATTCACTGACAATAAAAGCTCACTTTTCATAATTCAATCAGCACACACTGCACATTAGACCTCTTTCCTTTTCATGCATCATTTTATATCCAAGATACACTTTCAATGGTCCTCTCAAGCACAAGAAACATCCGTCTCTTGGCCAGTACATCTACAATAAAGCACTTTGTGCAGATGGGAAATGGACACTCAGAAATGCTTAATAGCGACATTGGTGTGATACATGAATACCCTCTTCTAGGCTAGCTATAGTGCTTGCCTACACTTGGCAACAGAATGTACCCACGCCATACGGTCGATCACTATTCATGCTTCTTCTTACGCAGCCGTGTACCAGAGGCACCTGTACATATCCATTTACATTTCAGTTCATTGAAACAAAGGAGCAACTGGCATTGCAGGATTACTGAAGTGAACTGGTTTACAAGAGGCAAGTTCGGACAGTATGCTAATGGACCAGCATATGATGTCCAACCAATGCTTTAGCTATACGACAGTTAGGGCAATATGCTTATATTATCCTTCATCTCAAGTCCTATGATGCTTTGGGCTCCTACTTCATCCTTCATCTCAAGTCCTATGATGCTTTATACTCCTACTTCATACTTGTTAAACACAGAAGGCACAAGATCGATAAAATTTCCATCAAGAACGTTACCAAAGCATAACCAGTTTTCTGTGGCACCGTCAGTAACATAGATTAAACAGTGCTTCGAGAAATTTGACAGCTAGGGCACCCACAAATATGATCAGGTCCTTGCCGAAAGACATGTTTCATGCTTGCACCAAGTCAAGTCACAAGGATTTGTTGAGAAAGTCCTGTCTCGTTTAGAGAGAGTAAAGCCTCATGCATGTAGACCTAACAAGAACAGGAAACTCCCGGAATGGTATTTGCATCAAAACCCATAATACATGGTAGGAAATGGAAGGCATGGATGGTAGATATTGATGCATTAAAGAATGAAAACACGCGGTACAAAAGCCTCCAGAAAGCATGAGAGAGAAGAGAGAAGTGTACCTGCTGCTTCATGGTGTGCGAGGGCTAGTTGATGTATCCATCTCGGAGGGGGCGGGGAGGAGGGTCGGGCTTGTTGGGGTCGGGCTTCTTAAGCGACAGGATCTCGCGGCCCGAACCCCCGCGCGTGACCACCCGCACGGTAATCTCCTGGCCCACCTGGAAGATCTGGCGCAGCTTCTCCAGGCCGCCGCTGAAGCCGAGGTCCTGCGCGGGCAGGTACGCCTCGCTGCCGCTGGGCATGGTCACCCAGTACCCCACGGGCATCACCCCCCTTATCTTCGCCTGGTAGGTTCCAGAGTCCCCCTTCTTCAGCATCTTCTCCGGCGGCAGGTCCACCACCACCTCACCTGACCTCCTCCTCCTCTCCTCCTCTTCCTCCTGCTGCTGCCTCATGCGCGCTTTCTCCTGCATCGTGAAGAAGTCCATGGCTCTACACACCACAGCCCACAAGGCACGATACAGCCCCCACTAGTTGAGGATCAGGGGCCTTAGCTCTGTGAACCTTCTGGAGGTCTAAAATATCTTGGCCCATGGCTCCAAAAATCGGCAGCACTTTTCGTGCCCAAAAAAATTCAAGAAAATTTCCTATGAAATGCTTGGGTAACCTTATCCGCCTCACAAGTGTGCCTCACAAGTGTGCTCGAACAAACATGAAGTTGAATTCATACTGTGTGAGGACATTGTGCGAGTGTCCTTCTTGGATTGTTCACTATATGGTATGCAAGTATGCTTGTAACTAGTCCGGAGGCTAGGTCTTTTGATATGCAAGCCCTGTCAAAATCAGTCGAGCAACAAATTAGGGGGTTGTCTAGTATAGATCTTCTCTCCATAATGTGTCTTGTGATGGCATTCACTATGGAAGTGACACTCATTGACACATCTATGATACTAAGAAGCTGGGTATGTAGCTAATTTCTTGTTTGGCAGCCAACAAATGTAATCTGGAAGTAGGGACACTATACTTACTTGCCTAGTCATATTCTTTTTACAATTGTAGCAAGCACACCAGTGTGCTTTAACACCGTATTTGTCTACAACATCCAATAACAATGCACTTGCTAGCTTCACATTAGTCATGCAGCTTTCACTTTAGTACGATGCCACCTTGTCAATCAGAAATGGACACACGTTGTATCCAGGACATAGTGCAATGTTGCCGACAATAATATCACACTCAGAACGCCATTGCTCATATAGCATCTCCACGTTATACCCGTTTGGCATAAGCAAGTTTTCACTTTTTCTCGAAGTGCTAATTTTCATAGCAGTTTCGGTTTGCCATGTTACCTATAGTAATTTTTTTGGTGGTTTTGATTGGCATATCTCGAAGAAAAAGTTCAAAATTAAGAAACATACAGCCATAGGAAAAGTTGTTACACTTACTAATACATCTGAGAAACCCTAAAAACTAATCATAAGAAAAGAAGCCTTCGCTGCACTTACTAATACATCAGAGAAACCCTGCACCCCAATCAGAAGAAAACGTGCTATTGCACATACTGAAGAAGAGGCGTGATGTCGTAGCACGCAGCCCACTTGGCATTCACGTTGAGCTAGGGAGGGATATCTAGGTGCTCGTCCACCATAGCCGATTATCCTCTTTACCTTTTTGCGCACACTTTTGCAGACGATGCATGCTTTTTGCATACATTTTTTGTAGGTGTTGGGTAGCTTCTCTCGCACGCTTTTTGCATACATTTTTTGTAGGTGTTGGGTAGCTTCTCTCGCACGCTTTTTGCAATTGTTTTTACCCATTGGGTAGCTTCTCTCGATGCTTTTTTGGAGCTATTTTTAGCACGTTGGGTAGCTTACCACCTGTCCTCACACCCTTGCTTGCTTTTGTGCAAGGGTGTTAGGCTACCTAAGGTAAATATTTTTATATAAGCGAGAAAAGTTTTGTGGTAAAAATGAGTCGTCCCCCACTCTGACTCCAATACCACCAAAGCAAGACGTGAGGTGTTAAAATCTAGCATACTCTCTAAAACCTATGCACCTTTTCCAATAGCGCTACTTTACCACCTGTGTGGGCATAGGCTCTTAGATGAGCTAAGGTTCCATATTTTGAGAAATAAGGAGGAGGAGAGGGGGGTGTTTGAATTTCTCACTAGGGGTCATGAGTTCAAACCCAATTGGCAACACTTTATTGAGGCATCGTGTAAATGGTGATGCTTGTACATACTTTGAATTGCCCTGCTAACACTCTCTCTAAGGAATCTAGACATGAAGTGATGTGAATTAACCTCCATCACCATAGCATAAACTTGGCAAATAAACAAGAAGAGCATAAAAAGCAAGATATGTACAACAAAAGAATGGGGTAAATCTCCCCCATGCATGAGTAAGCACACTTCCTCATGCATGTATTTATATATTAGCAAAAAGCAAGTGCTCAAGATAGCTTAATACATTCCACTTTGGGCTACTAATACATTCCACTTTGGGCTACTAATATCAAAAAGTAACTTGGTCTCCAAGCTTGGCTATTTACATTCAAATTGTAGCAATTTAATTAAATGAAACTATGGATGGGCAACCATCAGCACACACCAAAACCCGACGGTCACGCACCAACGAAAATCTATCACACACCCACACTACTTCGTTCAATGATCTGCTCACCAAAAACACAACACATTAAATCTCGCTTATCTGCCCATCATGATGCGAGCACTGTTCCACGCTCTCGCGCGTAGCCAGTACGACCATGTGGCAAATGAGCGTACCATAAATACAACATAAAATATCAAATAATTCCATATTCATATTTTCATAACATACTGCAGGGTTAAAAAGTAACTATCATCAATTGTGTGAAATAAACAAAAGCAAGGGTGCCAACCTCATGCTATAGTGCTACCTCGGTGAATCGGCACTAAATCAACGTGCGGCCTCAATTGGTGAATCGTAACGTGATGCCTCAATCGGCGAATCGGCACTAAATGAATGTGTTGCCTCAGTCGACGAATCGATACTAAAACATGTGGAAGAACTATGACACTCCCTCAGTCGGTGAATTGGTGTACATAAAAGAATTAATGTGAATGTGAGTGGTATGCTAGAATCAAGTGTCGATAGTGCGGGGTAAGTGATGTTTCAGGAATCCACTGTGATTCCTCAATAGAATGATTCTTATACTTCACCAAGTAACGATGATACATAGTGCCAGTAAAACGGGTGGTTATTTGGTCTTGGTGGTCAATAATACTTTTAGGTACTAGAAATTTAGAGTCATCCTCGAGGAGAGGAGGGTCATTAATAACAAGGTTAACAGAAGTGGGGCCTTCAAAGGGTCTCAATAAACTAATGTGGAATGAGTTATATATCTTCCAATGAGTGGGAATGCCTAAGCGAAATACATTTTGATTGATTTATTGGATAATTATGAATGGTCCATAAAATCTAGGAGCCAACTTGACCTTTGGAAATATTCTTTAAGCGTCTTTTCTCTATGCGAAGCCAAACTAGATCATTTTCTTTAAATTTAATTGGTTAGCTTGAGCGGTGTATTTCAATTATGCTCGCTTAATAGGTTCAATGACTTCAGCTGCTAAAATAGTAGCATGGTCATGACTTAAAGTGTCAATAACTGGAACATCACTAGCTATGGTAGAGACAGGAATGGGAAGTTTCTTGTCATAGACAATTTCAAAGGGAGCTTGACTAGTAGCCGAATGGGGGGTATTGTTGTAAGCAAATTGAAGTAGAGACAACATGTTGATATCCCAATTAGAGGGTCAGTCAATAGTGTAGGATCTAAGAAGATCCGTTGGTAGCTTCAGTCTGGCCATTTCTTTCTAGATGGAAAGTGGATGTAAAGTCCATTTTAGAACTTAAGTTCTTGAATAGAGCAACCTAAAAATGATTGCAAAAGTGGCCATCTCGGTCAGAGATAAATGACTTTGGGAAAGCCATGGTGAGGAAAGACAGTCTTAATGAATAGCTTAGCAGCTTGAGGAGGGGCAGACATGGTCTTCTTGCAAGGTACAAAGTATGCTTAGTTGCTAAATCTATCAACTATGGTCCATATCATGTCATTATAAGAGGACGTAGTCGGCAAACCAGTAATTAAGTCCATTGAAATCTCTTCCCCATGGACCTTTGGGAATAGGTAGGGACATAATTTTCTTTATCTTAAAAATTTATTTAAGTTACTAAATTTGAACTAATCTTAATCTTAAATCTATGGTTAGGTTGTAAAAATATAATAGAGATACTTATGGAAAATTTTTTTAAAGAGAAGTGAATATATACATACCTCCATCGTTGTGGTGTTATTGAAATTATCTATCAAAAACAATTTTAACACTCCAAAGAGATGTGAATTGTTATTGTTTCTATGGATAGGGAATATAAAGTTATTAAACATAATTAATGAGAAAATTAACATCACAAGAATAAAAGGTAAATTAATTATGGATATAAGGATAAGAAATACTAACCTTAAGTTGAAAAGCTATTTAAGAGGGTGTGAGATTGTAATTAAACAATAGATAGAATTGATTGTAAATAAACAAGTCTAAATCTATGTATTTACCTTAATGTCAAACGAGATTGATGAAAAGATTAATTTACATTTGAAGGTGAAATAACTTGAATAATAAATATGAAACTTAGTAATCATAAGGTTGAGTTAAGCATAAAAATATTGGGGGAATTATTTACTAAGTTATAGAGGGTAGCAACTTACTTGCAACAAGTGTTGGATAACTTTGCTACAAAATACATTGTTGGAAGGACACAAATATCACAAGCATATGTGACGTTTTAATTCGTTGTGATGATTAAAATTATGGAAAATAAAGAAACTTACTTGGGTTGGACTGCAAAATACCAGTTAGAAGAAAACGAATCGACAACTAACAAATTTATTTTATGCAAGTAATCAAATTACACAAGTAATCAAATTACACAAGGTGAATACTTAATTGGTAAATCATCAGAGATTTTGCATATACTAATCTACAGGTTAGTTTCAATATAATATCAAACTTGAATTGTTAATTTATAAAATTTAGAAAGTGTAGTTATTGCTTAGCCTTCACCCGCAATTCGTAATAAGAAGTCGAAGTTCGTGTGTTGAAGAGTAGGAAGAATAATATTTGCTGATATCGAAAAATCAGCTAATAATAATGGATCCAAAAAACTTCAAAAGGTCAAGAATATTGCTTAAGAAGAAATGCATCCAATGTAGAAGATAACTCCTTAACGCCGAAATAAATCCAAGTAATAACTCATTGAAGAGGTCATTAAAAGGGTTGAAAATTTGTTGAGAAGAAGATAACTTAGGTAATAATTTCTTGATGCCGAGCTCAAGGCTCGGAGTAGTCGTTTGTAGTAGTCTTTGATCTTCATCATCATCAAGCATCTTTACTCCAAGTGTAATATACTTTGATTTTAAAGAGGTTTAGGCATAGCTGGATTATCATAAATACCTTGATGTTGAGAATTACCCTCTTGATCGAAAGAGAAGATGTCGTCCTCATGGTTGACTCGTGAGATAAATAGCAATTCTTGATGAAATCTGCAAAAAGCAAACCTCGACAAAGCTTTTAAAAGTCTCATGTTGCTTGTCTTGGATCTTTGGAATCCTTTGAATTTATTTGAAGAGGGCTTTTGTTGGAGGTTTACAAGGTTGCAATATAAAGCTTTAAGGCTTTAAAGTTCTAGTTATATGCTTCATCTTTAAAACTTTGGTAATAAAATCTCTAGGTTTTTATATATATTAATTTTAGAGGTAAAGGCTTAATAGAAAGCTTTTACTAGAAGCTTTTAATGGTCTAAAGCTTTTCAATATAAAAGCTTTATAACTTAAAGCAGCTTGTAATTAAGCTTACAAGCAGCATGTAGCAGGTGCTTCTATTTTTAAAGAAAAATTGTTAAGTTTATATAATAATAAGCTTTATAATTTAATAAATCTCAAAAGCTTTATGTAAAAACTATGGAGAGAAGAAAGGATTTTTCTTTATATAAAATAAAGTATAAATCTTTAACTAAAGCTTTTAAAATCTTTATTTTAAAGCTTTAAATTAAGCTTCACCATAAGTCAATGAACAACAATTGGGCAAAGGGAAAAGAAACGAAGACAACAACAAAAAATACACCATCGCTAAAGTGCTTGTCGTCGTCGCCAAGGAGAGGGGGGGAAAGAGAACAGAGAGAGAAAAATTGTAATTAAGAGAATTAAAAGAAAAAAAAATCTTTGTTTCTTCAAAAGAGAGATCCTCCAATGCACAACGATTTATGGAGAAGGGAAGAAGAGAAAAAAAAATTGAGCCCTCCATTATAGAAATTGAGCAGAGGGTATGATTAGCAATTATGAAATCAGGGATTTAACCTCCTCAATTTGCCATATTTATTTGAAACCACTATTTGTACCCACATATTTGTAAATTCACCCTTTCACACACTAGTTTGCACTTTTTCCAAAACAATCACATTCTTGCACACCCTCTAGATCACTGCTTAACACCTTCCCTAGAAATCACTTCTTAAAAAATGTTAATAAAAAACCTTACACTACATACACTAGTTCATTTACGTTATCCATTCACTTTTTTATTAGGACTTGAGAATAGATGCACAACCTATCACAATATATTTCAAACCACTACCGCATTTTCATCATCTTCATGGAAGCACCTTGTTATTTTGAGGCTTTATCCAAGGCAATTCTTCTTCACCTTTTCTTGGACCCCATCTTGCATTTATTTAATTATATGAGCATTGTTCACATTTAAAAACTATAGCCTATTCCAAATGTAAAATTTCCTATTATTATTTTCTTATATATATATATCTTGGTCATATGTAAGGCATGTGGGATTTTTTTTTAGATTTCACCATATAAGGTGAGTAATAAGCCTTATAGAATAAGTTTGGCAATCCAAGTCAAGGAGGGTGGGAATAATGTCTTAAATTATTTTGAATTGGGATAGTATTATAATCCACAGAGGACCCAAAGACTTGGCATTTATTGGAATTTTTCACATGTGCACAAGTCTTATATCACCAAAGAAGAGGAGGTGAGCATTATGCCTAAATAATTCAAGATTCCATTTGATATTATATACATATATGTACACTTTTTCTTCCCAAGATGGCTTGGCAAAAAAAGTGTTGGAGACATGGGAGATCCACCAAAAGGACTTTTTTCAGGGTATACATTTTTAAATTCAAATTTTGACCATCTTCCACTCAAAATTTGGGATGATACTTTTCGATTCATAGTATGTATGAGACCAAAAGTGAAATTTACAGAGCAAGCAGTGAACTTCAATTTTGGTTTTGGAAGCTCCTCAATCCGAGCTACACAGAAAAAGTTACAGCCAAAACAGGGGTTTGATTTTTTTGCGAGCTTTATTTGGCGAGCTTTTTGGAGATAAGATAGTTTTATGTGAGCTTGTAAGAAAAATGATACATTTTGGTGAGCTTTTATATAGTAAGTATTTATGAAAGAGAAATAAATACATTCACATACATACATACATATATACATGTATATTCTCAAACACACCTACCTGCCTACCTGCCTGCCTACCTGCCTACCTACCTGCCTACCTACCTACCTACCTACCTATATTCATTCACATACATACATACATATATACATGTATATTCTCATACACACCTACCTACCTACCTACCTACCTGCGTGCCTACCTACCTACCTACCTACCTTCCTACATATATACATACATACATGCATGCATACATACATACATACCTACATACCTACCTTCCTACATATAAACACACATTTTATGTCCAAGAAACTTAAATATAGGCACAAAAATACCTATCTATGTACCTTTCTTCCAATGTTTATTTCAACACAAGTAAAAACAAGTATACCTGGCTCATGTTTTCTTACAAAAAGATTGAGTTCACATTTCCTTACAAGAAGATATCTGGTTGGTATAACTCCTTTACCATAGTGTCGCAAGCTACCTACAATAAGACTTTAGAGTACGTGACAGTATACTCCATCCCAAAGCAAGACAAAAATAATATTGGTTCAAATTTTCTTACAAAAAGATTGACTTCACATTTCCTTACAAGCTTAAGTAAGCACAAACATGGAAGGCTTGATTAAAGCTTAAGTAGGCACAAACATGAGAGGCTTGATTAAAGCTTAAGTATAGGCATAAACAGGCTTGATTAAAGCTTAAGTATAAGCACAAACATCCTTGCTTCGAGGACGTGATAGTATATTGTCCACTTTCTCTGGTGATAGTGTCGGTTGATGCATTACCATATCCTCATTCTTATGTAATCCCAAAACTCGCAAGAAGACAAAATAGATATGCTTACATGCAACGTAAGACTTTCCTCTAGATTCTCTTTGCACGAAATCAGGACATGTACACCAAGGTTGTACCTTGATGTGTATAAAATAGTCCTCTCCACTCTCACATGCCAAATGAAAAATAGAGTAGGGGGATGGCTGCATTGCACTCTCATTAAGGACTGTCGCTGTCATGGCCTCGGCACTACCAATCCTCTTTTCTGCTTCTTTGGAAATCCAATGCCTCCACTTGGTTGATCTCTTTGTATTTTGTGTAGCATCATGTGGCCTCTTGTCATTTTCTTTGTTGCCCGCTGCTTGTGTGGATGTTTCTCCCACCCCCGACACAAAAGGTTCTTCATGAGTAACATCTAACTTGAACCCTGCCTTTACTAATTTATCTACCTCTTGGCTGGTTATGTTGGTCCCAACATCCACTTTCCACATATCTGGGTATGATGGCTTGTATATTATGTTTGGATCTACATGCCATGTGTGTGAAACATCTGAAGGACAAAACCACATCATTTGAGCCTTTGGCCCTCCCAGACCAGGATGTCGTCGCTCTGAGTAGAAGCTAGGGGCAACAACTCCAATAGAGCTTCCCTGTATGTATGAGTTGCACTTAAGTCTTCCATCAATACCTCCCAAACATTTGACTTTTGAGTTCAATGGGGTTCGTCTAATGGCCCACATTATGCGTCCAATGGCCTCTTCCTTTACATGCATTTGTCCTCCGCTCATTGTGCCATAATGTTGTTTAGGCTCTTCATGTCCGACTTCTTTGTTTCCTCCAGTCATTGGACTTTTTGGTCCTCCCCTTGAAGCGGGACTTGCTGCACTGTTTGTTCTAGATCTATCTCCAAAACTTACTCTTCTTGCTGTTCCCCGGTTTTGACGATGTTTGCTCTGCATGACATAACCTGGACGATGTGAGCATTGGTCTACTTCCGTTGTCCTCACCCTCTTCCGTTGAAGAGTCTCCTTATCTCCATGTAGAGGCCTTGATTCCTCATACATAGGAGTATTAGCTACTGTTTCATGGACCATGCGAGCCACTTGTGGTGGTGTTAGTCTTGACCTTGCTGCTACCCTGTCCAGCAACTTGCTCAAGCTTGGTCCCTCACCTTTGTGCTTCCCCATCTGATATGCATATTGCTTTGCACTTTGTAGTAAAGCGTTTGCCATATCTGAAATGCACGCATCATACAAGCTAACCTTTTCCTTGTATCCTTCACCAGCAAGCCAACTCCCATGTACACTTTCAGATAAGTTTGTTCGAGGGGTTTGTGCTAAATCCACCGAGCTTAAGACCACCTGCACACAAGAGGTTTCATACAAGAATTCATAAAATTGACTCCAATGCAAATGCATCCATACAACATATCAGTTCTCTATAAAATTTCTCACCCTTGACATGAGGTTGCCCCAATGTGCTATTCGTACTTCCCACCAACTCATCCACGTATCCATCACTGATAGTTTTCCCTCATGAACATGTCCATTTCTCCACCACTCACGAATCTCTTTACTTTTTAAGAAAGCTGACTCCTTATTGGTTGCCAATCTCCATTCTTCACACAAGTCAATATGGTGTTGTCGACTTTCTGCCTTCACGCATTGTTTAGCATGCTTCATCAAACTTTGTTTCCAATGGAATAAGCATGTTCGCTCCCTGTCCTCCATAATGTTGTGCGGACCCCCATTGAAAACGGTCCTAACTGCACACCAATTAGACCCTGCTTCATCAGCCATAAACCCATAGAAGTGTGCGGGTGCATAACCGCATTGCTCCATTGTGCTATTCAGCATTTCCCAAAATAGTACTTGGCTTTTTGTATCCTCCTCCTTCATTTCGCATGTGGCAATTGTCAACAGCTCTTGAACACTATAAGATTTTGGAGATAATTTTTTCAGTCAGCTATCATTCAAGGTAAATGAAAGAAATGAAAAAATTGGAGTTCGTAGTCTCACCTTGGGTCGTAAACATGACAAGCCATTGTTGACCAACCAAAAACTCGATGAGTGTGATCAAACAAAACCCAGGACTTTGACAAGTCACCTCCACTGTCACACCGCATGCGATTCACCAAGTCCACGCCTGATGCTGGTCCTCGCAAAGACATCTTAAAGACATAACATTTGTCATCAGGGCCACCTTGTCCTGGGAAACGGCTACCTTGTATAAATGAATAGCGAGATCTTCTCTGTATAAGAAGGATGCTATCAAAGCCCTCTCCTGCTGGCATCAATTTTCTTTTCTCCTGGGATACAATGCGTCTAAACCTAAAAAACACAATTTCACAATAAAGAGAGGACCGAATGTAGAAAAATACTTCCAAATATAATTAAGTTATAGAGTGAATACTCACCTCTGGTTTTCCACAAGAGGACTCAACTCCTCCAAAAAATTGCAGAGCTCATGATCCCCAATACTTGTAGGTAGCTCATCATTTTGATTCATCATGGAGGAAAATAGCATATCCTTCACAATATCCATCTGTATTTTTCGAGGACCAGCACTTCTCTGGGTTTTCAGCACTTGAGAAACAAACATTTTCACGCGCTCCAACATTGACCTTGAAGTTCCTGGCTGAACTGGATGTTCATGCAGCCCAGTGTGGAGCATCATTCTTGTAATAGTTGTGTCACGAGGCATTACGTAATACACAATACATCTACACACTTGCACACAATGTGCAGTTTTGCGACAAAAGTGACAAACTATTTTAGATTTCTCATCCTCTGTCAAAAGTCCAATTGCAATCTTTTTTGTCAGATGTCCATGAAAGAAGGTGTTGTTATACCTTTTATTGTTCAAGTAAAAAGGACAGCTGAGCCTATGGCACTCCAAAGTACCAACACAATAGCTAATACGCACGGTACAACTTACAGACATGTTTGATGTTACTGGACGTGTCCATAGGTGACCATCATATTTTTGCTCCATTCCATCCATATTTCCTATTTTGCCATATGTTGGTGGAAACTCTAGGATGGAATCACCATCATAATGTCTTGGCACCTCCTGGACTTGGATGACTCGAGTAACTTTTTCCAACAATGAACGCAGAAGAGAAGGTTGCTCCTTCTTACGAAGAACCGAAAGTATACTCTCTGAAGCAATACATTCATCTTCAGAGATCTTGTGCTTTGAACCTTTTGGATTGCTTGTGCCTTCACCTGGTTGCAAAATAGTTGCTGAGCCATTCAAGTCACTCTCAGAGGAGGAGCTCGAGATATGAACATGGGTGTTTTGTGTCCCTAATTCTTTATCCACTAAACTCTCCAAATGTCGGACATCTTGGGCAATGTCGTCAGCACTAGAATCAAGACTATCAGCAGCACAAAGAGGACTACATTGTAGCATATATGTTTTACTTCGAGAAATATCTATGAGGTAGTTTTTATTGCCCTCCATATCATAATGAGCGATGATTTCCTGTAGGCTTCCATCGGTCCTAGTAGCTTTCACTCCAGAAAGGGCGTGTGAAGAAGGCAAAAACCCTTGTAGATGACTGACAAGCGTGGTCTGGTGGAGAAGTATTAAAGTTTGAGATTTTTTGCTACTGCCATCAAGCTCCCACTCAAAGGTAACAGTGTGCTCCATAGGGAAGGCAATATGAAGATGCAGAAAGGACAGGAGAGACGAAAATGTGAAACAGAAAGGATAGGAGAGACGAAAATGTGAAATGAAAATATAAAAACGAAGGAACAGGTGGAGCAATCACGATTGAGAATGAAGGAGGTTGAAATGATAAAACAAGGTGGAGCAATCACGATTGAGAATGTAGGTGGTTGAAATGATAAAACAAGGTGGAGCAATCACGATTGAGAATGACCACGATCAAATTTTTTTATAAAAAATATATAAATATATATGTATCTACAAATATATAAAAAAATACACAAATATATACATTTATTGATTCTAAGTGTTATTTTAATAAAAAGCTTATCTCTTTGTAAATACACACACACACATGTTTATATTTATATTATTATATTGTATAAATTCTAGGCTAAGAACCCCGGATGGGGATATATGTAAATACACATACACACATGTTTATATTTATATTATTATATTGTATATATTCTAGGCTAAGAATCCCCCGACGAGGATATATGTATTTTAGTGTGTGTGTGTATTTACAAAGAGACTAGTCTTTTACTTATTTTAGGATATACAAATATATTAGATTATATATCTAGTAGGCTACACACACACCACACACATTTATTAACATCAATATATATATACATATTTAAATAGCCTAAACTATAAAATGTACGTGTGTACAATAAAACACATATAGCTTAATACATTTTTAGACATATATATATGTGTGTGTATATGTATCTATTTTTAGGCTAAGTATGTTTTAGGCCACACACACATATGTGGTGCTTAGTTTAAAGGGTACACGAAGAAAAGAGATATTTAGGGTACATGAAGGATACTTTCAACTCAGCAAGCAGGCAGACGAATGCAAGAGAAGAGGTGAGTTTTTTTTTCATTTCTCGATTTTTCTATGTTCTTCTTTTCTGTGCGCCGGCAGCGGCTTCGTTGGAGGTGTACGTTGTAGCTTTCGTAGGCGGTGACGGTGTTGAGGACGTCCAGTTTGTGGCATAGGCGGAGACGATGTTGAGAAGGTCTTTTGTGAGGAGACGGGGGCAGCGCTGGCCGCAACGCCTCCCCAGGCTCTGCCGGGGGAGTGGACATGCTGGAGGAGAGGCGATGGAGGCGTGTATGAGCAAATGTAGAGGTTGAGCCGGTGGCGTTTGAGTAGGTGGAGGTGGTGCAGGAGGTGGAGGCGAAGACACAGGCGTCGCTGGACGTTTTGTTGAGGAGGCAGAGTTTGAGAAACAGCTGGAGAAGACGACGTTAATAGCTGGAGAAGACGACCTTAATAAGCCATGCTCGTGCATTTCCACCCCCCCGGCTCTGCAGGGGGGGTGAAAATGCACGAGCGACCATTGCATTTGGAAGGTTTCGCTTACCCATGCGTTTGGAAGGTTCTCTGCAGAATTCGAGCAACAATTTTTTCCAGTGATATTTTCTTTATCTCTAGCGTATTCCGAAAACATTGATATTTTTCCTTTATCTCTAACGTATCTCTAGCGTATTCCTTATCTCTAGCGTAGGCGGGTATCTCTCCTTATCTCTAGCGTACGCGGGTAACAATGGTTGAGAACTCTCCTTATCTCTTGCATTTGGAATGTTGCTCTCTCGAATGCAGGTGTAGGGACTATTGGGGCACAATATTGTGCGTTGGCGCTCTAGAAAAAGAGGGCACACATTGCTTGGGGTGGAAGCATCAAGATGTACATAGGAGAGGGGAGGTGGAAGCATCAAGATGTACATAGGAGAGGGGAGGTGGGTGGGTGGGCACCTAAAGGAACCTAAATGTTAGGTACCTTATGTTTACCTTTTCCTATAAACATTAAGTACTTTAGTTCTACCACAACCTTTAGCCATATAATATATACATAGCATAGAGGTCATGTGAATTTATACACAACATAGAATTTTTTAACTCCCATTCAAATGTTAGATACCTTAGGCTTACCTTTACGTTCATTGAAATGTTAGATACCTTAGGCTTACCTTTACGTCCTTAGGCTTAGCACCTTTACTCCCATTCAAATATTAGATACATTAGGCTTACCTTTACTTCTCCCAATAGGAATAGGAAACTTTAAAGCACAAGCTCACACAACAGAGAGTCGTGTAAGTCCCATTTGAATGGTGCATTTCTTGTACACATTGCTTGAACATATGGCACAATGAATTTGAGCTCACATTTGGCTATGGATCATCGTAATGATGATGACGAAGAAATGGGCAGACGAGTTCGGGTGCATTTCTCAGTAGTAAGGCTTGCATAATGGTTCTTGTACCTGCACGTCCTTCTACGCTTATATCATGGTCCTCTCGGATGAAACACTGCAATGGGTTTGCATCACTGCCACCATGAACAGCCAATATATATTAGCTCCTTCAATGGCTCTTGTATTAAGCTAGGAAGCTCAGGTTTATTGGTTTCTCCTCAAAAATGTGCACTCTAACCAGAAGAGCCGTGGCTTCACTTCATGTCTATGCTATTCTCTCTCTCCCCACACACACACACACTAGTAGGAGATGTTTGTGTGTGAGGTTGATGTTTTCCTATATACATGAAGTAGGGTTTATGTGTGATTCAGCTCAAACTTTTTGCTACTCATATTCAGGGCAAAAGAAAGGAAGATGGCTCCAAGAAAAGCAGGAAAACAACAGGCAAAGACTAAGAAAGGTATATGATGTGAATAGCCAAGATTCTATTGAGATTGTGTTTTATTGTTTTAGATATGCTTACTTGGGCTTGGTGTGTGTGTCTTACAGACAACAGGGGATACTCACTAAGATCTGGGCGTGTTTGTTTGACTCTTAGCGAGGAAGCCCAATCACGGACACCTTTGTCCTCACATGTATCTCCTGTTAGAGAGGAAACAGAAGCGCATAATTCTCTTGGTCATGAGGAAGAAGTGCTTGTGTTGGAGAACGAAATGAGCTCACCTCCTCCAACTCACACGGAGATTCCTGAATCTAGTACTGGTCAAGGGGAGACCCATAGAAGGCTTCTTGGAAAATCTATTGAATTGGGATTGCTTGGTGATGTATTCACTAAGTTTTTTGTGCAACGCAATTCCTCTACCCCATTGGTCCCTTTATGCAGGCTGATTCCAAATGAATCCATCCGTACAGTTTCTACCCAACTTGAGGTGTTTCGTGATTCTTTGACTACCATGGTTATGTCGAAGCATCTCCTCCTTTTTTAGTTTCACTTACATGTCCAGGAAGCTCTATGTATTTCGCGGTCACACAAATAGACTTGCAAGAATGGGGACTAAACTGGGTGGTACAACATGACAGATTTGAGGATGAAATCAGAGGAACTGAGTGGGAGGATCTCAGTGGTAAGAAGTTTCTTGTATGGGATGGCAATCATCGTGTGAAGGCATGGATGTCTTGAGTGCGCAAAGGTATGTTCTTTTGAATGTCATAGAGTGATTTTATGCAACATTAAAAGTAATATATTGTAATATCTTTATTTTGCTTTCTCTAGCTTGGTCTCATAGCCCATCACGCCATGTCCGGGTCAAATGTCAATTTTTGGTTGTGGACAAGAAGCAAGAAGGAGAATTGCTATTGGCTTTGTGATCTCAAAATGAGTAAGTGATCTCTCTCTACTTAATTATGGACATTGTGAAGTCATAGTTAAGTTCTTAGCTCATTGTGACTCTTTACAACACAGATTGGTGCGCACTAGTGTTACACCCACATTGTCACATGAGATCTTCATGTTTCAACGATTTGGAATGGCGGACAAATCATCCATATTGGACTACCTTGGTGAAGACGTAAGGAGGTGGGCTTTAATGGAGCTTAGTTTGGAGCGACGAAGTGGAGAGCAATGGTACAATGCTCCAGCTACAATCTTGGCACAGCTTGTGTGGAAGGTAGTGTTTGCATTTCCCATCTTTTATTAATAAACGGATTATCAATGTTTTTTAATCGTGTGAGTGATAATGAGTCCTTTTCGTTATACGTAGACACCGTTTGAAAATGCGGTGAAGCAAGCTATATCATGCATTGATAGACATGCCATGGGGTTGCAAGAATATGAGACAAAATGTGAGAAAGCCAGACGTGGTGTAGAGAAAACATTTCGAGATAGAGCGTACAAGATGCTCATAATTGCAAACCCATCCAATGGTGATGCATTCTTTCAACTCGTATATAACTATGATTGGTCCAAGAAGGGATTGGTTGCTCTGACCAAAGAAAAGCTCTACACAGTCGCCATATCTCGGATTTCAACTCAAAGGTATGTCACATGTCAATAAACCTCCCTTAACATAAACTAACCTTAATATCTAATCTCTTATGGTTTTGGTATGATGCTGAAATAGGAAGACGGAATTGCTTCAAATGCTTATGACCAGGAGGGCAAAGGACAAGGTAATTTCAGAGATGTTTGGGGATAACAAAAAGACGTTGCTGCATATGAAGAAAGAGTTGTATTGGGAAGAGCTAATAGGGGAGGCAGACTCTATTTTGGAGGGTTTATTGGTATATGATGATGTTGTCTACATCCCACCATTTATGCAATGGGTGCAAGAGGAGCGATCGAAACACATACCATGGGCCTTCCATGAGGTGTGGGCAAAGATTGGAAAAGTAAAGGAAGGCCAAAAGCAACCTGAGGTGGAGAATGCCGCAAAGAGGGTTGTCTATAGGTATATATCTTCTAATGCCATTACATTTTTGTAGAAAATACATATACGCTTTTAAAAAAATATTTTAGTACTGTTTGTTTTATTTTGGACATGTAGGTGGGTGCAGCTACTCATTGGCCAAGGTCTAATGGACGAAGAGACGGAAGCAATCAAAGAATGGGTAGATCCAAATTCCTCGGAAATAATGTACCCGAAGGAATGGGTTGAGAGAGGGGTTTCTGATTGGGAATTTAAGAGATGTCCTTGGTGGTTGGACTATCCTCTAAATCATGTGCCTCCAAGTGAGGAGCTCCTAGAAAAAGGTACTTTTTTGCTTTCTACTGAATTATATGCATGTAAATGTAAATGTATATGTTTATGTAAACCTTCCTACCTATACATATGTAAACTATCCATATGCATATACATATCAGATACATATACATACAGATATATACATATACAAATACATATGTATATACATATGTATATATACATATGCATACATAAATACATACCTACATACATACACTAAATTCCTACATACATACAAAGTTCATGTTACATTTAAGATTTGGCATGTTAGATTTTAAAGAAACATTGTTAAGTTTTGATATATACATACCTACATACATATACATATAAATAGATACATATACCTACATACATATACATACACATACATATACATAGACACATGCCTACATACATATACATACCTATACATATACATAGATACATACCTACATACATATACATATACATATACATATGCATATACACATACACATACATGTACATATACATATACATAGATACATATACATCTACGTACATATACATATACAAAAAGGTATGGGGATTTTTACCTTTTTACTAATTATCTTGATCTATTTCTTGAAGAATTTAAGAATTGCCAATCTGAGCTTGAAAGAGAGCCCCCAACTCAAGAAGACTCTAGAATACCTTCCCCACAGCCAACAATCTTGACCCAGTCTCCAGTAGTTGGATCCTCGCGCGTGGCCCCAAAACCATCCACACCACTGTCACGAGTGCCACAATCACACCAAGAGCATACATCTACATCATCTCAAGTGCAACGTGAGAGGCGAACAAAGAGACGTCTTGACATTATGCATGATGTTCAAGAGGGAGACCCCACAAATGAAGATCAAGAGAGAGACCCTCCAGAGCATCTTCAAGAGGGGGAGGTGTCAGGACAACGTGACATCATGGACATGACTAGTAAGAGTACTTTCCATTGCAAATTTATTTTGAGAAGTGTGTGCTTTCGAAATGCATCTCATTTTTTGTCTTGTTTACTTGCAGGTGAGAGATGTTTTTCACACATATTGCTGGTAGACATCCACACTCTTTCGGAGGGCTCAGATAGGTAAAAAGAATAATTTCACCATATAATTAGTTTTCCAAGTTGTACTTACCAAAACCAAACATCATAAATCTTTTATGTAGTGTGGAAGAATTCTTGATGAAGATTCCCAAGGCTCTATCTCATAGAGGTGCTCCCTCAGATACAGTGGCTCGCCTCGTATGGGCTGACTTTCCTACAGGTTTACAGGTTGTTGATGTAGATACAGATGGGTGTCCCTCATGGAATCAAGTTTCTTCATCATTGATACGTGCCACACTCAGTTTTGTTGGTTTGTTTGTGGCTGATGAGGGTTGGTTTGTGTGTTTGAGTCTAATGGATCAACTTCCTAAAATATATTCCATGGGAAAGAAAGTTGGATTGGTCATGCATCGAACAATGTCTGTTCATGTGGAATCAAGTTATTTGTATGACAATGGAGAACGGGTAAGTCATAATCTCTGAAATATTTCCCTTTGTGTATACATGTTATGTGGTATGGATATCCAAACATAATGTTTTCTCGTTATGGTAGGTGGATACATTGGCGCTTAGTATGTTCTATCGAGTAAATTGCCATGTCCCTATTATTGATCGTGAGGCTGGGCAAAATGTTTCAAAGAAGTTATTCAATGCTCAACGAAATTTCATTTTTGAGAAGAATAAGAAGCATCCATTCCAACGCACAATGGTCTTGGAGCGCTACATTCGAGGTGGTGCAGAAAGATCTCCTATGTTCTTTAGGTGAGATAATTTTCATTCTGGTCATTTTCATAGCTACTTTTTCAAAATACTTAGATGCACGTTTATGATTGTATTTCATTGTAGGTGGCTAGTGGAGACCTTCTCAAGTGAAGGAGATAGTGTCTTGGACGTTTTTGCGGGATGTGGAGGCTTGGGACGTGCATGCCAAGAGTTAAAAAGGCACTATATGGGGATAGAGAATGACATGGAGGTAGCCAAAGCATGTCTGGGAGATTTCTCATTAGGTCGGGATGACATGTAGAAGAATGCTATAATTAGAATGCTATAATTTGTGGATCAAAAGACTTTGTATTCGAGATTGTCATGGTTTGGAAGTTTAAAGATCGATATATACATTTTTGATCTTTAAAAGATTGTGTTTTATATTTAAGTAAGTAAGAAAGTATGTATGTATGCAATGTATGTATATATGTTAGTGCTGCGTAGGTGGCTCTTGTATATATGTATGTATGTATATGTATATGTATGAGGTGTATGAATTTAGGTAGATATATGTATATATATAATTATATCAATAAGTATGATGTGGATCAAAGACTTTGTAATCGAGATTTTCATGGTTTGGAACTTTACAGATCGATATATATATTTTTTATCTTTAAAGGATTGTTTTTATATTTAAGTAAGTAAGAAAGTATGTATGTATGTATGTATGTATATATGTTAGTATGTATGTAGGTAGCTCTTGCATGTATGTATGTATATGTATATTTTGTATGTGTATATGTATGAGGTGCATGAATTTAGTTACATATATGAATATATGTAATTATATCAATAAGTATGATGTGGATCAAAAGATTGAAATTTATATTGTTGATCTTTCAAAGCTTGTTATTTATATGTAAGTAAGTTCTTGGTCCTTTACAAAGCTCATAGTAAGTTCATGGTCCTTTGCAAAGCTCGGACTCCTTGTTCATTGCTCCAAAAAGCTCGGCAAAAAAAGCTCGCAAAAAAAAATCCCCCCCAAAACAGTGGACTGCAAAAATTTTCGACAGTTTACCCAAACCTCTTCCTCACTCATTCTCTTACCCACAATTACATTCACCACTTTGTAATGATTTCACCCCAAACCTATTTAAAATAGCCTTTGAAAATCTTGGCTCAAAAGAAATTTGTAATCATATCTTTTGAATTTTTCTCCACCATCTTGGACCTAGCAGCAGTTGAGACCTGGTCCAATTACAACCTCTTCATCGAACCATTTTCACACCACTTAAATCCTTGCTAAGGGAGTCCCTCTCCACCTATATCACCATCAAAGCATAAGTTTTTCTCTTAGTCCTCAAGCTCATGCTAGCCTCTTCTTTCCCCATCACCCATACCTTCACCAAAGTCTTTGGTTTTCCTCTCTATGCTCACCGCATCATGTGGCTCTTGCCAACATCACCCTAGGTGTGTGAAATCCATGTGTGATTAAGCCACTATCTCTCTCTCCATGTACTTTGAGAACTAATAAGTAATCTTTGGTCTATTCCATATGTTTCAAGCCTCAGTTTCCATTAATGGGTTGTGTATTTATGACATGGATGCTTCCTTTTTTGTTCTTCCATTGAGCTGGTTTAGGATCAAGAGCTCTCTTCTTTTTTGTCTTTGTGAGTGTGTTTGTTTTTGGAGGTAATAGAGGCCACCTTTCAAGAAAATCACCCTCATAAATTTGTGCCCCCAATGAGGATTATTCTCCAAACCCCTTCAGTTTACAATTTTCCTGTCACGTAGGTTTGTCTTAAGAGGATGAACCGCCCTAATTTGCCAATTAGGCCAAATCATCCTTATCAACCTATTCCAGCCTTGTCAATTCATATGGTTCTAAGCCACAAAGCTCATTTCCAACAACGCCTTGCATTGCTCTTCGGGGCTGAGCGGCTAGTATAGATCAATGCCTCCCAAGAACCATTCATTTTACCCCTTCTTAATTATGAGCTCACATTTGATGTATTTATATTTGTTTTGATGTCCTAATATTCCTAAGCTCTATAGCAATTTTCTTCCTTTATTTTCTTGAGCCCTCATCTTCTTGAATTTTTTTCCAAATGGCTACTTCTTTTCCCATCTTCCATGGGAGAGCAAACGAAGATGCCATGGAGTTTTTGGATAATCTAGAGATGGCCCATCTCGTTTCTGGGCGAGACACTGAGGCCAAAAAAATCAAGGCCTTCCCTCTTGTCCTAAAGGAGGAAGCCAAGACATGGTATGGTACCCTGCCGGCCGCAAGCTACCAAAGATGGATGGGAGGAACTTCAAGAGGCCTTCATCAACAAATATGGAAGAGGTGAAACCCCTGAAGGATTATGACAACAACTACTACTACATCAACAAGGATCTTTGCAAGACTTTCAAAAGTACGAGGCTAAGTTCCAAGATCTTTGGACCAGGTGGATCAACTCTTTATCTCGAGGTGAGGCAGCCCCAAATTTTCTTAAGAGAGATAGGTTTGTAGCTGGTCTTTTCCCACCCTTGAGAGAAAAGGTAGAGTGTAAATTTCCAATCAACTTTGAAGAGGCACTAAGAGTGGCTAGAGAGAAAGATAGAAAGTTGAGATTCCAATCACTTAGACCTAAGGTAGAATTGGACATGGGAAGAAGAGAGGAGGGCACTCACGTGGATCCTTTTGCTCATTTGGCACTAGGGGCATCTACAGTCTTAGGGATGGCACCATCAGGAGAAGTTGAGGCTACACAACAAGAGCTTCTCCAAAGGATAAGTCAACAACTAGAGAGTCTAAATCTAAATTTAATGCAAAATCCTAGAGCACAAGCACCACGAGAGGATGGAAGGGGACCTAGGAGACAAGCACCACGAGAGGATGGAAGGGGACCTAGGAGACAAGCACAAGAGTTAATTTGCTACAACTGAAATGAGTTATGTCATGGGATGTATAACTGCCCGTACCCAAGGAGACCTCGAGGGGGGATGTTCCCAGTCCAAAGGCCCGCTCAACCACTCCCAAGTGATATGCCCCCACCCCAACTACCTGCAACCATTCCACCTATTCCACACTAGTGCCACAACCACAACCACCACCACCAAACATGTTATAAGGTTTGTAAGTTCAGGGTTTGTTTATTTTCCCATGCTCCATCCTCTATGCATGCCGGTAGCTACCTATGCATGCTGATACCTTCTTATGCATATGCCGGTAGCAACCTACGCATGTTGGTATCTTCCTATGCATGCCGGTAGCTTTCTACACATGTCGGTAGCAACCAATGCATGCCGTAGCAACACGTATGCCGGTAGCTACCTACCTACGCATGCTGGTAGCAACCTATGGAAGCCGGTCTACTGAGCCTTCCGGAATCCCAAAGGCAATGTCGCTGAGACTTCTAGGGATAGCTGCACCTCGGGCAATGCACCTCGGGCAAGCTATTGACCGACCTCCGACTGCCAGCACCAACCACTAGACTCCTGTGTGCTGTTAGCCAAATGAAGAGAGTGATCTTCCTCGGCTGAAAGCTATCCTAAATCCTCTTTCAGAAATTTGAAAGGAAGCGTTGTGATAGGCCTTGAGATTGCCAGTGTGCCATCTATCTCCCACATCTAGATCCTGCGACCGATTCGTGTTGTATATACAAAGAAAGGGGCATCCAGAATCGAGTGATCAATATGCTCGAATTAGGCTCAATTGAAGAACCCATGGAGGAATTGGAGGCCCTGCCAGCAATAAAAAGAACCAGAGCTCAGCACATGGATGACAAGATGGAAGACTCAAAGGAGGCCATGAAGGAGCAAAAGAAGCAGGAAGGCGAGAGCAGTAAGTGAGCCAAGAAAGCCAAGAGGTCCAAGTGAAAGATCACTATGGAGGACTTTCCTCTTGGTAAGGGAATCAAGTCTTATAACCTTTCCATTGATTTGAGTTCACAAAGACCCAATACTACTTATCCACAACTATTAGAGATGTCACCTCTATTAAGAAAGCAGTGGGCTAAAAGCTATCAAGCACTAGAATCCCCAAGAAAAAGCATGTGAGACCCATGAATCTAATTAGAAGCAACCCCCATAAAGATGTTGTCCCAGTTTTAGATGCTTGGGTTAAGGGTCATAAGGTGTCAAGGGTGTATGTTGATGGAGGAGCCCAGATGTGTGTAATGTTAGAGAGGACTATGCACAAGTTAGATCTGGAGATTAATTCCCCATCTCCCTTTAAAGTAACCTTGGCCAACAACTCTAGAATAAAATGTTTGGGAGTCATTAAGGGTGTAAGAATCACAGTTTGCGCCATTGAAGTGGAAGTTGACATGCATATTATCTCTAGCAAGGGGGAGGGATATCCAATCATTTTAGGGAGGCCATGGCTTATTGCCATGAATGTAGATCAAAAATGGGGAACATGAATGCTTGTCTTAAATCCAGAAGGGTTGAAGGGGTCCTCTAGCAAGAAGGTCACATACGACTAGAATAAAGGTAAGGGTTGAAGGGGTCCTCTAGTAAGAAGGTCACATACGACTAGAATAAAGGTAAGGGTTGAAGGGGTCCTCTAGCAAGAAGGTCACATACGACTAGAACAAAGGTAAGGGTTGAAGGGGTCCTCTAGCAAGAAGGTCACATACGACTAGAACAAAGGTAAGGAAATTGATTTGAGATATGAAACCACAGTAGATGAAGAGAGTAATGGGTACTCCACCACAAAGACTAAGGAAGAAACATCAAGCATTGAGGATACAAGTTTGTTTGATGTTATGGGCCTAGTATTTCAGAACAGGGAAGCCAACGAGGAGCTAAGGACATCACACCAAACAAATACAGGGATAGAGGAGAGGCTGAGGGCAAATGCTGGTAGCAGATTTGACACCAGAAGAAGAAGAAAGTTACCTTGACATGCTCAAGAGGTATCCTAATCTTTTCATTTTTTATTACTCTCAAATCACCGGGGTAGAGGTAATTGAGCATCATATTGAATTGAAGACAGAATCAAAGCCTGTTGTCCAAAAATTGAGAAGATTAGGGGTAGTACAAAGAGAGGCTTTGTTAACAGAGGTGAATAGACTTTTAAAAGCAGGGTTCATTTATCCCGTGGACAATTCTGAGTGGTGTCCCTTGTGGTAGTCACTCCCAAAAAGAATGGTAAGTGGAGGATATGTGTTGATTATAAAAGCCACAAAGAGGGATCACTTTCCCCTACCATTCCAAGATGAGATCCTAAACGAGGTAGGTGGTCATGAAAGGTATACAGTTTGTGATGGTTATTCAGGTTATTTTCAAATCAGGATAGCTGAAGAGGACCACATGAAGACCACTATCATCACCCCTTGGGGATGTTTTGCTTACAGGTTTTGCTTCCAGAGTGATGCCTTTTGGCCTCACTAATGCCCTTGCCACTTTCCAAAGATTCATGAACTATGTTTTGCAGCCATTCTTTGGATCATCTATAAGGGTGTTTATTGATGATTTTTGCATATACAGCAGAGCAGGGTTTCACATTGCCAAAGGTGGAGGAGGGCTTGAAGAGATTATTTCAAGGCGGACAATTGAATCCAGAGAAGTGTCACATTGCTCAAAGCAAGGTATTGCTTTTGGGCCACATGATTTTTGCACAAGGAATTGAGGCAGATCCATCAAAGGTGAGGGACCCCCTAGCTCTATCGTCTCCACATCAATCACCAAACAACTAGTTACTTTTCTCCCAAAGGGTGAGGTACTTGGCTGGATTCGTTCATCTGCTTGCTCAAGTAGTGTCACCTTTACAACAACTTACTCAAAAGAATGTATTTTCTTGGGACAATGAATATGAAGAAGTGTTTAATGAAGTCAAGGTTATACTCAGTTCTCTACCCGTTATTATGCCACCACAGTGGGACTTGGTGTTCTATTTATGCCGCCCAAGTGTTGGTTCTCATGCAGTTGGTGCAGTTCTAATGCAGAAAGATCCAAATACAACCTATATGTGCCCTGTTTACTTTGCCAGCAAAGTGATGACAGAAGCTGAGAGGGGTTTCCCAGAAGTGGAGCAAATGATGCTAGCTCTTATGTTTGCAGTAAGGAAGTTCAGATCATACCTTTTGCCAGAACCTTTTATCATCCTAACAGTTGAAAACACATTTCCTTATGTTGTTCAGCATATGAACCTCTCACCAAAGATTGCAAAATGGATTTTGGAGCTGCAAGAATTTGAATATACTTTTATGGTGGAGGATAGCACCCGTGCCAGTTTAGTAGATGTGCTGACTTGCCGCTATCATGAGAAGAAGGTGGCCCCTAAAGAAAAAACCTCAAAGTTTACATTATTGTGGCTGTGGATTACATGACCAGGTGGGCAAAAGCGACCAGCACTGGAGGATTATAGCCAAAGAAGTGGGCAAGTTTGCGTTTGATAATATTTGTTGCAAGTTTGGAACACCCTTGGAGTTGGTGTCATATCATGGGACCAGGGTTCAGGCAGATGTTCTCCATGAGCTTTTGGATAGCTTGAAGATCAAACACAAGTATTCTAGCCCTTATTACCCTCAATGCAATGGATTAGTAGAAAAATTCAATGGATTTCTATGCAAAATAATCACTAAACATGTGGAGAGCTGACCTAAGGATTGGGACAAGCACTTGACTGTAGCCCTATGGGCTTACAGAACCTCATTCAAAGCAGCCACCAATTTCTCACCCTTCCACCTGGTTTATGGTGGTCAAGAGGCCTTGTTTCCTCTGGAAGTGGAGATACCAAGCCTTAGGGTCTTGGTGAAAAGCCAAGTTGGGCCACATGAGAGGTTTGAGGAATGGTTATTGGGATCTACAAAGGCTTGAGTTTGACAGGGATGAAGCAATGAGTTTCTACATTCACAGTAGGCCACCAAGAAGCGGGATAAGTTTAATGAAGCACTCAAAGAGAAAGGCTTGGAGAAGGGAATGCTCATCCTCAGGTATGATAGTAGATTGGATAACAGGTATGACACCAAATTTCTCCAAAGATGGGAGGGTCCTTTCATTATCCAGCAAAAATTTGCCAATGGTAGTTATAGATTGCAAGATCTATCTGGAAAAGTACACAAAACTAGAGTGAATGGTTGGAGGTTGAAGCCATATTTCCAGAGGGTAGAGCCATCATTGGAAGCCTCTCTAATTCAGCAAACAACAGCAAGAGGAAGATCTAGATGACCAGAAAGAGGATCAATTCAACACCTTTGATCCAGGAGAGTATACCTCCTCATTTGCCTACCTTTTCAGTTCACCATTAGAGGTATGAATACCTCTAATGAAGGGGAAGGGCTAAATATGAGCCATATTTATTTGAAACCACTATTTGTACCCACATATTTATTAGAGGTATTCATTAGAGGTGAATACCTCTAATGAAGGGGAAGGGCTAAATATGAGCCATATTTATTTGAAACCACTATTTGTACCCACATACTTCTTAAAAAATGTTTAAAAACCTCACACATTACATACACTAGTTCATTTACTTTATCCATTCACTTTCTTATTTTTAAAAAAGGGCTTGAGAGTAGATGCACAACCTATCACAATAGATTTCTAACCACTACCGCATTTTCATCATCTTCATGGGAGCACCTTGTCATTTTGAGGATTTATCCAAGGTAACTCTTCTTCACCATTTCTTGGACCCCATCTTGCATTTATTTAATTATATGAGCATTGTTCACATTTAAAAACTATAGCCTATTCCAAATGTGAAATTTTCTATTATTATTTTCTTATATATATATCTTGGTCATATGTAAGGCATGTGGGATTTTTTTTAGATTTCACCATATAAGGTGAGTAATAAGCCTAGTAGAATAAGTTTGGCAATCCAAGTTAAGGAGGGTGGGAATAATGGCTTAAATTATTTTGAATTGGGATAGTATTATAATCCACAGAGGGCCCAAAGACTTGGCATTTATTGGAATTTTCCACATGTGCACGTCTTACATCACCGAAGAGAAGGTGAGCATTATGCCTAAATAATTCAAGATTCCATTTGATATTATATACATATATGTACACTTTTTCTTCCCACCACGATGGCTTGGCAAAAAAAGTGTTAGAGACATGGGAGATCCACCAAAAGGACTTTTTTCAGGGTATACATTTTTAAATTCAAATTTTGACCATCTTCCACTCAAAATTTGGGGGCTCCTCAATCCGAGCTACACAAAAAAAGTTACAGCCAAAACAGTGGACTGCAAAAATTCTAGACAGTTTACCCAAACCTCTTCCTCACTCGTTCTCTTACCCACAATTACATTCACCACTTTGTAATGATTTCACCCCAAACCTATTTAAAATAGCCTTTGAAAATCTTGGCTCAAAAGAAATTTGTAATCATATCTTTTGAATTTTTCTCCACCATCTTGGACCTAGCAGCAATTGAGACCTAGTCCAATTACAACCTCTTCATCGAACCATTTTCACACCACTTAAATCCTTGCTAAGGTAGTCCTTGTCCACCTATAAAAGGGGACATCTATCACCATCAAAGCATAAGTTTTTCTCTTAGTCCTCAAGCTCATGCTAGCCTCTTCTTTTCCCATCACCCATACCTTCACCAAAGTCTTTGGTTTTCCTCTCTATGCTCACCGCGTCATGTGGCTCTTGCCAACATCACCCTAGGCATGTGAAATCCGTGTGTGATTAAGCCACTCTCTCTCTCTCTCTCCATGTACTTTGAGAACTAATAAGTAATCTTTAGTCTATTCCATATGTTTCAAGCCTCAATTTCCATTTATGGGTTGTGTATTTATGACATGGATGCTTCCTTTTTTGTTCTCTCGAGTTTGTTCTTCCATTGAGTTGGTTTAGGATCAAGAGCTCTCTTCTTTTTGTCTTTGTGAGTGTGTTTCTTTTGGGAGTGATAGAGGCCACCTTTCAAGAAAATCACCCTCAACGTTTGCAAATGCATCCAATTTTATGATTGTCAAATGACAATAAAATCACAGATGTTATAATATATTGGCTAACAAAGAAAATTTATTAGACACATACAATATTGTAAAAAATGAGGCATAAACATGAGAGATAACACTGTACCCACTTGACTCATGATATCCTACCACTTTAATTCTTTTTGTTCAATCATGAAACTCATGGTAAAGTTCCTTGGGCACCCAATGTTTCAATGCATATCCTTGACTAAATCACCGGGGCCCCACTTATAAGAATACACAGTAGTAGCAGGAAGTTGGATCAACACAATACAAAGCACTGAATTGTAGAAAGAAGTGGAGAGTAAACAATATTACTTCTTGTAAAAACTTGATTACAAACTGATGGCATTCACCCACCCGTGTGCTCCAAGTAAGGAGAGTTGATGGCGATCTAGATAGAATCTCAATGATTATGGATTTCCACAACTCCTCCCATATATAGGACCTCATATGGTAGGTTGGTCATCTAACACGATATATGTACTATGAACTATAAACTATGAAGTATGAACTCCTCCCATATATAGTACCTCATATGGTGGTCGTCTAACCCTACCTACAACCACATGTATTTGCGGACACGATATATGTTCTATGAACTATAAACTATGAAATATGAACTCCTCGTATCTATGAAGTATGAACTCCTCCCACATATAGTACCTCATAAGGTAGAACGGTCTCATCGGACCCTGCCCTCCCATGACTACATGTATCCACCGACATGATATATGTACTATAAACTATAAACTATGAAGTATAAAGTATAAACTCCCCGCAAGCTGAGAAAAGTGTATCCTTGATTTTCTATCGCCATGCAACTCTGATTGTCGCTCAGCAAGATTGTAGCTCCCTTTTGAGCAACACCCATGTTTCCTAAGATCCTCCTCAACCAGTCTGCTTCACATGAACCAAAGCATGATGCCTTGTACTCTTAGCCTCTATAGAAGAAAGTGCCACTATAGGCTGCTTCTCGTTGGCTGATCCAGGATGTAATTCCATACCCAATAAGAAAACAATAACTTGAAACTGATTTCCTACTATGACAATTTCCTACCCAATTTGAGTCACAAATCCAGTCAAGGAATTGCCCAAGTTGTAAGTGATGCCATACCCAATGGTACCTTTGATGTATTTTAACACCATCCCTACCTTCCAATGGTTTTCTCAGGGCTGATTGTTAGAAAGTTGGTGGTGCATTTTTTAGCCCAAATGTGATCACATTGGAAGAAAATGCTCCTCATTCAGTTATGAAGGCTGTTTTTTCTTTATCCTCTGTGGCCATCCAGACTTGATTATACCACATAGAACCCATCCAAAAATGAGGATATCTCATGACCTACCTACCAATACATCCCCAACAAGAAGTCTGTGTGAAAGGGATAGGAGGATCAATAATTGTTATTGCATTGGGTTTCTTGTAATCTATGTAGGCTCTTAGCTTCCAAAACTTCTTTGGAATGATGACTATTGGTGATAGCCATTCTGCTTTATCCATAGGATATAGGAATCCAACCTTCATCAACTTGTCTATTTCCTCGACTTGTCGTGCATAGTTTGAGTTCATCTTGTATATGCCTTCTCTGATGGGTATTACGTCATCCTTCATATTAATCTTGTGCTAGTAAAGGCTTGGGTCAATTCTTTTCATATTTAGCTCCATGAATACACGTCCTTATATGAGGTTAGCAATTCCTGTAGTTCCTTTTTCATATCTTTGCCCAATTTGGCACTTACTCTCACCATGCAAGGTTCTCTCTCATCACCACCCATATTAATTAATGTGAGCTCATTGTCCTGCACTTAGATATTATGCTTTTTTTCCTCTTCATTCAGCTATTTGAGTGTAAGAATGGTGTTGTCCTTTACTAACTCCTCTTGCCATTTTTCACTATCTTGTGATACTTCTTCATTTACTTCCTCTTATTTTCCCTTAGCACATAGCTCTTCCAGCAGAACTATCAGGACTTTGAGATCATATTTCAATATGATTCATTCCACATCTACCTCAAATATAGAGAGAGAAAGTTTGGGTTTTCCCTCAAGATTTGCTCTTCCTCATCATCCTCTATGCCTTCTAGGTAGTTTAACCCTTCTGCACATAGAGGCTAGCCATATTTACTTTATCCTTGGTTTGCCACTAACACCATGACTTCGTTTTTTCCTTGTATTATGGAGATCTAGTTAGTTTTTCAATTATGCTTGATCCTCTCGCTCCTGAGCTTCCTCTGAAACATGCAAAAATGATGATAATGTAGTTAACAACACACTATATGGTATACCTTCTCCACCTAAGAGGATAGCTCAATCTAATACAATCAAAAGTGCAACTTGAAGAGAAGATGACAAGGGGGTCCTATCCTCAAGTAACTGATATTGATAAGACTCTCTATTTTAGACAAAAGAGAGTGACTTGCAAAGTAAAGCACACTTTTTGTATTTTTATTGAAATGGAAAAGCACAAAAATACTCATGTTTAAGGATAGGCCACACACATGAGGGGGGAAGATTGCACCCATTGATAGTGTCACGCAGAGCTAAGTATTTTAATGTGTTATTTTATGTGCTATTTTCAAGCTTGGTTTACGTTGGATTTGCTGCAATTGCTTTACGTTTGAACGGTTGATTAATTCATATACGCGAGAAATTGATTCCACAAACCTAGAAGAAGATTCCTATGTTAATAACATCAGAGCATGGGCTAGGTCAATTTGTGGAAGAAATTAAAGGAAGGAAGGGAAAATTAAAGGTTAAATACAAAGGGTGTTTTTAACCCTTGGGTATTAAAAAGGCAAAGAAGGGTGGAAAACCATCAGAGCACTCAAACCCAATTTCTTTAACAAAACCACTTTTCTCTTTGCTTACCCTCTTTCAAAGGCCTCATGGATGTTAAAAGCAAGCAAGGGAATTTTTAAAACCTTGTTTCAAGCTTCTAATTGATTAATTTCATCATCACCAAGGGCTCTAGGCAACTCAAAATCTCCCTCCCTTCTTAATGTTTTACACTTATTGAAAAACCATAAGCTTTTCGATGGTCAAATGACATGGTAGAAATTTTGGGGAGTCATGCAAGGGTTCAAAATTCTGTTTTGATATTTTATTAATTTTCATAGAATTTTCATTAATGTTTTGAGCCAAAAAAAAAATTTTGTCCTAATTTAAGCCCCAAAAAATTTATAATTGCCCCCAAAATCTAATAAAAGCCCCCAAAAAATGAGCAAAAAAATTCTTCTTCGTTTTCAAGTTGAATTTCAGTTTTTAAGTGGCAAGCAAAGTGAAGAGATCAGTTTTGACCATATTTTAACCTACACTCAAGACTCTTAAACCTAGATGTTGAACCCATATGGTCTTGATTGAAAAAATTGTGAAGCAAGACTCAAGTTTGACCTTCATACAAAGTGTTTGCTCAAATTAAACACAAATTCAAGCCATTTCGAGAGTATTGAGCTAAGTCAAATTTGTGTCCTTTATTCATTTACCAATTATTTACTCCACTTTCTTTATTTATTTATCTACTTATTTACACAAAATGGCTTATTTACTTATGTTACCCATAATGCAAGATTAAATTGTTGGACTTTATAGGCAAATAGCAACTGAGTGTGATCATAAGCATGAAATAGAACCATTGTATCAAATGTTCTAAGTGTGATCATGATTTTTTCGATTTTAATGAAGAGGAAAGTAATCAAAATTCGTGATGCCCTGTTGAGGCCACATTGCATGCCCATAGAGTTCACGAAAAGAACTCATGAATTAGCAAAAAGGCATTCACTTTCCAAAATTATAGTAGAAGGAAAGACACTTGTGTACTTATTACCTTTTTTGCCTCAATGAGCTAGATGATTACTTTTCATGTGCAAAAATATAGAAAAAAGAGAAGATTAAATGTACTTGCAATCATTTGATTGAAAGTGATGCTTTATGGTGGAATGTGATTAAATGGGGCAATCATCAATCTAGTACATATGGAAATAATTCCATAAGCTTTTGAAGAAACATTTTCTTCCTTCATAATACAAGACTAAATCTCATCACAATGATGGGATACTCTACACTTATGATTGTGTGGACAGGAATCAGTTAAATAAAGCATGAGGTAGGTCGTCCATAAAGTAGACATAGAACTTAATAACAAAAGATCATAATACGCATTTGGTTCGGAGTGAGTTTCAACACTAAGATGATTAACAAGAACTAATAAAGTATTCTCCTTATTTATTATAGCCCTCTTAGCTTGGGTTCAAATCAAGAGATGACCTAATTTACTCTTTGTCTGATGCTTAAGATACATTTCTTTTTCATCTTTCATTAACCACATTGTATAAGTGTCGTAATCAATTTGAGGATTATGCTCATGTCTCCATGGTATTCTTAAAATAATATCAACACCTTGTAAAGGAGCAACTATAAGTGTTCTCTTTTACCTTATTGGATTCAATTTTAATTCTAGATCCTTAACCTCTCTATTGCAATTTTACCTAGTTCCTTGAATGCAGGCTTTCACTTTATAACTAGAGTGTGATAAATAGATTCAATGTCCTTAATGCCTTTTTAGAAATGAAATCATGTGAACTACCAAATCGAGAATGCATTTTCTTTTATCTTTCCTTGAATTATCAACAAAGCATGAATAGGAACCTTACCTTCTTCCAAATAGTTAGGATCATAGTTACCCTCTTGCTTGAGTAAATCTCATCATCATTTTCTTCAATCATGTTGACAACACAAGACACATGTGTGGGATTTTTTTTGTTCTCACAGGACAATTTGGTGTGAATGTGTCCCTTCTTGGTGTGAATGTGTCCCTTCTTTGTGACATCTAAAACACTTGATAATACGATTCTTTATCTTGACACTTGAGGGTTTGTTGTTTATATCTTTCCAAACATCTCCTTTGGCCACATCTTTAGATTTGTTCATCCTAGATCTATCAAAATTACTCAAATATAGAGTGTTTAAAAAAATTTCCATAAGAACTATCATGCATAACTATCTTGCATTCTAGAATCTTTAAAAGAAGAAGAGGGTTTAGAAAAGTTTCCATAAAGACTACCCTGCATTCTAGAATCTTTAGAAGAAAAAGTTTTATGTTGAGAATTGAGAGAAAGATCCACAATAGAGCTGAGATTATGAGGATGAAACATATTAGCATCTCCCATAATGGTAGGCTTAAGACTGGCAACATATTTTTTCTTTGCTCTTTCTTCAACCTTCTTGATCACTTGAACCTACAATAAGATATTCTAGAATTTGTCGATGTATGCCTACACATTTTCTTTCTCCGAGTTGCTAAGTGGAAAAACAGACACATTGCAGAGATAGCACAAGCATTGACGGCAGAGAAGAATATGTTGCATAGCTATTGGACTGAGGCTGTGTCTACAGCAGTTTATATCATGAACAAGCCTCCTACTGCAACCATACATGATGTAACGCCAAAGGAGAAGTTTACTGGCAAGAAACCTGATTTATCTCACTTGAAAGTTTTTGGATGTATTGCATATGTGCATGTGCCAGATGAGTTGCGTCCTAAGATCCAAAAGCAAAAAAATGTATATTTATTGGGTATTCCCTTGAGCAAAAGGGATATAGAGGTATAATCCTACTACATATGAATTGAGGGTAAACAGGGATGTTGTATTTGATGAGATGAGTAGCTGGTATGCTATTGAAAAAGATGTTGTTGGGGCTGATGTAAGTGGAAATGTGGTTGCACAGAATGCAAGTCAGCAATCACAGTCATTGAGTGGACCAGGAGAGTCCTCATCTAGCGGTTCTGTTGATAGACCATGGAGTGGTAGGCTGCATCATAATACCAGTCTTGAAAATGTAGTTGGTACATCACATAAAGGCAAAGAGAAAGTGGTTGAGCCCCTTGGTATGCCTGATATTTCTGCAGGGCATTCTCTTGTTGATGGAGATTTTAGTGGCTCGGAGATGAGCCTTGATGAGGAGCTTGGGATTCCAGCAATGAGGACACGTGGTGTGAAGAAGGCTATGGAAGCCATGAATGCAAAGTTACAAAGATTTGGAAGAGTCAAAAACCCTATCCAGAGGTTGACTTATGATGGTTATTTGTGGCAGATCACTATGCTTATATGGCAAAAGTTGTGCAGGTCGTAGAACCCATATGTTTTGATGAGGCTATTGGAAATGTGTGTTGGGAGAAAGCTATGGATGAGGAGATGGATGCATCGTATGGAAATAAGACTTGGGATTTGGTGCCATTGCTTGAAGGTAAGAAAGCTGTTGGCTGTAAGTGGGCGTATAAGGTGAAACATAACAGTGATGGCAGCATACGCAGGTATAAGGCTAGATTGGTAGCCAAAGGATATGCGCAGACACATGGGATTGATTATGAGGAGACATTTACCCCAGTTGCAAAGATGTAAGTTGTGAGAGTTGTGATTGCGGTGGCTGCCAACTAAAGGTTGGTTTTTCCACAGATGGATGTAAAAAATGCATTCTTGCATGGTGACTTACAAGAAGAAGTGTATATGGATCAACCACTGGGTTTTGAGGATACAGGTCACTAAGAGTATGTATGTAAGCTTCGTAAGGCCTTGTATGGGCTGAAGCAAGCTCCACGAGCATGGCATGACAAGATTGTTGAGTACCTTGTCACTATTGGTTTTCATATGGTAGATGCAGATCACTCTTTGTTGCACAAGAGTGATAAGGGTATTGTGATCATCACCATATATGTAGATGATCTTATTGTTGGGGGTGGCACTTTGGATGAGATTGAGCATGTGAAAAGTCTTCTCAAAATGAAGTTTGAGATGAAGGATTTGGGAGATCTGCGCTACTATTTGGGAATTGAGGTCATGCACACCTGATGGTATTTGGCTATCTCACAGAGAGGACAGTATGTATTGGACATGTTGTCTAAGTATGCGATGGGTGGTTGATTGTAAGTCAATCTTGGTGCCATTAGATCAAAATGACAAGCTAAGTGCAGATGCAGGTTATGTGCTTGGAGGATCCCACTATGTATAGGAAGATTGTGGGGAGTTTGATCTGTCATGATCAGCAAGCCAGATTTGATTTACATTGTTGGCTTAGAGAGCTAGTTTATGCAGGTTCTGCGCAAACCACATCTTGATAGTGTGTGATGCACACTTTGGTATTTGAGGGCCACTATTGATTATGCATTGTTTTATGCAGCAGGTGTACCATTGGAGCTATATGGGTACACAGATGTAGATTGGGCAGGTAGCATCTGAGACAGGAGATCTACTAGTGGATTTATGTTTTCATTGGGGAGTGCTGTTGTGACATGGAGCAGCCCACAGTTGCCTTGTCGAGTACAGAGGCAGAGTACAGAGGAGCTGCGGTGGCAGCGTGTGAGGTAGCTTGGTTACACAAGTAGCTTGGTTACACAAGCTACTTGTGTGCTAATTTGGGGTTGCATGTGGAGAGAAAGGTTGTCATATATTGTGACAATCTTAGTAGTATAGAGTTGGCCAAGAACCCAATTTTCCATGCACAGACAAAACACATTGAGGTACATTACCACTTCATCAGGGAGAGAGTCTTGGGGCAGGCGACATCGACTTGGCCTACATCAGCACATAGGATTAGGTCGTTGACATCACGAAGGCCTTGGGAGCTGAGAAGCTCCGAAGATTTCGAGATATGCTTTGAGTTCATGAGCTGGAGTTAAGCTTAAGGGGGAGTGTTGAGATGTCAAGCTCAACATGAGCTGACACTCACGAGGCGCCTGCATGACCGTTCGGCATTTATATCACTGGCGGGTTTGGTAGCTGGCACCGACATATCTTCGCCAGAGATTCTATAGCTAGATTACACCGATTAGTCCACCCCTACCCACTCCTCTTAGCGTGTTCACATTATGGACCGCTTTTATATACTCTATTATGTGTGTTAGTCACTTTATCTTCTTTGTAGACCTCTTTTGTTGTGTGAAGAAGAAGAAGAAGTTTCAGCCTCTCACCTTGTGTGCTCTCTTCTAGGGTTTGTGTGAGTGTGTGTGTGCTTGCAAGAGCTCAATCTCTCTTCTCCCCTGCATCTTTTTAGATAGTAGGATGATCTAGTCAGAGCAGAGAAGAGAGCTCAATCTCTCTTCTCCCCTGCATCTTTTTAGATAGTAGGATGATCTAGTCAGAGAAGAAGGTGGAGCAGAAACTTACCTTACCATACACAAGAATGCTACGAGAATGCTACTAGGTAGAAAAAAGGCCACAAGTCATGGAACACATGGAGAGACTGGCTCTCGACAGGTTGACAGCTCTTCCCACATGGAGGCCAAACCTTAGTACATGTTTCTAATTCATTTCTTTGCATGACACCCATCTCTTTGTAGGTACTTTAGGGATACCATAGGTGCAGACTTGACTCTAGTCCTAACTCTAGATGATGTTCGAGAAGCCTTGCACTTGCCCAGAGCAACCAAACCCTACCAGAAGCTTAGTGCTGCATATGGCATGGTCAAAGATATTATCACAGGACCTATCAAGGATGGCGTGAAGTGGGAAGACATCTCTCATCCTTACTTAGATAACCCTGGTAGAGTTCTCACCATGTTCACAAACCTCAAGTGGACCAATAGATATAGTCAATGCACCCTCTTCCTACTTGCCCATTTAAAGCATGAACTGGGCACTTGACTCTGCAGTAAGATCTAAGCATATCTTCAATAATATGATTTACCCTCTTAGTCTGTACAGCTATCTTGCCCATTTAAAGCATGAACTGGGCACTTAATTGTGCAGTAAGATCTAAGCATATCTTCAATAATGTGATTTACCCTCTCAGGCTGTCCAGCTATCTCAGGATGATAGGTTGTACTACTCATATCTAAGTGAGTGCCCATGGCCTTAAATAAAGTGGTCCAAAACCAAGCATTGTTCTTATCGTTGACGATGCAGTGAGGTAATCCATGAAGCCTTACTATTTCTCTTACAAAGATATGGGCGATATCATCTTAACTAGTAGCAAATGGGCTACCTTAAGTAATCTAACCCCATTACAACCACGAGGGAATTATATCTACCTTATACTGTTGGGAGTCCAGTGATAAACTCTATACTGATACATTCCCACTTTGATTGTGGAATCTCTATATACTGATACATTCCCACTTTGATTGTGGAATCTCTATATACTGATACATTCCCACTTTGATTGTGGAATCTCTAATAAGAGATGAAGCTTCCTTGGAAGCTTAACTCTTTTAGCTTTGATGTTCTAATAAGAAAGGCATTGCTTTACGTAATTTAATATAATTGAGAGTTCAATGATGAAGTCCATAGTAATACATTTCCACTTTGTCTATGGAGTCTCTAAGGAATGAAGCTTCCTTGGAAGCTTTGATCATCTGAGAAGAAAGGCATTGGTTTACATAATTCAATACATCCCTCTTTAAACTAGGCAAAAAAAAATTGCTTTTAACTGAAGCAGAGGTCTTTACAAAAATCGGGTGCTCTTTCTAAAGGGTTATCATGTGCTTTCTAATCTCCTCGTTGAAGGGAATGCATAACCTTCTATGATAAACCAAGCATCCCTCTTCCAAGTTAAAGCCTTCAAGCTTTGAATCCCTATTATTAGAGATTGAAGCTTGCACAATTGCTTGAAAATAAGGATCTTGATCAAGAAGTCCCCTAACGTACTTTGGAAGCAAATTAGAGGGTGGCCATACTAAAATCTTAACGACTAAGAGCACCAGCTAGTACATTTTCCTTATCAGGATAAAATTTTATTTCAAAATCAAACTCTTGAAGTAGTTCAATTCGTCTCCTCTACCTCATGTTAAGAACAGACTGAGAGAAGGTCCTCTTTAAGCTTTTGTGATGATTAGTATAGTTAATTGGAAGTAATGCCCCCAGAGCTTCAGTACATGAACCATTACCAAAATCTTCAAATCATGGGTAGAGTAACTCTCCTCTTGCAGTCAAAACTTTCAAGATTCATATGCAAATGGGTGGCCTTGTTGCCCCACCAAGACAGCGCTAATATCAGTATCGCTATCTTCTCAAAACTACTTTGAGATTCTGGCATCCACTATAGTGGTAGCCCCTTCTTGAGCATAGTCTTTTTTTACAAAGATTCTACACCATTTTGTTAAAAAGGTGTTTATACAAATGATTATATGTTGTATTATTAGTTTTGATTGATCTTACATGCTCTAAGCTATTAATTTCACAATGAATGAACAAAAAATATGCATGAACTAAAAATCACAACTTCCTCACTCTAATTCACACCTAATGGAGCCTTGTTGATTTTTTCCGGAGTGGATTCTACTTTGAATTACAAATGCTAAGCTATTCCTTGGCTTAATGCAACGAAATCAAAGCCTTCAAAATTATGCAAAAGGCCAATGAAATCAGGGTTTTCCCCTTCCTATGTATGTAAATAGATAATACAAGAAACAAGCTTTAAAACAACAACCTACACACATCTAAAACTCCAACATAGCTAAAGCAAGTGTCATTTGGTCTTGCCTTCGAGCCGCAATGCAACTCCCTGATGTGGGTGCACTAGCTCATCCTCACTTTGTTGTCACATCAGAATGCTCCACGGCTATGGGAGTGAAGGAAGAGCTCTCTTTGCCTAGATGGAGGGCAAGAAGAGAATGACCTTTGTGGTGGGTGTCTCTCACAAAAGGCAGATGAAGGGGAAGCTCATGAGAGGGAGCAACCTGCAAGCAAACTTATTCGAGCAAGAAACCATGTAAACCATCTAGCATGCAATAATCAAATAGAGCACAAGCAAGAGAGAGAAAAGAAGAGAAGGCTCACAAGTATTCTATTGCAAGGGAATGAATGTATATTGCTTATTGTTTAAATTGACTTATACATAAGTGACTAGCACACTAGGCCGACTAAAACTTAGAAATGGTTCGGCCACTATTACTAATCCCTTAGACTTTTCCTATTTGATATCATGGTAAGGCCATTTTATATATTACAACACCGTCTTACAAAAGGCAGGTGCTCGTTCGAGCGAGTAAGATGGCAAATAGCCTTCGCCTTATGGTAGGATGGGCGCGTGAAACTTTATATATTACAACACCGTCTTACAAAAGGCAGGCGCTCGTTCAAGCGAGTAAGATGGCAAATAGCCTTCACCTTACAATAGGATGGGTGGGTGAAACCATGTTAACAAGTGAAGTGGTTCGGTGTCTATAAAGGAAAGCCACCCTAATAGGAGAGACTAGCTTTCTTTTATGGTCCTTTGATGACTTGTCATGTGATATATATTTCTTTAACCATATAAAAATTTCATGTTTAATAGTTTTTTTTAAAATTTAAATGCTTTTAACAGGCAAAATTTTTGGATGAATGTAAAAAAAATACACTTAACAAAATGGGCAAGCAACCATCAAAAGGCATGATTTTGTAAATGATTTCAAGCTTGCAAACTATATACAAAGGACAATATTTCCACTTTAACCTACAAACTTTATTTTTTCAATTTTGGAAATCCTGCAAACTTTAAGATACTAAAGTTTAAATTTAGCTCAAAAAATCTGCAAATTCTAGGGAAAAACCCTTTTTTTTTTTTGAAGCTGCAAGTTTTAGGATACGTTTAGAAAATGTTATGAGGATGGATACGTTTAAATTTTTTGTTTTGTTTAGGGATGACTGGTGTGGGTGTTTGAATGATTGGGTAACGCCCATGATATGTACCACTCACAATTGGAGTCGAGAGTCAGTGGATTCTGCTCGCCAGCCCTGGTAATCCACTTCCCTTTCAATCTATCCGATATTACACCATAAAGCAGCACATTTCATTCCATTTTTAAAACTCTGAACAGTTCAAAACCCTAGCGAGAGCTTAAATAGACAAAAACTCTAATTATCAGGGCTCAAGAGAATTTGGGTAGTGTCAGAGAGTAAGATTAGAATTGAAGAGTAGCTGAAATACCTAAATGATCGTTTAATAATCAAACAGGAGCCCTATTGAGGGTTTAGCAGCATGAGACAGGACTTCTTATCATGTTTTCAGAGGGTTAAGTGCAAATTCAAGTTTAAATGTCCCAATCAGGGATTGATTGTTTGAAAGAAATTCTAAAGAGGCTGATCAAGGAATTCTGACCAGCTTTTATGAGGCTTTAAATTCAAATCTTAGGCGAATTACCGTATTGCGTGTTTGGAAACCCTAATAAGGGCTTAACAGGATGGGACAGGAACCCTGCTCAGGGCTTTTCCGAGGGTTGAACTGCAAATCCAAGCTGGTTTAAGAGGTACTTTCTGGAATGCTGAGCTCAGAAGAGGCACTTGCCTCGTTTGAGCAAGTGCCCTCTGTGCAGAGTTTCATAGACATCCTGCAGCATTGCAGGAGAAAGAAGAATCTACCCTACGCCAAGCGTGTGCATCTGCGCATGTGTGATAGTGGCCTGGAAGCCCATGCTGCCTTGGGGAACCACCTTGTTCCCATGTTTGTGGAATGTGGGAGCTTGCTAGATGCCCAGCAGGCTTTCTACCGGCTCGCCCTCCGGAATGAGTTCTCTTGGACCTCTCTCATGCAAGGGTACATTGAATGCGGACACCTTGAGATTGCCCTTGACCTCTACCACATCATGCAAGAAGATTCGGTGCCTCCTAGCAGGTTTACTTACATGGCTCTGCTAAAAGCCTGTGCGAGGTCAAAATGTGTGGAGCAAGGCCGACAATTGCATGCTGACATTGCTGATAAAGGGCTGCAGTTAGACCTCTTCTTTGGTAACACTCTGGTGGATATGTATGCCAAATGTGGCTGCTTCAAAGAAGCACTAGAAGTATTTGCTCAGCTCCCAGTTCGAGATGTGATCTCATGGACTGCACTGATAGCGGGATATGTTGAGCATGGCCTAATCATGGAGGCACTAGACTGTTTTGAGCAGATGCAAGCTGAGGATGTCTTACCAGATGCTGTCACATTTAGTTGCATATTAAAAAGCATTGGCAGCATGGGATACATAGACTGGGGCTGGAAAGTACACGTGGAGATTGCCAAGAATGGTCTTGAAACAGATCCTTCTGTTGGCAGCTCTCTCGTAGATATGTATGCCAGATGTGGGTCACTTGCAGAATCATGTGAGGTGTTTGACAACCTGCCAGGTCGAGATGTAGCGTTGTGGAATGCTCTGATTGCAGGCTATGCCGAAGGTGGCTTTGGTGAGCAAGCACTGTTGTGTTTGGAACAGATGCGATCGGAACAGGTTTCTCCAAATGCCGTCACATACATCTACTTCTTGAGGGCTTGTGGTGCCATTGGAGCCCTTGAAAAAGGCAGGGAATTACATACTGACATTCCTGAACAAGAACTTAAACAGGATTCTTTTGTAGGCAATGCCTTGGTGGATATGTACGCCAAATGCAATTCCCTTTGGGAAGCGCGTGAAGTCTTGGGCAAGCTGCCAATTCGAGATGTTGTCTCATGGAACACCCTAATCACTGGGTATGTTGAACATGGGCTCAGTGAGGAAGCACTGAACTGTTTCCAGGAAATGCAGTTGGACGGGATGTCTCCTAATGCTGTCACACTTGTTTGTGGCTTGAAGGCTTGTAGTACCATAGGAGCTGTAGGCAAGGGTTTAGAGTTACATTCTGAGATTGCTAAGAGGGAACTCGAAAGAGAACGCCTTGTGGGAAACACTTTAGTGGATATGTATGCTCGATGTGGCTTACTTGCTGAAGCACGAGCAGTGTTTGATAAGCTGCTTGGGCGAGATGTAGTGTCATGGACAGCTTTGATCGCAGGATATGCCGAACAGGGGCTTGGTGAGAAAGCTTTAGCCTGTCTGGAACGTATGCAACTAGAAGGTGCTTCTCCAGATGCTATCACACTTGTGTGTGGCTTGAAAGCTTGTATAAGCATAGGAGCCATAGACAGGGGGCAAAAATTACATGCTGAGATTATGGAGGAGGGATTTGAGGAGAATTTTTTCATTGGAAACACACTAGTGGATATGTATTCCAAGCATGGCATGTTCGTAGAAGCTTCAGAAATGCTGGGCACACTGCCAGTTCGAGATGTTGTTTCATGGAATGCACTTATTGCAGGATATGCTGAACAGGGACTTGGGGAAGAAGCACTGAGCTGTTTTTTGCAGATGCAAATGGAGGGTACGCCCCCAGATTCTGTCACATTTGTTTGTATTTTAAAAGCTTGTAGTAGCATAAGCTCTGTAGATAGGGGCCGAGAGATGCACAGTGAGATTGTGAGGAAGGGATTTGAAAGAGACACTTACGTGGACAATACATTGGTGGATATGTATGCAAAATGTGGCTTTCTTGCAGATGCCCAACAACTGCTTGTTGAAAGGCCAGTCCAAGATGGAGTCGCTTGGACTGCGCTGGTTGCAGGATATGTCGAACAAGGGTTCTGTGAGGAAGTGCTGGACTGTTACCAACACATGGTATCAAAAGGTGTTTCTCCTGATGGGGTATTTTTTGTTTGCAGCCTGAAAGCTTGTGGCAGCATTGCAGCCCTTGACAAGGGCCAAGAACTACACATTGAGATTCTCAAACATGGACTTGAACAAGATCATTTTGTTGGAAACATTCTAGTGGACATGTATGCCAAATGTGGCTCACTTGAAGAGGCACAGGATGTCTTTGACAAGCTGCCAGATCGAGATGTGATCTCGTGGACAGCACTCATTGCAGGATATGCTGAACAAGGGTTTGCTGAGCAAGCACTGAAATGCTTGGAAGGGATGCAATCAGAGGGTATATTACCAGATGCTGTCACACTTATCAGCTGCTTGGAAGCCTGTGCTAGATTGTCAGCCATAAATACTGGCAGAGAATTGCATGCCGAGGTAGTTAAGAAGGGATTAAACATAGATCCTTATGTGGGCAACACATTAGTGGACATGTATGGCAAATGCGGATCTGTTGCAGAAGCACAGCAAGTGTTTGACAAGTTGTTGATCCAAGACAGAGTGTCATGGAATGCACTGATTGCAGGATATGCTGAGCATGGGCATGGTATGGAAGCACTGCAGTGCTTTCAACAAATGCAACTGCAGGGTGTCTCTCCGGATGAGGTCTCATGGAATGGAGTGATCCTTGGCTTTGCTGAGCAAGAAGAAAGTGGTAAAGCTTTTGAACTTTATGCACAATTGCAGCAGCAAGGTTTGCCACCAAATATCATCATTCTGGCTAGCCTCCTGAAAGCCTGTAGCAACACGGAAGCCTTAGAGAATGCCAGAAAAATCCATGCTCAAGCCTACAGTGTTGGTGGATTTGAAGCTTTTGAAGTAAATTTGGCAACTGCTCTTGTTGATATCTACAGTAAATGTGGAAACATGGTTGATGCTCAGCAGGTATTTTACGCAATGCCCACAAGGGTCCTTTCTGCATGGAATGCATTGATTTCTGGGTATGCTCGTGTAGGGGAAAATGAACTTGCTTTTGCCATGTTTGAGAGCATGAGGGATGAAGGTGTGCAGCCAAATGATGTCACCTTTCTGAGTGTTCTCACTGTTTGCTGTCATGCCGGTTTATTGGAAAGGGGCCAGCGTTACTTCACGGCTATGAGCAAAGAGTGTGGTATTGCCCCAAGCATCAAACACTACACATGCATGATTGACCTCCTTGGCCGTGCAGGTCGTCTAGATGAGACTCTGAAGATGATAGAAAAGATGCCTTTCACACCTGATTTCGTGGTGTGGAGTACGGTTTTGGCTTCATGCCAGAAGTGGGGTAATGTAGAGCTTGGAAGAAAGGCATTCGAACAGGCAGTGAGATTGGACGAAAAGCATGCTGCATCATTTATCATGATGTCTAACCTCTATGCGGATGTGGAGATGTGGGAGGAGATGAAGAAGATTGAGGCAATGAGAGTTCAACTTAACATGAATTAACATGAGATTTATGCATGCTCATGCACATGTACATGATAGAATGGTACTATTTGATGGCAAGGAGAAAATGTTCCAGTCAGCATGCATTTTTAACAGACCAGTTGGCTACTTCTAGTTTTTTGCTCCAAAACCCGATAGCCTGTTGCAGTTGAACCATTGTCTTTTTGTCAATAGAACCAAGCAGAAGCCTGTCATCGTAAGTGACAGAACCAGCAGTTGGAGAATCTTTGTCAGGACTCAGGGCCTTGTCCATATGGAACAATAGCTCCCACACATTGCACATTGAGCTCCAGGAGGACTCTTGCTTGCATGCTGGAATCAGTGTAAGTGGCTCTTGACAGCTACCATACTTCGATTTCCTTGTGGGCGGCCTACAGAGTTGGAAATGACCAGTGTACAGAAGCTCCTCCTCTCGCTAGAGTTTCGCTCAGTTTCGTACGTCTTATTGTTGTACAAAGGATCAAGTATGTATACTTAAGGCGAGATTGCAAAGTTTTTAAAAACCCTCCACACACCAGTGATGTGAGGATTTTCTTAAAAGTCACACCTCACAGGATAAGTAGGATATTGAAGCCACAAGGCATTGCACTAATATAGGGGGCCCTTGTACAGTTTACATAGAGTCAAGGACTTTCATCTCTCTTTCATGAAGACTCTTCCATGTAGCTGTAAACTATGGAGTTTTTGAGAGATGATAAATGGATGGGCAGTTGAAGAATTTTTATTTCCAAACTAGCTTGCTTCCTTTGAGCTCAGGAGCAGAAAGGAAAGACGGGAAGTGGATCCTGGAAGCAAGCCTGTACAAGACACCACATGCAACCTGATTGGTGAGTCTTCTAGAAAGAGGGACAGGTCTCCCCCTCTCGTGAAGATGGTAGAGACTACCCCTCCTTCTCCCCCCCCCTTCACAGACCAAAGATGTCAATGCAGGTTTCCTTAATGCTAATAAGGGATCTCTTAAGAAAGAGGCCCAATCAAAAGGTGTTGAAATACCTAATAAGTTTGCTATACTGGGAGATCAAGGTCCCGGTTTCAATCTACCGGATGCATGATGTCTATCTGCGGATGCACATGAGCCCATGCGATGCTATGGGAGGGGCATGGGTTCCCCAAGTAAAAGGAAGGAATGCGTAAGACTATGGGAAATGTACTTCTTATGTTGCAGGAATTGAAATCAGGGGAGAATTCTCCGGAAACCCTAGGGAAGGGTGGAAACTCTGCTTACATTAATGCCGCATATATAGCAGGGGAGGCAGGACAGCCATTTTTGTTATGGGTGGTTGAACTGGCAGCCTTCAGGAGATCTGGGATAGATGCATAATCTAGTAAGAAATTCGGAAAAATTGAGGCTCAGAGATGGATGCATAATCTGCTCTGCTAATTTCAGCAAGAAATTCGGAAAAATTGAGGCCCAGAAAAATAGTGGACCTCTGCAGCTGAAAATGCTAGAAGAGCTATGTTGGTAACTCTTGCTGATTCTCCAAATGACCCAATGATTATGGTGTTCCTTGCTGATACTAATTCCTGTAGGATGAGGAGCAGAAAAAGGTAGAGAGTGCACAAGAATACATTCTAAGAAGAAGTGGAAAAATCTTTTGGTCTTGACGGTGTAGGGAATGGCCATCGGGAGGCCATCCACGGGACTAAATGACACATTATGAATCAGGAGGGATCTAAGGCTGAAAAGAGGCGTCGCGATCTTGCCTAATCTAGACCGTTGGATTCCCGTCGGGCAAGTGAACTCAGGGTATACCATGGGGATTTTTGGGACTTAGAAAATTTTGAAAGGGCTGAGCTCAATACAAAAGAGGATTCGAACTTGGAACCATCCGCTTAAACTTTGAACATCTAACCACTATGCTATACTTTCTAGCAGGTTGTGGAGAGTTTTTTTAAATTTAAATCTTGATATTTTGGTCCCTAGTTTATTTTCTTACCGGAAAATGTTTCCCTAGTTCACTTTCTTGTCGGAAAAGGTCTCCCTAGTTCACCCTAGTTTACCATCGAGTTTACCCGCAGTTCACTCGTAGTTCACTTGGAAATCCAACGGTGTTAATCAAATCCCGATCGCGACGCCTCTTTTCAACCATAGATCCTTCTTGATTCATGATGTGTCACTTAGTCATGAAGGCCATCCCCGGTCGTCATGGTCGTGTGGAGGAGGAGGTCAGATGCTCAGAAATTCAGTAGTCAGACTGGAGTTACACATGGCAACATTTTTTGCATTCCAGATTCTGGGCGCTGAGTTGGCAACATCTTCTGCATTCCATCTTCTGGGCGCTGAGTTGGCAGCATCTGCTGCATTTCGTATTCCCACTGCTGAGGTGGCAGGAGCTGATGAATTGCTGCAACTGATTTCGTTTTTTACAGCCTTGTGAGCTGAGATTCACCCTCTGCTGATCCACGACCATGACGGGAACTGATCAAAGAGTATCTCTGCGGCATGGTGAACTACTCTTGCAAATTGGGCTACCTTGACATGGGTATGATTAAGCTGGCTCGGACAGAGTGGAACTTGGGGATCGCAGACCAGTAACGATGTCATGGCCAAAGCCATCGCCCAGGTTATTACTCCCACATGTTATTAGCCCCGAACAATATGGCTTCGTGAATATGCTCTAAATTCATGCTTTTTTTCTTAAAATAAAAATAAAAAATCTTGCCTTTTTTTGTTTTTTTGTTTTTTGTTTTCAAAGTAGAAAGTATCACCCACACACACAATTGCTATCGCTCGCACAAGGGAGATCCAAACCCACAACCTAGGGACCCTCGAACTCCATTCTAACCGTTGTACTTAACACGCGACCAGTTTCCAATACATGCTTCGGAATCTAGATCTTGGTAAAGCTTTTTTTATTTCCTACAAAAAGATCTGTTAAGGAAAACCTCAAATCCCAAGGGACACACGTGAAGGTGAAACCTCACACATGAGTCTAGAGCTGAGTACTTACCTTGTCATGGGGATGATGATTTGTGACTCATTTAGAGCTTCCCAAGGAAGGCTCTACAACTTTGCAACAAGTTTGTTGTAGCTCCCACCGTTGTCACCCGGCAGTGTTAGATGTTTCAATGGAGGACACTTGCTCACAGCGTTGAAGATACAATAGAGGAGAACAATTGCAAATGCACTCTCAATCTCTCACCTTCTCTCAGACAAACTCTCACAAGAGCAAGGAAGAAGAAGAGGACAAGGATATGCACAAGAGCTCTCAATTCTCACACTAGGAAATGTCCTTTCTCATTAGTTGCATTGTTACTTAAGTGACCGAGCACCTGGGCATGGGTGGTGGCCGTAATGTAACTCTATGAACTAGTGTGTCTTAGGCTACTTGTATACATGAGATTTTGATGTTGGAAATACACTTAACTTGGTCATCCTCTGTTTACATCGTTATGGGCTCATCAGAGCATAAAAATTCATAAATATGCATCTTGCTTAGGGGCGGCAAAAATTATAAAGTGTTGCAAAATAAAATATTTCTTCGCGTCAATCACTTGTAATAACATCTTGTAAGGGGAGCCAAACTTCTATATCTAACTAGTCTCAAAGTCGCAAAGCATGTGACTTGGAAGGAACATGAGACAATGGAAGTAGAAGGCTGCCTCGTCTGTATCTGGCCCCTCATTTAGGTCAAATATCAACTCTTTATCTCCCCACCTTGTACAAGCCTTTGTGCATAACATCTATCAATGTGATGATGAGTTCCATGAATCTGACAGTTGCCACAAATGTTGGGTTAGGAATCTATCTCAAGAAGTTCCAACACTCTTTCAAGCATTTGCACATATCCTTGATAGAAGGGTTGATTTTTGGCTAGAGAGGAGAATGTCTTGAAATATAACCAAAGAAGGATTCACAACCTTCTAAACCCAAGAAAGCCAAAGCTACACAAACTAAAGAGCTTAAGACTAAACCTCAAAACAAGGGAAATAAGCTTGAAGAAGGCCTAAACCTATGGGAGGTGACCAAGGACCCAATGTACATGACACTTACTAGAAAATTCGTTCTTATCATATGGGAAATAACAATGGGAACCTGCTAGTGATTCAAGAAATATTAGATGAAGAAATGAGGTCTAGCACCTCATTTAGTGTAAATAAAAGTCAAATAAAAGCACTAATACTCGACCCATCCACCCCAAGATGAGAAGAAGACTCTTGTGATGCTCAAGATAACCTGCTCTTGTCATGATCAAGATTACCTCAAGAGACCATGCTCAAAATTGTTGAGATGTTGATTGGGTCACCAATTGACATTGAACCACATCTTAAGATTTCCCCAAAACCAACATGAAGAGGAGTACCGATTTCTTTTGCAGGAGGAAGATGCGCTATCTCTACCAAAACCAATCCATTGAACCATGATGAGGATAAATCAAAAGAAGAATCTACATACAATACTACAAGCTAGTATTCAACTGAGAATGAGATTATAAGATCTAGAGAGTTTGTGATGAAGGATGTTGTTACATCTCTTTTTAGATCTGCACTGGGAGAAGCAACCTCATCTCATGATGATGTAACTTCCATCTTTACACCTCCCAATCTTATCCTGACTTGTACCTAGATCTAAAATCCATAGAAGGGTGTTCTAATGCCACACGTGAACCTCCAAGGTCTTCATAAGCTTCTAAACAAGTCTTAGTAAATACAATACGGTTGACCTATAATAGTGCCATTATACACATTGAGTACTGAGAGCCAAAATGAGGAAAACCATGCTTTAGAGAAACTCTTGGGGAATAAATTAGGGAATGAAGATTCAATCAAGTAGCTTGTAATAACTGGCTACATAGGGCTCGACTAGACATGGAGCCCAATCTCGAGAATGCAATTGACAAAGGTGTTTGGGGTTTAGGGGTGAGACGCCGGGGTTAGAGGACCACATGAGATTAGGCAAGTGTAGGCAGCCAGGCCACTACATAATCCCGACAGTGTGGACTCCTCTAATGCTGGGTGGTGAACAAGAGCCCTCCTCTCCTCCCTCATCTTGGTGGCTGTGGTGATTGTCTATGGCAGGCCACGAGCTGGCAAAGCCTCTATAAAGCTTTATCCTTTTAAAGCTTTTGTCAAAGCTTTATTAAGATTTAAAATAAACAAAATTATTTCTCTTCTTCTCTGGAAAATCCACGCAGCGCGGTAGTGGAGGAATTCGTGGCTACCGCCGGCCGTGAGAGAAAATTTAATTGTTATTATTATTATTGTTCCCTTTTACAAGCTTGGGTTATATCCAAGTAATCTAACTTTTTAAAAAAAATCAAAAACAAACCGAGCATGTTGCTTCTTCATGGTTGGTTGTCCACGCATAAGGGGGTTTATAACCCAAAAATCAACGCTTTTATTTTAAAAGTTTTAATCAAAGATTCTATAATAATAAGCTTTAATCAAAGATTTACTAAGCTTTGAACCAAGCCTACTCATGGGAGTTAATCTAGCCAAAAGTTTAACCAATGCAGCTAACTCATAAAGGGAAAATGAGATCCTATATATATATATATATATATATATATATATATATTAAGCATTAGGCTTCAATTAAAGCTATGCCTCTCCATGCTGAGAACTCGCGCAACGCGTAAGGAGAAGAAAGAAAAAAGAAACTCCACCATTTTCCATCGCCAATTGCAATTAAAAAGAAAACACAAGAGAAAACATGATTGTTCGCCACATGAAGAAGAAAAGAGAACGAAAATTTTTGAAGCTTTTAATTCAAAAAAAGAAAACTAGAAACCTGCAAGTAGTTTTCCCAATATATCTAGTTGTGGGAGATTGAAGACCATCCATTATAGATTTTCTACACTTCCACTAGTGTAGCAATCTTGCTATGGCTATGTATTCTCCTTCCTTTGTTAATTCAATCCGTATGGATAGATTATGAAGAGGATTAGAGTTGAGGAAGGTGGTTTTGTAGTTTTCGCAAACCCAGTAATGGTTTTCCACCTTGCTTTACCCTTTCAACTATACACATCCATAAACCCATAAACGTCTTCTTCTTCAAATTAAATTGAAAGATTACCAAATTTTCTTCAAATTAAATTGAAAGATTACCAAATTTACCTCTTGAAAAATTACCAAATTCACTTATGCCTTTGTTTCTTTCACCTTTTTGTCCACAAGTCTTTGACTGGCTTCAAGAAGATTGAATTAAACCAAAGCTGAAGATTGAATTAAACCAAAGCTGTGATACCACTGACAAATCCAAAAATACTTTTTGTATGAATTGTATGTCTCCAGTAATCTTGAAGTTTTCTTAATATAAGATAATTCTGCACCCATTTATCTTGTCTTGCTGATTCATTTTGTAAAATAGTTATTCAACATTATTAATAATATTTAGGATATATAAGACAAGATGACCAAATTGAATGTTAAACAAGAAACTAAAATCAATATTAATTATATATATATATATTTATTGCAATAGTATCTATACAAGTTGGTTGGATACAAAGTGTGAGGACAAAAATCCTTTCTACTCCTATGGCTCTTGCTTTGGTTGGTCGGTGTCTATAGAATGTTTTGCCTCTTCGGATTCGTTGGTTGGATGGGACTCCGACGGCTTGGACACCTTAGTTTTCTTTGACTTGGCCTCATTTTCCCTACACTGTTTGTGTTTTCGATAAGCCTTTTCCTTCTTCTCTGTGTCTATTATTTTCTTCTTTGAAGATGTCCCAAATTCCAATGTGGAAAATCCTTTCTTTTTCAATGGCTTCTTTGTCATCTTAGATGGGATTGTTGGGTAGTGCTTTATCTAGATCTGCAAGAAGATCTACACGATTGTCGAGCATTAATCTAATTGCCTTTGCTCTCACCCACGATATGTATGTGTTTGTATAACATGAAGTTGTAAACTACAAAGAATTATGACATAAATCTTAGTACATATTAGTATGATATGAAAGTTTAGAAAAAATGTATATATTGCTCACAACTACTCTTTTTAATATGTATGTTGGAAATTTTAATTGCATGTATACTCACAACTACTCTTTTTGATATGTCTATTGAAAATTTTGATTGCATGTATCTCCATGTATTTGTGACCATTCTCCATCCACATGAGATTCCATCAATTTATAATGGAACCTATAACAATAACAGTTCTTGTTAAAACTCTCATCAAAAGCTCTAATATTTACAACTTTAAGATACTGGAAAAATGAAAAAATATTGTGGACTTTTATTATCGATCAGTGGAGGATGGAGGGTTTCTAATGTGCTAATTATCTGCTTACATGCCCTACAAAAAAGCAAACACATAGATTATTTATTCTAATACCATTTGGATAAATAAACACAACCACCGTATATTAATAACACTTACAATTTTGCTTCTCCAATCATACCAAGCATGGAATTCCCATAGTCGTTCTTTTCAATTATAAACACACTCCAATGGCTCTTACACAATAGAAAGAGAAGCAAATGATCATTGATAGAGAAGTGTAATAAAAAATAAAATAATGTAAACATTCTTCCAACTATGTTTCCCTTTGTAACCAAGTAGCACTAGTTATTGAATGAAATCCATGATGATTAAAGCTCACTTTTTGTAGAACTTGCTCAATCATTTGTCCAAGAAAAACTAGGTTCTTTTTTAAGTTTGGCACATAAAGCTCATTATTAAGATACTTCACTTTCCATTATGCATAAGCATGATTCGTTGTATCATCACATGTTTCTACATAGCGTGTTTTTCCAAATCCCGTAATTCTTTGAACCACACCATGGCTGGTCATGTGGTTAGAGGCACTTGAATCAACATACCATATATCTTATGAATTTGGTGCATGTAATCATGGAGCTAAGCATATGTGCTGCATCACAAAAAGTTGCTCACTCCTACCTTTAACCAATTTACTTGACAATGCATGGTTCCCTTATTATACTATAACTTACCACTTTTATATCATTTGACTTTTAGAGTAGTCCTTTACTATATGCCCTAGTTTTCCATTATAATATCACTCTAGATGTGCTACTTTTACTCTGATTTCTTTGCCATCCACCTTGGCCTCTCTGGCTCCCCTTGCCTCTAGAGTGGCCTCCTCCTAGCTATTTGCGAATCGGAATCATATTGTTGTTGTTCATGATTCATCGGCATGCATCTTAGCCTCTAGATAAAGACATCTCTTTATCTCTACTTGTGTATGTATATGTGTAGAAGGCATACTCTTACATATTACTGGATGATTTATTTATAGTAGAAGAGATTGCACTTTTTCATGTAGTATTTACTCTTATCTCTTTAGTTTATGGGTTGTAGAGAAGAGAAGAGAAGAAAATTCAGCCAATCATCTCTCTTGTGTGCTTGTCTACTCTCATGTGCGTGTTTTTGCTTTTTAGAAGCTCAAGGCCATCTTCTTCCCTGCATTCTTATCGTGGTATCAGAGCATTGATTCATGTGAAGAGCTCAAGAGGTAAGGAAAGGAATCCAGGTAAGGGTAATTCCATCTCTTTCCATCGTTGATTTTGGAGCAACACCTTTGGGTAATTGTGAGAGCTACATGCAAATAACAAAATCATTATCTTATATTTAGGCATTCTCATGGGTGAAGGAAGAAGACCCTATTGTGTGTAGACTTGACTTTGTTAACTAAAATTTTGTGTGTTTTGAGTGCTAATTAGGCACAACATGTTTGTTTTATTAACTGAAAGTTTACGTGTTTCGAAGTGTTTTAGACGCATTTTGGGTCCCGTGTTGGCTCTGTAAGTTATTGTTGCATTTTGATTGTGTATGCCCAATTTTTGGTTTGGCGCAAAGTTGCAATAGAAATAGAGTAGTCTGTGCAAAGAATCTGAGAGTTGAAAGTTGTTGTGGTAGATGTTTGTTTCTATGATAGTTTCATATACATTTGTAGTATAACAGGTGTTGGTCCTGCTATGTTGAAGATTGTAGGTTTACTGTAAGTGTAGAAGTTTTTGCAGGCACTATTTGGTAAGTTACTGTAAGTAATCATGTCTTATAGTCTATCCTATAGATTGTGAGTAAGAAGTTAGACAAGAATATCTTCCTTGTATGGAAGTTCAAGATAACCCATTTCCTTATGGAAAAATGATACTTAAAGTTCACATGTGATGAAAAATGATATTGGAAGTTTATAAGTCATGAAAAGGAGCCAGAGATTATAGAAGAAAATCCCACCCCCACAGTAGGTGCATGCATATAAAGCATGGCATGAAAGAGCTAGAAAGGTGATGTCCTTGTTGTCTATTAGTGTGACAGACTCTATGATTATGCATATACATAATGCACAAATGCCTAAGGAGTCTTGGTACACCTTGGTGAGATGTACAACACAAATACTCAAGGTCAAAAGATATAGCTAAAGCAAGAGGCATAATGCGACTAGAGGGAAGTTGAGTATAAATGATTACTCAATGAAGGTTAAAGGGCTTCCAAATGACCTTGCTTCTATTGGATCACCAGCAGTAGATGATGATATGGTACTAACGTGACCTTGAATGGTGCTGGCAAGGAATACAATGAATTTCAAATCTCCACTAGAGTTCGAGAGAACTTTTTAAATTTTTTGAAATTGATTACTCTCCTTATCCATGAGAAGATGAATATTGGGGTAGGTTCATCCTCTAGAAATTCACATGAGCATACCTTTTACTCAAATACATGTAGAGGTAGAGACATATCATTATCTAGGGTGGTCAATTTGGAAATAAGAATGAGAGATAACAATAACAACAAGAAGATCAGTCTCATACACATCGAAGAGGCCACTCTAGAGGCAGGGGGAGCCAAGGTGGTCGGTAAAAAAATCAAAATGCAAATATCATAGAGTGCTATTACTATGGCAAACTAGGGAAATTATAAAGGATTTCTTTTAAAAGCAGAATGATATCAAAAGTGGAAAGCTCCATAAAGGCAACTATGCATCATCAAGTAAACAAGGTGATGGCATAAGTAAGCAGTTATTTTTGATGTAGCACATGCTCAGTTCCATGATAGGAGATGTGTGAGCATTAGGAGATATTTCGTGTATAAATTCTGGTGTCTCTAATCACATGATCAATCATGGTAAGTAGTTTAGAGAGATATAAAAATTGAAAAAACTAGAGTATATGAAAATACGTGATGATACTGTGCACCCCATTGTGCACGTTGGTGATCTATGCAAGATGGTAAAATGAAGTACTTGGTAGATGTACTTTATGTTCATAATATTATAAAAACCTTGTTTTGTTGGACAGATGGTTGAGCAGGGTTTGCAAGTGAGGTTCAATCCTCAAGGGTGTTTTGTGAAAGACTACAAAACTCAATGCCTCTTGGTTAGAAAGGGTAATAGAAATGGCATGATGTTTACTTTAGATGTTAACATGGCTGAGGTGAAGGCAATCATGTTTACACATGAGACATGTATCATTGCATATATCGACATATTTCCTATGCACATTGGTCATGTGAATATGCAATGACTAAAGTGTACATTGGTCATGTGAATATGCAATGACTAAAGTGTATGTAGGTCCAAATATCATTGCATATATCGACATATTTCCTATGCACATTGGTCATGTGAATATGCAATGACTAAAGTGTATGTAGATCCAAATATTATTACTAATTTGCCAAAGTTTAAGGTTGATGGTATACACAAAGTATGTGAAGCATGACAGCTTGGTTAGTAGGCTAAACATGCTTTCCCATATGAAAAGCATATCACTATGCAAGGCCATTATATTCTGATGTATGGGGATAAACCTAGCTTGTAACAATTATAGGTTACAAGTACTATGTTACATTCATTGCATACTAGGAAAATATGGGTTTACTTTATGAAGAAGAAAGGTGAGGTGTTTGCTCACTTATAGAGATTTAAGGCCTTGGTTGAGAAAGGAAAAAGGTTTGTAAATCAAATGCCTAATATTGGGTATGGTGATTTGCAAGAAGAAGTTTGCATGATATAGCCAGGTTACGAGAGCAAGAAGTTTACATTGATATAGCCAGGTATGTAGATCAAATGCCTAAAATCGGGCATAGTGATTTGCAAGAACAATTTACATGATATAGCCAGGTTATGAGAGCAATGTACATTTAGATTTTGTGTTCAGATATTAAATGTAGATTTTTCACTTTATTTGAAAAATATAGATAGAGGGATCATGCTATTAGTCATTTAGTGATAGTGATACTGACATACATGATGCCACGATGCTTTTAAAAAGCAAAAGTTTAAGATAAACAAGTTGGGTGAACTAGTTTTTTCTTGGTATTGAGGTTGTGAAATCACTAGTGGCATTTTGTTGTTAGAGAGGCAATATGGCTTGAACACGTTATCCAAGTATGGTATGATAGGCTATAAGTCTATTTCAATGCCATTGGAGCAAAACACTAAGATTTTCACATAAGTAAGCTTTTGGAGGGTCCCATTATGTATAAGCACATAGTGGGTAGCTTGATTTATATAACCATTACTAAACCACATTTGAGCTGTCTTGCTTGGAATTATGATTCAATTTATGTAGGATCCCAAGAAGCCACACTTGGATGTGGCTATATAAAGTCCACTATGGATTATGTACTTTTCTATGAGGCTGGTAGAGAAATACAGCCTGGTTCTTGTCCAACATCACTCATAATCTGGGATAGACCATTAGACATTGTTACTTCTTGCACTAACTTTCACTTGTAAGAAATAATAAGAAATGTGGTTTTATGTTGGCCAACCATTGTAGCTTTTGCAGTTAGTCTTGTAATATCCAATAATTTGTTTGATAGGATATGTCAACCAATCTCATCGACATACATCTGCCAATATATGTACATATCCCAAATTCTCTATAGGCACTTCAAATCAACCACTGTACACAACATTGTGTGCAAAACATACATCTACCTCTCTCTTATGTGCTTTTCTATTCTTCTATGTGTGTGAAAAAGAATACTTGCCTTAAAAGGAGCTCAAGCTCACCCACTCCCTTACATTCTTCTCATGGTATTTAAGTGAGAAAGATAGTGGAAAATTTAGCCATCCATCTCTCTCTTGTGTGCTTGTCTATTCTTGTATATAAGATGAAGAAGAAATCTTGCAAGGAGCTCAAGCTCACCCACTCCCACACATTCTTCTCATGGGATTAGAGCCCAAGTTTGTGTAACGAGCTCAAGAGGCAAGAAAAGGAAGCGCTACACATGGGTAAAGGTAACCCCATCTCTTGCCCTTGGATTCAAGAGTAAATCTCTACAGCAGGTAGCTGTTAGTTAAGCTAGTTAAGTGAAATGGATCGAGACCAAATATCAAAGAAATCAAAACATAAAGTCCACATCTAGCATCCATTTGATAAGCATCTAACACATATGAGAAATCCATTTGATAAGCATCTAACACATATGAGAAATCCATATGATTATGATGAAAAAAGAAGAAATCCACATGCACATGTAGCAAAGAAGATATGTCCATAAGGCCTAAGTGATTTAACCTCTCACCCCATGAGGATGGCTATCAAGCTTGCCATGAGCCCTAGAACATGACAGGCCATCTCCATGAAAGGATCCAAGAGTACATGTAAGTGTCCAAGATAAGAATGATCAAAAGATCTCTACAATGACCCCAAGGCCTTATTTATAGTAGCCTTGCCCATGGCCCATTATTTACATATTTTGGACCTTAGTTTTGCTACATTACAAACCATCCCTTACTAAAGATTTTGTCCTCAAAATCATACAAGATATATACAATTCATCATAGCCTCAAATGAAATCAATGGTGAGTGGTGAAGGCCCAAATATGCTCTCCAAATGTAAGGAAGTCCATAAGTCTTCATCTCCAATGCATATGTGTGGGACGATTATGGAAGCCTTTGTTGTAGATGAAATCCCTTGAAAGATACTTCATGAAAAATCCATGGAATAGGCTGAAAATTATGCATACACTTAGCCAATCATGTTGGAATTAGGGTTGCAGGAAAGCACACAAAGCTTGAAGAAGAAGAAGCAAGAATGCACACAACAAAAAAGTGTATTAGATTGTGTCAATGTACAAAAGATAAGTTAGCCCTAGAATGATGGGCGTATATACAAGCCGGGGGAAAAAACCTCCTAAAGAGGAAAAAAGTGGCCGAGCGGTCCTAAGTGTGTTCACACACATCACTGCCTATGTGTATGGCAACAAATCCCCCCTGGGAGTGATGGTGTGAATGAGAGCTGGCACTCATGTATAGGGGAGTGCCATGCCCGAAGTAGATCAATCCACAAAGAGGAGCAAGCCCAAAGCTTTGCGGAAAGCTTCGAACTTCTCACGAGGAAGCGCCTTTGTGAAAAGATCGGCAAGGTTGTCCTGTGTTGGCACATAGGCCAAGCTGATCTCTCCCGCTGAGAGTCTCTCCCTGACATAGTGATAATGCACCTCAATGTGCTTTGTGCGAGCATGAAAAACTGGGTTTCTCGCAACTGCCAATGCGCTCTGACTGTCAGTGTAAATAGAGGTGGCAGACTCCTGTCCAACACCCAAATCAGCCATAAGCCGTCTGAGCCACACACACTCAACCGTAGCTGTGAAAGCTACCCTGTACTCAGCTTCACAACTAGAAGTGGCCACAGTAGGTTGCTTCTTGCTCAACCAAGATATGCATGAGCTACCGAGCATGAAACAAAAACCACTTGTGGACACTCTTGTGTCATAGCAACCAGCCCAATCTGAGTCCGAAAAAGCATGTAAATCTGGCGGCAAGGATCCCCCCTTGGGATAAAACAACCCAAGATGTATGGTGCCACTCAAGTAGCGAAAGATGCGTTTAACTGCCTTCCGATGATGCTGAGACCCTGGGCTATGCATAAACCTGCTCACCTGTGAGACTGCAAACTGAATGTCTGGCCTCTAATGCATACATAAATGAGGCAACCAATAGCTGTCTGATAGAGTGTGACATCAAAGTGATCTCTAGCATCATGAAGACTCAACTTCAAACCTGTCTCCATTGGAGTAGCAATAGGCTTGCAGTCTTCAAGGCCAAATCTTCGCAACAATGTCTCAATATACTTTGTCTGACACAAAGCAATACCTCCATCACACTGCTTAAATTGTATCCCCAAATAATGATGCAAATGCCCCAAATCTGACATCTCAAAAGAAGCATTCAAATCAGCCTTAAAATCAGCAATATGACTCTCATTTGGTCTGTGAGCAGCATGTCATCGACATAGAGAGCAATGATTAGATGTACATCATCCACACGTTTAACATACAAAGTGCTTTCTGTTGTCTATTCTGAAAACCATGTGCAGTCAAATATGCATGTATCTTTTCATACCAAGCTCGTGGAGCTTGCTTTAAACCATATAAAGCCTTTTTTAACCTGCACACTTTGTTTTCCTGCCCTCTTTGAACAAAACCACGAGGCTGTGATACATACACCTCCTCATGCAAATCTCCATTTAAGAACGCAGACTTTATGTCCAACTGATGTACATTCCAACTATTATGAGCTGCCAATGCACAAATGCTACGAATGGTAGTCATACGACAAGTGGGAGCAAAGGTCTCATCAAAATCAATGCCCTTTTCTTGAGCATAACCCTTTGCAACAAGCCTAGCCTTATAGCGATCAACACTACCATCTGGCTTTCGTTTCAACTTAAAAACCCACTTACATCCAATGGCCTTCTTACCAATAGGCAAATCACACAAAGACCATGTACCATTCTTCATTATAGCATCATATTCACTTTGCATTGCAGCCAACCAATTTTCTGATTTTTGTGCCTCATCAAATGAAAGAGGTTCTTCCTCTTCACACATGCTTGACACAGCCAAAGCGTAACAATCTGATGCATAAGAGGCATGCTGAAAACCTGAACGAGTACGACTAGACATAGGTGCATCAATTTTACTATCACGCAAGGTTTGTACCAGCCATTTAGGCATACCTCTAGCCTGCTCATTTTCAGCCCTATTCTCATGAATTATATTCTGTAAATCTGCATCAGAAATAGGCTGATCTATGATGTCATTTGAAATCTGCATAGGCTGAATATTTACCTCATTATGACTTACATTTGAATTCCCACCTGTAAATAGAGGCAACAATGTATCAAATACATCCCGTGAGCTCACACCTGTCTCTTTGGTACATGATAACAAAGGCTGCACAGCATCTTCCACAAAAACAACATCATCTCGACTAATCAAGATACGCTTTGACTGTGGATGATACAATCTGTAACCCTTGCTCTCAGCACTGTAACCAACAAAAATGCATTTGACAGCCTTATCATCCAATTTTCTGCGTTGTTGCACAGGCACTAAAGCATAGGCCAAGCAACCAAAGACACGCAAGTGACCAATAGAAGGCTTCCTGCCATGCCAAGCTTCATATGGAGTAATAGACTGCAAGGCCTTAGTGGGACACCTGTTGAGTACATATGCAGCACACATGACAGCCTTAAGCCAAAATGCATGTGGCAAAGCTTGGCTCTTGACCATACATCGTGCCATCTCCATAAGTGCCCTGTTTTTTCTCTCAGCAACACCATTTTGCTGAGGGGTATACGGCACTGTACATTGGTGTTTTATCCCACGACTAGCCAAAAATGCATCAAACTCTTTGGACATGTATTCCCCCCCTCGATCAGAAAACGGAGGGTGCCCACATTACAATTGGATACATTTTCAACCATAAGCAAAAACTGTTTGAAGCACAAAAACACTTCGGACTTTGCCTTCAGCGGATATACCTATGCATGCCTTGAGTAATCATCAATGAAAGTCACGAAGTACAAGTGTTTACCAAATGACGGAGTTTGCATAGGCCCACATACATCACTATGTACAAGTTGCAATTTGCGATTGGCCCACACAGAACCATCCTTTGGAAACGCAGAACGCTGCATTTTGCCCAAAATACAGCCTTCACAAACATGTTTCAATGGTGCCTCAAGAGGGGGCAATGAAGCAACCATATCAAATTTCTGCAAACGTAGCAAACTAGCAAAGTTCAGATGACCAAAATGGGCATGCCATAGTTTTGCATCTGAAACTGCCTTTTCATCTCAGAAACTGCATTTGCTGAATCTTCCACACACTTGTCATAAGAATTGAGCCTATACAGCCCACGAAACAAGGTGCCAGATACAATAATCGTATCACCAGAAGTCAAATCATGAACAGTACATCTGTCATCCACAAATTTGACTACAAGTCCAAGTCTAGCAAAGCGCAGAGACAGACAATAGATTCTTCTTTATCCCTGGCACATACAAAGCATCTGAAAGTGTGAAAGCGCTGCCATTTGCAGCAGCAGTAAGCATAATTTTACCAATGCCCTTCATTGGGTAAGAAGCATTATTGGCACATGTGACAGTATTCCCATTAGGGACAGCCTCAAGAGAAGTGAACATATCACGATGCGAGGTAATGTGCTTTGTAGCACCACTGTCAAAATACCATACATTAGAGTCAACAGAAACTGCCAAACATGCATCATGTACAGATTGGTCATACTGGCAATACACGCTAAACGCCCATTCTGTATCCTGCACAACATTTACAGAATCTGCATTTGTAGAAGCATCCGCTATTGTGGCTGCATTTGACTCTTTCTTCTTTGCCTCTTTAGCCTTTAGCTTAGGGCAGTTCTTAATGACATGATCATTTGCCTTACAATAGTTGCACCTGGTCTTTTTCTTGCCTTTATCAAGAGCCTTCTCAGACTTATTGTTGCTACCTGTGGAAGGAGAAGAAGTTGCAGACCTACTAATAGGAGAAGAAACAGTGGAAGGGGCTGCCTTACCACTTCTTCTCTGCTGGGCAGCAATAAATACTTGATCAACTGCATGCTGCCTGGCCCTGTTTTGCCTGGACTGCGCTTCTTGCAAGAGCTTGTTGACTAAAGTATCATACTTGACAGCATCAGGTCTTTCCTCAGCAAGAAGTCTCCACGTGGAAGCAAAAGTCTGATATGTCTCAGGTAAAGCATCAAGAACAGTCTGCACAAGAGAATGATCAGGAATAATCTCACCTGTAGAAATCAACTATTCCTTGAGATCTTTAATCTCAGCAAGAAAAACATTCATGTCATCATCTTCCTGCATAATCTTCAATTCTAGCTCTTTACGCAGGTAAGAGATTTTTGCCTCGTTTTACGACCTGCATACAAACCAGCTAGAATATCCCAAGCCTGTTTTGCTGTTTTAGCTGAACGAATATGTGGGGTGATGTTACGTTTGACAGAAAGTGCAATCAAGGCATGAGCCTGCGCATCTTTACCATCCCAACGAGCTTGTTCAACAGTGGATAAAACAGCAGCAAACAGTAGAGCTGCTAGAACCTGCAACATCCTCAATAGATCCTACATCCACAGAACCTGGACGTACATCCATACCCTGCACAATGTTCCACACTCCTTTTGCAGACAACATGCGAAATACGTTATTGCTGTTATCAGCCATGGCCACTGATTGAAACTGATGCAAAAGCTGCCTGTAATGAAGCAAAGACTGAACAGAAACCAACTCGTGCTATGTAGCACGGTCCACAATAGAATACGTATGACTGTTTTGCAGAAAACTGCACTATCGAAATTTCTGCAGAAAATGACGAAAACACCGTGCAGAACTTGCAATGCAAAAACGGAGCCCGAAACAACCTCAGATGCGAATTCTGAGAACGCCAAGCCCTACAGGCTTATCTGCAGCGTATAGGGACCTGCAAGCGCTCGTGAAAGCTCACCTCAATCGGAGAACGTGAGTCGGAGGGTGCCGGGGGCATAGCCCTGGGAGCCAATGCCTGCTTTGATACCAATTGTTGGAATTAGGGTTGCAGGAAAGCACACAAAGCTTGAAGAAGAAGAAGCAAGAATGCACACAACAAAAAAGTGTATTAGATTGTGTCAATGTAAAAAAGATAAGTTAGCCCTAGAATGATGGGCGTATATGCAAGCCGGGGGAAAAAACCTCCTACAGAGGGAAAAAGTGCCCCGACGGTCCTAAGTGTGTTCACACACACATCACTGCCTATGTATATGGCAACAAATCATTTCCCACATCATATTCTTCCATTATGATGACCAATGATGCTTGTTAGAGTAGAGCATCAAGACCCCAACAATGGCCCATATACCAAAACTGTCCAGAAATTACAGCATGCATATAATCCCAAGTATTGCCCAATTTCTCCATACAAATCATGCCACTTGGTCAGGCAACATCTTCCTTAAGTAAATCATGTTATTGCACATACTCCAAAGATTGCCAAAGTAGCCTCATCCATGGGCAATTGCTTCCACTTAACAAGGAATTCTTCAATATTCCTATTTCTCAACTCCCTTATCCTCTTATCTACAATCCTTTCCAGCTCATATATGATCTCCTCTTATCTGTCCATGGGTGGTAGATCTTCAATCTCTTGTTGTGGAAGAGTGCCCACAAAACTCTTAAGGTTGGACATAGAATTCTTGTAGAAGAAGGCAAATCAAGCTTGTAAGCCAATTCACCCAGCTTCTTGACTACCATGTATGGACCATAATATCTATGAGCTAATTTTGGATTGGAAGATCCCTTGAGGATATTATGAGACGGCTCTTAAGAAGCTTCAATAGCACACAAATCACCTTCTTAAAACTCCATCTTGTACCCATGCTCATTCGCATTTGCCTTCATGACATCTTGAGCCTTCTTCACATTTTCCTTGCAAAGTTGAAGAAGTTGTCTCATCCTTTCCAACTCTTCCTTGACCAAAGGATTAACAATTTTTTACTCATGAAAGGCAATAGATCGCACATGTACTTGCTTGATACCCATACAGAGCCTTGAAAGAAGGTGACATCCCTATACTGAAGTGCTTGCTTGAATTGTGACAAAATTCAGCAAGATAGAGCCACTCATCCCAAGATGTTTGCATGTCATGACAATAATGTCTCAAATACACTTCAAGCCATTGGTTTGTGCACTTTATTTTTCCATTTGTTTAAGTAGATGGAGTGATTTGGGTTCCCAAGCTCTCATATATAGTCCTCCAAAAAGTACCCATTTGCATTTTGAAGTGGATCTCAATTAATACAAATCTAATCCAATGCAATCAAAGAGATCAACTATGCATCCTTACATAACCATATTATGAACCATTAATTTCCAAGTGCATTGCCAAGTGTCCTTGAAATCATTGCCACTTGATTGGATTGAGGTAAATCGATGTAGAGGTTTTGATGTAAGTCAATGTAGAGCTTTTGCTTGCCAATCTCCTGGCCAAGCCTTCTCACCCTCTTACCAAAGTTTAAAATCTAATGGCAAGAGTTGAGGCCATGTCTTCACTCCATGTACCTAATCCTATGATGTATCACTTTTCCAAGGTACTCATGGCACACCAGATTCAAGACATTCTCCCATTGACCTCTCCACTAATTGCCAAGGTACCCTCACCACATTACTAGTTTTCTAATAGTGCAAGAATCAATGAGAAGCATAGAAATGGATGAGAGCGTAGGAGACATACCAATGACATTTATAGAATATGCCAATCATTATAACTTATATATCCAATAGCATTTTTGCTTGTCCCAAATGATTCCGGTTGTTCAAGGCCCCTCACCATGGGCTTAAGAGTACAAAGAAAGGCATCCACATTGAGCATGAGCATCAAGTCCATCACAATGTATCCATTACTCAATGCAATCCCCTTTTCCACCATAATGTGGCTTCCATGACTTTCTTGACAAGTTGATTACTATGTAATCAAAGCTTAATCCATGAGATTAAGGTTTCTTCAAAGAAATCCCTAATTCTTGATAATGGATTCAAGCACTCAAGAAATCCACCAATTAATGCAAGAAAATATGTAGCAATTGATCAATGATTACCAAGAAGCCTCCAACTTGTGTGTTGATGAAGAAAAGCCTCTTCCTTGTGTAGATTTGTGAAGCCCAATCTCTGTTTTGTCCCTCTTCAAGAAAGCTCCAAGAACTCCAAAATCATCAAGGAAATCACCAAGAACATCTTCTTTGAACTCCTATGGAAGCCTCCATTTCTTGTACCAAGCAATTGATTGAAGCAAAATAAATCCCCTCATAGGCTAAAATCGCTGCCAGCCCCCTAGGGTCTTTGGAGAAGCAAAACACACTTACTAATCTCAAGAGTAAGCTCTAATGCTAGTAGATAGTGTATATGATGGATCTTGAACCTTATAGAATCTTGAGATCACCATGTTTATATTTTCTTGGATCATGGGAAGAGGGAGAAAAATCAGAAATTCCCAGCTTCAAAAATACCTCAAAATGGTGCTCTATGTGTTGCTAAAGATGTGTCCAACCAAATCCCCAAGGTTATGTAGGAAACGGCGATTATGTGATGAACCCTAGCCATGGAACGCTTGAAGAAAAGTGGAAGAGAAAGTAAAAATGTGATTATAAAAAAATTACCACTAATCACTCCCACTTAGTTCAAATTTGGTCCATAGCCTTTTAAAATTTGGTCTTATGCTTAGATTTGGTCCAAAAGATTGATGTAATGCTCAATTCTTGCGCCCAAAAACCTTGGAAAATTTTCTAGATGAAGCAAAATTCATGCAATCTCATCATTTTCCATATTCTTGATCAAGAAAATCAAGAAAACTCAGAATTTTTTAGAAAAATCCAAGAAAGTGGATCAAAATCAAAGATCTATACCAATTTAGACCAAATATCAAAGAAATCAACACATAAAGTCCACATCTAGTATCCATTTACCAACACATATGAGAAATCCATGTGATTATGATAAAAAGAGAAGAAATCCACATGCACATGTAGCAAAGAAGGTATGTGTATAAGGCCTAAGTGATTTAACCTCTCACCATGAGGATGGCTATCAAGTTTTGCCATGAGTCCTAGACCATGAAAGGCCATCTCCATGAAAGGAGCCAACATTACATGTAAGTGTCCAATATAAGAATGATCAAAATATCTCTACAATAAATCCAAGGCTCTATTTATAGTAGTCTTGCCTATGGCCCATTATTTACATATTTTGGACCTTAGTTTTGCTACATTACATTAAGCAACAATACACAAGAGGGGACACTGTTATATCTTGGGGGGGTAAATTAAAGCATAGTGTATATTGTGTTTGAGTTCTATAGGACTTTTTTATCATTATTTTGGCCATCCGGGGTCATTTTAAACCCCATTTTGGCCTCCAAGATTTTCGTAGACACTTTGCAGCGTAAGGATCAATAATGATAAATTTTTAGCTATGCTGAGTTTCTGTGGCTAAATTTTGCACTACATTCTTCACTTCTTTTTAGAACCAAACATAAAGATAAGAGTATATACTATAAGGGAAAGTACTCTATTACCAAAACATACAAGGTCCATAGTGTGAACCTGACTATATGAGCTAGCGCTATAACTATGCCATAACTCTAATAAACCAAAGTGGTTTTCACACTAGCCTATAAACCAATGGTGACTATATGAGCTAGCGCTATAACTATGCCATAACTCTAATAAACCAAAGTGGTTTTCACATAGCCTATAAACCACTGGTGGCATATTAACCATAACCTCACTAAAACCCTACTAGCAGCATAAGTGTGGAGGTATCATCCATATCCGCACTAGTTGAGGTCGATATCTTAACAACCAGACCTAATTTTGGCTAAAGATCAATATAATATTTGTCTATTAAATGACTAACCATGCCTACTTTTGGTTAAAGATGAATAAAACATTTGTCCGTGGAATAATTACACTATTTTTTAAATTATTAAATGTGACAAAGAAAAACTAAACATTTGAATATCTAAGCTTAATTGATCATTAATCTACACCATCCAAAAATGACAGCTTTGCCAAAATGGGCTTTGACTGATCCAAATTTCCCACTCCTCACAATGTCTTACATAAGGTAGTAGGACCAAAAAAAGGACGCTTAGTATCCACTGGTTTTAGTTTCTCAATTCTCATATATGGTCTTGTTTGTCTCTTAAAACATTACCTTTTATTCTAATTTCTATACTTTTGTGACCTCTTAGCTGGTCTACCCCTTTCTATTTGAGTTAAGCAAGGGTGAGCTCTTTTTCCATCTAAGGTGTGTGTGTGTGTGTGTGCATGTGCACGTGTGTACATGTGTGTGTGCATACATATGTGCATGCACGTATACGTGCACATGTGTGTGTGTGCATGAGAGAGAGAGAGAGAGAGAGAGAGAGAGTTTTGGTAGGAAAGGTTTTCCTCCATTAGGGGCCGATAGGCCATGTATAAGGCATGGAAAGGGCTTTAAGTGCAACTCACTTGGTTTCTACTCCTTTTCATTATAGAAGTATAGATTGCGGAGACTATAAGTATAGATGTAGCAATAACTCTGGGTAACTACACGAAACTCAGATTAGGGCATTCAAGACAAAGGGATACTTCAAATATAACCTAGATTTGTAAGCAGTTTTAAAAGTCATAAATGCACATGAAGAGATCCATGTGTGAGAGGAACCATATTCACTCAATGGGGTTGCTTATGTGTGAGCAAGAGGCTAGGTTCATTTCACATGTGGCTATAATGGGGAAGGTAAAAGGGCATATCTAGTAGTGCTCCTCACATCTTCACTCCTCTTGTGCTCAACAAGAGCAAAGGGAGCATGGTGTGGAGGAAGCGTTTCCATCGTGGTTCCACCCTCTCATGTTGCATATGCATCGTGTTGCTCTTGGTTGTGTGTTGGGTGTTGTTCCCTCAACAACTCTCTAACACTGTTAGGCTTTTTAAGATGGTACAAGAGCTAGGAATTAGATCTAGTGTGTGGATCCTTTGGCCGCTTCTTTCTTGTCTCCGTTGGAGGTAAGTGTTGAAGGTGAAAACCAAGTAGTGAATTAGGGTTACTTCTGTGCCATAAAGAGGTGTTGGTTTATCCAGACGTGTGTTGTTTTGTCAAAGGTAAAAGGGCATAGATAGCTTTGACACTTCCCTCTCTATGGAGGGGTACATAAGAAAGAGGTGGTGTGTTGAGAGGTAGACAAGTGGTAGTTGAGGCCTTGTAGGGTGTGCGAAGAGGTAGTGGTTTGGAGGTGCTCACATGAGCCGAATGGATGGTTAAAAAAAATGTTAAAAAGGGGCCCCTTGAGATAGGTGAGTGTCAAGTGGCTAGAGGTTATATAGTTGTATGTTCTACTTGTGACATCAAAGGTGAGATGAGAGATTCATAAGCCCATTTTTTAGTGAACCAACATCACTATAATTGTTGTATATGTAAGGTGATGCACAATCTTTGCAAAATCACAATAGTGCATTATTCAAAGTTCTCCATAAAAACAATTTGACAATCAAGCATGAAAAGACCATTCCAAGTTTTTATATTATCAAGGTGACATTCGTTCTTGAAATTTTATGCATTGAGCCCTTGTCTTAGCTCGGCAATCATTGTAAACCCACACCAAAGAAACATATTGGGTGATGAAATTCGTGTCAAAAGATGAATAAACTGTGTCTTTTGGATTGAGGTGATGTGAGTGGGAAGGGAGGGAAATTTTTGCAAAGAGGAGTTATTTGTTTTCTTTGGATATCTATATATTGGAGGGTTCCTTTTTAAAACCTTGATTGTGTAGGGGTGATAGGAATGGATGGACACGTTGCGTGCATAGACTGGGGTAATGGTCGAGACTCCAGAAGCTAAAGGGACTCGTGTTGAAACGGCACTTTTTCTATATATATATATATATAAATATATATTTGTAAGGTTGTGGAGTTACGAGTGTATAAAAACTCAAAATAAGTTGCTTGTTTCCCACGGAAAGGTTACAAGGTGTCATCCCCGACGAGTCCCAACACATTCAGCCAACCTTCTGCCTCCACATAGTCCCGACTCCCCACGCCCCTTTTGCAACTGAATTTTTGGCTTCCGGCCTCCCGCAAAGCGCCGTTATGACAACTTACACGGGCGTTTGCTGACATGCACTTGCCACGCCAGCAAGCGTGAATCGCTGGCGTTAGCAATGTGGTGGTCGGTGGACGAGAGCCAATTGATGTGCTCATTCATGCTGGCAGTGGCATTGTAGGGTTGCCACGCGGGCATGCTCGTTAGAACGCCGAGCTAACGAGGGGAAGGCACGTTAGCATGTTGGTATGGTTTTTATGACTGTAATAATACATCACCGACCCAGCAGCCTTTTGCCATCTCTCTACATCTCTTTTATCGTACACAGAGACAGCACGTTGAGAGCCACTGTTTTCCTTTACTCTCTCTCTTACACAGACACAAACACACTCTCTCTCTCTCTCTCTCTCACACACACACGTAACTCAAGGCCTTCGTGCGCAGTTAGCCTCTCTCTCTCTCTCTCTCTCTCTCTCTCTCTCTCTTTTCGCTGGCTTTTGCAAGGGAGCCATTGGAGAGAGAGCCCTCAGTAAAGCTGGAAGCTGTATTGCTGTGTAACCCTCTCTCTTACAATGAGGATCACTATTGGCTCCAGCTCGAGGGGCCGGCATCAGCTTCAGAAAACACTGCACAATGTCAGGGTGACTCTTCTGTGTGGCCTGCTCACCTTCATAGTCCTTCGCAGCTCTCTGGGTGCTGGCAAGTTCGGCACACCAGCCAAAGACTACGACGACATCCGGCAGCACCTGCACAGCTTCAAGAGGCAGCACAGGCTGCTCATTAGCGAGGCTGCAGAGGTCCGTAAAGATGCCTCCAGAAGCACACTCTCGTTAGCAACAGCCAACCAGGACCCAGGTGAAGAGGTACTCTCCAACGAGCCCTACACTCTGGGGAAGAAAATCTCAGATTGGGACCAGCAGAGGGCTTCCTGGCTATCCATGAACCCCCAGTTTTCCAACATTGTCAATGGCAAGCCTCGTATCATGCTGGTCACAGGGTCCCAGCCTGCCCCTTGTGAGAATGCCGTTGGGGATCACTACCTCCTCAAATCTATCAAGAACAAGATAGACTACTGCCGCCTGCACAATATCGAGATCTTCTACAACATGGCTCACTTGGACACAGTCATGTCCGGCTTCTGGGCCAAGCTCCCTCTCCTCCGCAAGCTCATGCTATCCCACCCGGAAGTGGAGTGGATATGGTGGATGGACAGCGACGCCATGTTCACCGACATGGTCTTTGAGCTGCCCATCCACAAGTACAAAGACCACAATGCAGTCTTCCATGGCTGGGATGAGCTTGTTTACAACAAAAATTCCTGGATTGGGCTGAACACGGGCAGCTTTCTCCTCAGAAATTGCCAGTGGTCACTGGATTTGCTCGATGCATGGGCACCCATGGGGCCAAAGGGGAGAGCAAGGGAAGAAGCTGGCAAGATTCTCACAAGGGCACTAGAAGGGAGGCCAGAGTTCGAGGCCGATGATCAGTCGGCATTCATACATTTGCTGATAACGCAGAGGGCAAAGTGGGGGGAGAGGGTGTTCTTGGAGAGTGCATACTATCTGCATGGGTACTGGGTGATACTGGTGGACAAGTATGAAGAGATGATGGAGAAGTATCATCCTGGGTTAGGGGATGAGCGGTGGCCCTTTGTAACTCACTTTGTTGGATGCAAGCCTTGTGGCAAAGGGACAGATTATGCAGCCCAGCGTTGCCTCAAACAGATGGAGAGGGCCTTCAATTTTGCAGACAACCAGGTTCTTCAAATGTATGGATACCAACACAGGCATTTGGGCACATCCAGGGTGGGGAGGATCCGCACTGAGACAGGCAGACCCCTTGATTTCCAAGATGAGCTCAAGCTTCTCCCTCTCCATGGCCGCTCCATTGTAGAATAATAATCAACACGAATTGTCGAGCATATCATCATCATCACCCTACCGTTTTGAGTGCATGCTTCCGACCGATGTATATTTCTCTCATTATTACAATTAATTTCGATTCTTGAGACATATTGGTGTGCTTAATTAAGCGTTTTGCAAGCAGGGGTGTGATAGATAGTATCTCATGCATGTCTGGTATAATTGAGGTAATAGTAATGGCTCGCATTAGTGTGCCACCCCACTTCGCAGAACATAGTGTAGTCACTGTAGTGCATTCAATGACATGAGACTCCACAGTGTCTCTCCGCCGAAGTGTTTTAATCAATTTAATGGACATTAGTAGTGTAGGCTGTATATAGCTCCACATCAATAGTGTGTCCTATAGTGCTTGTCTTCTTCGCGGACATATATCATCTCATTGTCAGAAATAAACTTTTTTTCTCGGAGATATGTCATGTCAGTGTCAGATACAACTTTTTTTTTCTTTTTCCTAACCATTGTAAAAAAAAGATGACCGTCAAACTCAACCGGTTTAAAAATGAATAGGTTAACTGGTTTTAAAACTAAATTTTGAAATTCAGAGACGTTTTTTTTTTTCCTTGACACTTCTTGCAAACGTTCAATTCTATGAGTTGGCCCTCCAAAACCCTCTACACACTTTTATAACAACTTGCAAGGCCTAGCCTTAATCGCCACACATTCAATTTGCCATTATGTTAGTTCTAATTATGCCAAATCTATTCATATGCACACACATTCTTCTATCCGTTCACATTCTTCTATTCAAGATTCTAGAGGTGGTTTCCATTTGTAAGATTCTTCCCAAGCCCTCAAGATGTCGAGTTTCTTTCCATGTAATCAATCCTCTTTTCAGAATAATAAAAGATCTTGTTTTTACCTATTTTGACCTAGAGAGAGAGATGTTCTAGAGAGAGGTAACTCAGTTTTTAGATATCTTTGGATGAAAAAATATCAATTTTTTATTAAACTAAATTTTTTCGAAATAAAAGTTTAAAAAGAATTTCTTAAGGTGCATTAGAAATAAATTATAATCTGCTCAAAAGGCCTAAGTCTAAGGATCCAGATTTTTTGAAAATTTTGGATTAAGGTTTCGAGGAACCAATTAGATTAATCCAAATGTAAGGAAGAGTTAAATTGAAGAAATAAAGAAAAACCCCTCAAAAATGAGTAAATACTCACATAAGATGAAGAACCAAGAAAAATAGTTAAAAAACTGATTTTTGACACCTCAAAATTGAGATTCTCCCTCATGAAGGAGGTGCCTTTTTTCTCATGAAGGAGGTGCCTTTTTTCTCATCATTGCTTTTCATTTTAAATCAATAAAATGAGATATTTCATCTCTCCTCTCTCCTAATTCAAGTCTAGTTCCAAAAAGTAAGCTCAACTGACCCAAAAATAGTCAAAAATTGACCAAACTAATCTGAAAAATTCTAGAATCAGTTTGCTTGGTTTGAGGTTCACTTTTTCCTATAAATAGTAGCCTCCCCCTTTGTAAAAGCTTAATAACGTTTATGCACTGTTACTCTACTCCTATTCCAGAGCCAAAAACATTGAATTCACTTGATAATTCACTTGCAAGCTCACAGAATTTCATGTAAGTTATTAATTCTACTTTTTTAAATTCTAATCTATGGTTTTCTGAATTCTTTGCTTTTTAATGTGATTATGGATTATAAGTCTTGATGAAAAGGCTTCCTCCTTCTCTTCATTAAAAATTTCAGCCTTTCTTTATCCTAAAATGAGTAACAATTAAATTGAGTTAAACTTTTCCTATTGATTACTCTTTAGAAGTGAAAAATTGATTAGATTAGAGTGCTTTATTTCATCTTGCGATAAATTTTAAAGTAAATCTAGAGTGTAAAAATTAAGAAATGGTCAGTCATACAAAGGAGGTTATGGTAAAATTTTCTTAAATTTTATGAAAATAAGTTTTATCTTTATGTTATTCAAAAAAGAATAATCTCCACCGTTTGTACATTCTAAAAGAAAATCTTTTTATTTTAAAAGTGTTATTCCTATTTTATGTATAAATAGATGTATAAAAAGATTTTTTTAATTATAAAAGTATTATTTTCATTAGATTCAATTTCTATGCATAGAAAGATGTATATTGAATATTTTTTTATTATAAAAGTATTATTTTCATAAGATTCAATTTCTATGTATAGAAAGATGCATATTGGATATTTTTTTAATTATAAAAGTGTTATTTTCATTAGATTCAATTTCTATGCATAGAAAGATGCATATTGGATATTTTTTTTAATATAAAAGTGTTATTTTCATTAGATTCAATTTCTATGCATAGAAAGATGCATATTGTAAATTTTTATTATAAAAGCGTCATTTTCATCAGATTCAATTTCTATGCATAGAGAGATACATATTGGAAATCTTTTTATTTTAAAAGTGTTATTCCTATTAAATTGATTTTGTGCATAAATAGATGCATAAAGAATTTTTATATCAAAATTAGATTCTCTTTAATTCTATGTTTAATTTCCATGAATATTTGATAAATGAATAAGTAAATACTCTGAAGAGAGAAAATTCTATTGTTCATATTCACTCGATTTGTAAAGAGAAAATTCAAGAAATCTATCGAAGTCGAAATATTTAGATAAATAATTAATTTATTCCTCATCGAAATTCGTGATTAATTTAAAAATCAGTTAAGTGAATATTCAATGAATGAAATTCAATAAATTAGTAATTGAATATCATCCCCTTTTCGAGAAAGATAATTCAGGAAGAAAAAGAGATGTGAGGTAAATAGAAGTGATGAGATGTGTGATGTAAATCAAATAGATGTGAATGAAGGAATGAATAGATGTGAATGAAGCCTGGATGAATAGATGTGAGTAGAGGTGATGAGATGTGAGGTAAATAGATGTGAAGAGATGTGTGGTGAGAATCAGATAGATGTAAATGAAGGGATGCATAGATGTGATGTGAATAGAGGTGATGAGATGTGAGGTAAATAGATGTAAAGAGATGTGTGATGTGAATCAGATAGATATGAATGAAGGGATGAATAGATGTGATGAGAATAGAGGTGATGAGATGTGAGGTAAATAGATGTCATGAGATGTGTGATGTGAATCAGATAGATATGCATGAATGGATGGATGTGATGTGAATAGGGGTGAAGAGATGTGAGGTGAATAGATGTGATGAGATGTGATGTTATGTGAATCAGGATGTAAATGAATGATATCGGATGTGAGTGGATGTATGTGAAAGAATGGATGTGAATGTATGAAAGATGTGATGTCATGTGAATCAGGATGTAAATGAATGATATGGGATGTGAGTGTGTATGTGAAAGAATGGATGTGAATGTATGTAAAAGAATGTGACGTGGATGTGTATGCGAAGGAATGTGATGTGACGAAAAATGATGTGATGTGACATGAATATATGTGGATGTGAAGTGATAGATATGAATGTATGAATAGATGTGGATAGTCGTAGAGGTGAACGATTGGATGGATGTGTATGAATGAGATATGGTGTAGATAGAAGTGATGAGATATAATGTGGAAAGAATGTATGTGATGGGATGGTTATGAGAATGTATGTGGTGGTATGAATGAATGAATGTGATGGATATGAATGAATGAGAATGTATGTGGTGGTATGAATGAATGAATGTAATGGATATGAATGAATGAGATATGATGGGTGTAAATGGATGTGATGTAATTGAATCTGATGTAATTGAACGTGATGGTCGAGAATTGATGTGGTGTCATGTGAATTGTGATGTGAATGGTTATGATGTGATGAGAAAGGGAATACAGATGAAATAAATGAGGAATGATGAGGAACAATGTGGAAAGACGAGAGTTCGCTATAAAAACTATATTTATGAACTGTTTTTTTTAAATGACTGTTTTATGTTAAGAATGTTGGGGAAGCATTTTGACCATCTTGTGAATGAGGTCGTGGAGACCTAATCTAATAAAGTTGCAACAGCTAATGGAGAGTCAATGGAGGACGTCTCGCGTAGCAAGGTCGGCCGAGGTCTTGACCAGCCTCGGTTCGATTAAAATGGTGAGCTTTCGGTACGGTGGATGAGGGACTAAGGAAGCGGCCTATGAGTGAAGCACTGGGTGACCTGCGAAGGATCCTAGAGGGTGCTGACCATACGATGCTCGGTCGGGCTCTGGGTCACTGAAGATACCCACGCATGCATTGTGGGAAGAATTGGAACAAGAAGTAAGAGTTGTTTTCTGAATTTGGGCATGGATCTAGTTGATTGGCCTTGCTAGTTCTCAACGGATGAGTCCATAGCTCTTTTATATGGATCCGTTGGTCAACGGATGAGTCCATGGCTCTTTTATATGGATCCGTTGGTTGATCTTGCTGATCTTTAACGGAGATTTTATTTTTGATATGTGAATATATTGCCAGTTACTATGAGCTAGGAACTATCGAAAAGGCCCCTGAGTGGACAGGTGGTGAGCGTTCTGGTTGCCAACAATGATGCCATAGATATACCGATGAAGGAATGATGGGAAATAAAGATTCAATCGGAGATTTTGAGGATTATGACCAGTGATACTATGGTTTCATTAAATGATTGTTTTAAAGATAGCTGATTCTGTGAAAAAGGCAATTTTATATTGGGTGTGTAAGTGGTGTGACTAGTTTTAAGTTTGCATGAATATCCGGCTAGGGGGCCTGGGAACTCTTTTCCCTGGTACCTGGGATAAAACCTAACCAAATTCTTAATTGGATCCCATTACTATAGTGGTTGGGCGGTTGGCTAACCATGGGACTGGATGGGGTAGGCTGGACTGATGGATCCCTAAATTGAGACTCAATAGTGGTTGGGCGGTTGGCTAACCATGGGACTGGATAGGGTAGGCTGGACTGATGGATCCCTAAATTGAGACTCAATTCTGTTATGATAGATGAAGTAAATCCCGGACAAAAATTATTCTATGGCTAACCATGGGACTGGATGGGGTAGGCCGGACTGATGGATCCCTAAATTGAGACTCAATTCTGTTATGGTATAATAGATGAAGTAAATCCCGGACAAAAATTGTTCTATGGAAAAGAATCAACGACTGTGCCTCTCAATGAGGAAAAAAGCGTTGGTCTCTATGATCCAAGTGCAATCTTTGCCTAATGTGACTATGGGACTTACGGGTTCGGTCAGATCAGTTCACTTTAGTTAAGACTTTTTTGACTACGTTAGTGAAAATTTATCCTAGAGGAATCGCCAGTGCTTTCCGGGCAATGGAAAGTTTTTCCAAGTTCGGTTTTGGAAGAACCGATGGATTAGTCTCTTGTTCAGATATCCGTAGAGCGAGGCCCCGAGTGAGGGACCCTGGCCCATACAAGAAGTGCTACTTCCGCTAGCGGCCCTGAATTCATTTGCGGTGGGGACAGGGACCTTACAGCTGGTATCAGAGCAAAAATTGGCTAAAGTGGATCAACTGAGATGCCAAAAATGTCAAAAATTGATGAAGTTGCAGTAAAAGGTTGAAACTGTGTGATAAATTCATACAAATTATTATTCAGATTGAAATTCATAAATTGGTAATTGGGTCTTCAGATGATGGAAGTACCGCAATTATATGGAATCCTTGACTTGCTTGAGGCCTAGACATGATGGTATTTACCTTATAATTCCAAGGAACGTGACTACCTGTATATACCGAGGGTATAACTGTAGCTCTTTATTGGCAATATATACGAGTAAATCTAAGATCTTGAAATTATAAGCAAAAATACTATGCAGATGATGAATTCGAATGTGGTTGATATGATCTTAAAATTCTGGTTGAGGATTGATGAGTTGATTTGGATTCAAATTGAAAAATGATGATTCCTGAATTTTAGTCTAAATGTAATAAGCTGAACAAAACCACAATGAGGATGAATGGGAGGACGAGTCCCTGTGATGATATTCATAACTGGAATGATGATAATTACTTCAGCAAATCACTATGAGATTAGTGGATTGTGCTGACAAATTGCTACTATTAACACTTGACCCAGTGGATCAAGTTAAGGGATGACAAATAAAAAATCTGTATAATTGAAATCGCCGTGGTCAGATGGAAATTTTGGCCTAATGGACCATTATTGTGTTAAAGATATGAATGAGACGTTCTGAATGAATTGTTATCCGATAATGAGTTCTATATGATTATCTTTATCCCATGATTCTGTTGAGGAACTGACCAATCTAAAGAACCCCAGAATCGGTTGAATCTAAAATCGGATTTGAATCATAAATAAAGGGACTTAACAAGAATTTTCATAGTGATAGGAGCAAGGATCAAGGTTGTCGTGGTAGAAATGATAACCCCCAACTCGACGAGGAAGAGCTCGACTTGGATGTTCGTAAAACTCTTCATAGATCGCAGCCTGGACCTTTCAAGGGTGAAGGGGAAAACTTGGGTGAGGCTGTGAAAAAGTGGATCGAAGCAATGAAAGAGAACTTCGATGTCATTGGGTACATTGAGAAGAGCAAAATGGCTCTTGCAAGACTGAAGATAGTAGAAACAGCCAGAGTGGCATGGAAAAACCACTGCAAGACAAACCGTCTGAATCGGAATACCCAGACATAGAATGATTTAAAGAATTACCTAAGGATGAGGTTCTGTCCTCTCGGCTTTTTAGAAACAAAGATGAATGAATTCTTAGAGTTAACCCAGGGGACACTTCGGACTTTGCCTTCAGTGGATATACCCATGCATGCCTTGAGTAATCATCAATAAAAGTCACCAAGTACAAGTGTTTACCAAATGACGGAGTTTGCATAGGCCCACATACATCACTATGTACAAGTTGCAATTTGCGAGTGGCCCGCACAGAACCATCCTTTGGAAACGTAGAACGCTGCATTTTGCCCAAAATACAGCCTTCACAAACATGTTTCAATGGTGCCTCAAGAGGGGACAATGAAGCAACCATATCAAATTTCTGCAAACGCAGCAAACTAGCAAAGTTCAGATGACCAAAACGAGCATGCCATAGTTTTGCATCTGAAACTGCCTTTTCATCAGAAACTGCATTTGCTGACTCTTCCACACACTTGTCATAAGAACTGAGCCTATACAGCCCACGAAACAAGGTGCCAGATGCAATAATCGTATCACCAAAAGTCAAATCATGAACAGTACATCTGTCATCCACAAATTTGACTACAAATCCAAGTCTAGCAAGCGCAGAGATAGACAATAGATTCTTCTTTATCCTGGCACATACAAAGCATCTAAAAGTGTGAAAGCGCTGCCATTTGCAGCAGTAAGCATAATTTTACCAATGCCCTTCACTGGGTAAGAAGCATTATTGGCACATGTGACAGTATTCCCCTTAGGGACAGCCTCAAGAGAAGTGAACATATCACGATGCGAGGTAATGTGCTTTGTAGCACCACTGTCAAAATACCATACATGAGAGTCAACAGAAACTGCCAAACATGCATCATGTACAGATGGGTCATACTGGCAATACACGCTAAACGCCCATTCTGTATCCTGCACAACATTTGCAGAATCTGCATTTGTAGAAGCATCCGCTATTGTGGCTGCATTTGACTCTTTTTTCTTTGCCTCTTTAGCCTTTAGCTTAGGGCAATTCTTAATGACATGATCATTTGCCTTACAATAGTTGCACCTGGTCTTTTTCTTGTCTTTATCAAGAGCCTTCTCAGACTTGTTGTTGCTACCTGTGGAAGGAGAAGAAGTTGCAGACCTACTAATAGGAGAAGAAACAGTGGAAGGGGCTGCCTTACCACTTCTTCTGTGCTGCTGGGCAGCAATAAATGTTTGATCAACTGCACGCTGCCTGGCTCTGTTTTGCCTGGACTGCGCTTCTTGCAAGAGCTTGTTGACTAAAGTATCATACTTGAGAGCATCAGGTCTGTCCTCATTAAGAAGTCTCCACGTGGAAGCAAAAGTCTGATATGTCTCAGGTAAAGCATCAAGAACAGTCTGCACAAGAGAATGATCAGGAATAATCTCACCTGCAAAAATCAACTGTTCTTTGAGATCTTTAATCTCAGTAAGAAAAACATTCATGTCATCATCTTCTTGCATAATCTTCAATTCTAGCTCTTTACGCAGGTAAGCGATTTTTGCCTCGTTACGACCTGCATACAAACCAGCTAGAATATCCCAAGCCTGTTTTGCTATTTTAGCTGAACGAATATGTGGGGTGATGTTACGTTTGACAGAAAGTGCAATCAAGGCATGAGCCTGCGCATCTTTACCATCCCAACGAGCTTGTTCAGCAGTGGGTAAAACAGCAGCAACAGTATAGCTGCTAGAACCTGCAACATCCTCAACAGATCCTACATCCACAGAACCTGGACGTACATCCATACCCTGCACAATGTTCCACACTCCTTTTGCAACCAAAACATGCTGCATCATGTATGCCCAAAGTGGGTAGTTGCTGTCTCCATCCAGTTTGTCTTCAGCAGACAACATGCGAAATACATCATTGCTGTTATCAGCCATGGCCACTGACTAAAACTGATGCAAAAGCTACCTGTAATGAATCAAAGACTGAACAGAAGACAACTTGTGCTATGTAGCACGGTCCACAATAGAACACGTATGCTTGTTTTGCAGAAAACTGCACTGTCGAAATTTCTGCAAAAAATGACGAAAACACCTGTGCAGAACTTGAAATGCAAAAATGGAGCCCGAAACGACCTCAGATGCAAATTCTGAGCACGCAAAGCCCTACGGGTATATTTACAGAGTATAGGGACCTGCAAGCGCTCGTGAAAACTCACCTCAATCGGAGAACGTGAGTCGGAGGGTGCTGGCGGTGTAGCCCTGGGAGCCGATGCCTGCTCTGATACCAATTGTTGGAATTAGGGTTGCAGGAAAGCACACAAAGCTTGGAGAAGAAGAAGCAAGAATGCACACTACACAAAGTGTATTAGATTGTGTCAATGTACAAAGATAAGTTAGCCCTAGAAGGATAGGCGTATATACAAGCCGGGGGAAAAAACCTCCTAAAGAGGGAAAAAGTGTCCCGGCGGTCCTAAGTGTGTTCACACACATCACTGCCTATATATATGGCAACAGGTAGGTAAAGAACAGGCTGAGCTTAAGAAGATACAAGCGAGAGTTGAAGCTAAAGAACGTCAGCAACGTGTTAGGCACCAACGAGAAGTCAACTTGGGGATTACGCAAGCATTTTCGATGAGGCAGAGGAGGATTCACTAGAATCTAACCCGCCTCTACGATACCCAATTGAGCTACAGAGTCCTTACGCGCGAGAAGGTGCTATATAATGCATTATTGGATATGGGAGCTCAATACAATTTGCTGTCATATGGAGTGTGGTGTCAACTTGGAAAACCACCCTTATCCAAGAGTACCATCCAAGTTAAGGGTATCAATAAGAAGAAAACCACTGTCTCAGGAATTCTGCACACTCCTGTTGCCTATGACAAGGGACTGTGGTCCAAAGCTTTTTGGTTATGCCTGCTAGTACCATGGAGGGAACTGTAAACTTAGGGCGCAAATGGATGTTAGCCACCAAGTGCAATATTGATTGGGCAACCAGGTGAGTTACAACGCAAGAACCAGCTCTCAGCCTGGGTCCCACACCTAAGCCATCAACTCTGGACAAAACGCTAGATAAGGAAAAATCACAACGCCAAGAGTGGAGACAGGCAGTGTGGTCCCCAAGGCTCCGCTTACTCTACCGAAGAGTACATACAAATGGGTCCCAAAAGCTTCGTTAACGGCTACCTCTACTGCTCAATCTCGTTTAGACAAGAAGCCTCGTAGTAGGAAAGAAGCTACCTGCCCTAGAAAAGGCAAGGTAACATCACGTTGGATTCCTAAAATATTATTAGTAGCCCAAGGGTACTACGAAGGGAATGACCAGATTTGGGTCCCTAAACATAAGCTGAATTCATCTGCATCGCCTGTAAAATCTTGTAAGCCAAATGTTGCCACCCCAACGACAATTCAAGACCGTGGTAAGGGAAAGGTAACCGAGTACTCCACACCACTTCTTCCAGAGCTAGTTTGGATTCCCAAACGATATCGATCGATACCACCTAGCTCAGGAAGGGGGGAGTCACAGGAAGCTTCTAGCTCCTCATGCCATTCACACGTTGATATAGAAGTTTCTACACGCTCTACACCCACCCTTGTCAATACCCACCAAGAAACCAATGAGTCTACGTCTCCACTTGTAAATGTATCATCGAAAGCCATATCCTCCGTTCGTTCATGGGAGCGTACACTACCATCTCTACAATTTGATGTGGCCACAAGGGTCATAAAAAGCTATCTGCCCACATCACCACCTATAACCCACTGGACAAATCGGTTCCAAGGGGCTACAACATCATTGCAAATCTACCCAAGGAAGGGGGGAGCATGTACTCACGTTCGACGTTCTAAATAAAAAATAAAAAGAAAGGCCTACAAAAAATGGCAATGTATGTCTGTTTTATGTGCTTTCATGTCGGCCTATCGCCCTATTGACACTTGGTATAGGCCACTCCAGACCGATGCCCTGGGTTGGTAGGGGGTCGCCTTGCCTAAGGTGAGCTAGTAGATTCCTGGAGAAGGCCTTGTGTGGTATAGGCCACTCCAGACCGATGCCCTATTGACACTTGGTATAGGCCACTCCAGACCGATGCCGGCCTATCGCCCTATTGACACTTGGTATAGACCACTCCCCAGACCGATGCCCTGGGTTGGTAGGGGGTCGCCTTGCCTAAGGTGAGCTAGTAGATTCTTGGAGAAGGCCTTGTGTGGTAAACATGGCACCAGGGTTGATGCTAGTTTTGCTTTCAAGAGGTCGCCATTGTTTGTAAAAATTGTCACAGCATAAAAGAAATAAAGGCAAAAGACTCCTATGACTCTGATATTTCTTATGTCCTTAGACTCTTGGGATTAGCTTGTTCTTAGAATAGACACATTGTGGTCATCTGTTTATTTATTAAGCTTGGTAATTTTCCTTGACTTAGGCCAGTTGTAGACCTTAATTAACCTTCGACACTTTGCTAACTCTTGAATTACTTTCAATAATTTTAAACTCCTGTTAATTTACTACGCTAGCTCCTTAATGTGACCTCTTAAACTAGGTTCTCATGGCATACTTCCATTGTGGTCTAGCATGCTTGATTTTATTTTTGATACACTCTATATCTTTTGAAGACCAAGCATGCTTTCACTCTATATCTTTTGAAGACCAAGCATGCTTTCACTCTACTTCCCTATTTTGCAGATATAGTCTACCACAACAAACCCTGTCGAGCTTACCATACCATAGCTTTCGAGGACGGAATCTACATCAGGAAGGGGGGCATGTTAACCTATGTGGCAGACATTGAGACGTATTACTTTTTACGTCATATATCTATTTTACGTATTCTGAGTCATTGGGCCGGGCTTGTCGGCACCACATGTAAAGGGTAAGGGGATTGGGTGATTGCCGATGAGAGGCGCACCTCAAATTTCATCAGGATAAGTGTTAGGATCGGCCGACCATGTGTGGGCACCCATGTGTGAACGGCCAGGTCACATATAAAAGTCAAATGTAACCTAAAACCTCTCATTCTATGAGTGTTGAATACAAGGAGTGCTCTTGCTTCATCTTCTCCATCTCCTTCTCCAGCGTGTGCATGTGCGTGCGTGTGTGTGTGTGTGTGTGTGTGAGAGAGAGAGAGAGAGAGAGAGTGTGTGTGTGTGTGTGTGTGTAGCGATCGAGCATTGCGTGGCGGCACGGTGGAGATCGAGCATTGCATGGCGGCACGGCGGGGCGGGGCGAGGTGGTAGAGCAACGGCGGCGACTCCTTCTTCATCGCGACGCGAGAATTCACGACGGCGGTCTGAGCGGTGAGTGACACACCATTGCTCCCTGTTTTGAGCTTGCTGGTTTCCTTATTGTGTGCTTGCAGCCATTCGTGGCTCGCACACGGTGCTTGGCAAGTCCCTAGCTCCGACATGTGCGGCAAGAGTGCACATCTCCCAAGTCTGAATAGACTTTTTGAACACCTTGTATTGTGGCTTGAGACCACATAAACATGCTTCCACCTTATCATCATCAACAACAGAAACACCAAATGATGCAAGGGATTTCACAATGCCCTTGATCTTCAAGGCATAATCATTCACGGACATATTCTTCTTCTCTACAATATGAAGCTCATTCTTCAACTGAATCTTTCGTGCCTGTTTAATACTTCACCAAGGTGTCCCATGCCTCCTTAGGTGACTTGGCATCCTGTATATGCCCAATCATGGTGTCCTATATACTAATAGAAAGCTAATACAAGACTTTCCTTGCTCCTTGATTCCAGTCCTTGAATTCTTTTACATCTGCAGCAGCAGTTGGATTAGTCTCCGATATCTCTGGTGCCTCCTCATGTTCACCTTCAATGTAGTCCTAGTAACCTTTTCGAGACAAAAGGGGCGATGGTGGTGTTGGAGAGGGAGGGGTTGTAATCGTGGGTGGAGTGGTGGGTGTCAAAGAGGAGGCAACAAGAGGGGGGTTGAAGTTGAGGGTTAGGCATGAAGTTCTTTGAATTTTGCCTTGGGCAAAAGCTTCTAGAGTGTGTGCATCTAAAGAGGGTCCTGATGGGGAAAGGTGTTGGGGAGCCTCGTCGGGCCACCACCTGATGAAGATGTCTAGTACTCCTTTGCTATTTGCTCCTTGCTTTGCCAAACAAATCATTGTCATCCCTATCCTTGTCCATGGCAATATCATTAGTCTCCTCCCCATATTCATTCATTAGAAACATCTTGTGTGTAGATCACATGGATAGTGTCGAATAAATGTTGCTAAATTGGTCTTCATGAGCTATAGTTGTTGCTTCCAAATCAATTGATATAGTACCAAGATGCTAATAGGCATGTAAACTATGTTTCTCCTCTGATGTGAGATATTTATATGTATCATCCATAGTGTGCTAGAGCAGAGGGTCATCGATTCTAGGTAGGGAAAGAGGTCTTTGAGACCAAAGAGGTCAATGAAAATACGCTCTTCCAAATGGTCGTCGATGCTGGGTAGGGGAATAGTTCTTCAAGACCAAAGAGGTCAATGAAATTGCCCTCTTCCAAATGGTCAAAGAATGTGGGCGACACCAAGATTAGAACTTGAGGCACAAGACATGGTGAGGGAAATGAAAGATGATGGAGCGATCTATGATAAGATCGCATTCTTTAAAGAAATCATGGTTATGGTAGGTTGGGAGGCCCATGGCACCTTGGAGAGGATTCTCTAAAATGTTGATATGGAGATGTCCTTGTCTATGTATATGTTATGTTGAAGAAGATGGAGCCATAGGGGCTATGGTGTTGCAGCTCAAGGAGATCAAATGGTAGTAGTAGAGGGATGGAAAGGTCCATGATGTTTGTAGTTGCATCTATTAGGATGTCAACCATCTTTTCAGCTTCTGGCAGGATCTACTCTTGTTGTGGACTAGCTTTCTCTTCTATCTCAATTATGCAATAGTTACTACTCTAGTTTTATTCTTGGCATCCACAACTCTCTTAAAATCCTTTCACTCTTCAAAAGGTTTCTTTGAGAATACATCTATGAGATTTAGCTTGTTGTGTGCTAGGGTCTCAACCTCTTATAGTGTAGCGATTTTACGCGTGTGAGCTCTATTAAGATATCAAGTTCAACTAGTGTTGCAAACATTGATAATAACCCACATGGGTGTGACACTAAAGTCGATGGCACGGTTGGTGAGATAATGGTTAATATGCCACCAGTGGACGATAAGCTATGTGAACCATATTTGGATTACTAGAGTATGGCATAGTTATAGCATGAGCTCATATAGTCAAGTTCACACTATGGATTGACCATTATAAGTTATAGTAGGAGAGTACTCTTCCTTACAGTATGTACTCTTATCTCTTTATGTTAATTTTTGTAGAGAAGAGGGGAAGATAGAAGAAAATTCAACCATCCACTCTCTCTCTCTCGTGTCTTACTCTCTCTTATGTGTGTGTATTTTCTTGCAAGTAACTCAAGCTCTTCCTCTCCCCTACATTCTCTTTATGGTATCAAAGCTCACTTGTTTCCTCATGCTCTCTCTCTCTCTCTCTCTCTCTCTCTCTCTCTCTCTCTCTCTCTCGTGATTAGGTTGCCAACGCGATCCTCTTCCATGGAAATCCCATGCGATCTTCGCGAGAGGGCTTCCATCACCCGTTGGATTAGAGCAACCACCTCGGGGTGATAACGAGTGCGGAGGACAGTGGTGATGAGACGAGCTGCTACGGTGGAGCGGTGGAGCTCTTGAGCCTAGCTCAAGCTTGGTAGATAGGCAACTTCTCACAACATGTTAGGGTAGGATTTCCTTAACAGCCCACATATCAAAAGTGGTCTACTAACAAATCCAATTTTGATAATATGCCTAGTAAAAAAGATTGCTATCATAAATGTACTAGATATCTGACTCTAGATGACCTCCTTGTGGGGAATGCATAGACCTTGTCGTCCTTACACTAGGTGTGTAGAGATGGTACCCCAAATTCATCATCTAGGTATCTTGATCTCACCCACTAGGTATGTCACCAATGTTTACACTTTCACCTATCACATCATGTACATTTCCAAGCTAATTATAAACCTTCTCTTTTTGTTTCCTTCAGGCATGCACATTTTCCTCTTTACCACCACAACTAATGCCCTTTCTACTTGGCACAACTCATGGACTAGTTTGTGGCAACCTACCTATCTATGGTGAAGTAACTGTGGACACACCTGTGCTAAATATTGTGGTCTTGACATAGTACTTGTGTGGCTTTCAAGTAGCCACACCATCATCTAAATCAACCCTTGAATCTTCATCCTTTGATAAATGTCAACAACTCATTTCATCAAAGACATCATCCCTTCTTATCATCAATTTCTTGAGTGGTTGTAACACATATAGCCTTTTTTATCAAGTTAATATCTAATGAATACACACTTCTCTACCTTAGGGTCAAGCTTTGACCTCTTTTTACAAGCACATACACATAAGTCGCACATCCAAAAACTTTCAAGTGACTTATATCCCATAAAACTCTCCTTATGAGTTAAACCATGTACTACCGATGGAGCAATTTTGATTTAACTTGTAAAAATTTAACCATTAGGCCATTTTTTAGAAAAAGCTAACATGACATTTCTTAGAGGATCCTTTTTTAGTCCAAATTTTGTTTAATGAATCCTTTCACTATGCCTTTTTCCTACGTAGTCTTCAACCTCTCAATATTCACATGACCAATCCTTTTTTACCAAAAAGGACACATGTACCATTTACAAACAAAGCATCTTTCACTTTGGGCATACTAACCCAATGTAAGCAACCTTTCATTCTTCTTACCTTTTATGATAATCTTGCACTTGTTTCCATCACTCAAGTGCTTAACTTTTCCATCCTGTAACTTCAAAGGTACTTTTCCAACATGCATAATTGAGTGAGTAGCGTCATCATCTATAGATACATGATAGCCTCTAGTAGTCATAATTTCCATTTCATGCCATTTGATATGAAACACCAGAGTCCATATACCATACATCATCGTGTGCATTAACAACAATGGTTGAACTCATGCTATGTATCATAGCTAGCAAACAAATGTTCATGTTTATCATCCTTGCCACTTGTTGATAGATAGTTGCCTTACACTTTGCCATTTTTGACATCATATTTCTTCTTCCAACACTCTTTATGTATGTGGCCCTACTTGCCCCATGGTAAAAGCATCTAGAATTCTAATTTCTTAGTTTGATCCTCTTCCTCTAGAGGTTTCCCTACCTCTAAAACCGTATCCACAGCCACCTCGAAAGATTGCCACCTCGAAAGACTATTGTTGGGGTTATTATTATTGTTGTGATTAGCCTTGCCATTGGACTCGGCCTCTACTTGCCCCATGATAAAAGCATCTAGAATTCTAATTTCTTAGTCTGATCCTCTTCCTCTAGAGGTTTCCCTACCTCTAAAACCATATCCAAAGCCACCTCGAAAGACTATTGTTGGGGTTATTATTATTGTTGTGATTGGCCTTGCCATTGGACTCGGCCTCTACTTGTACATGTACCAGAGCCTCTTTCCCTACTTCCTCTACCTCTATCAGTGTAGAAGGCATGTTCACCTATACCTACATGACTTGTAGGTCCTCCTAGTCTAATCTCCTCACTCACAACAAGGAGAGGTACCAACTTTGCAAAACGTGGATAGTTCTCACAACATTAATAGAAGTCTCAAATAGCTTATATTCCTTCCCATGACCATTTAATACAGCCTCTAAGAAGATCATCATCACCAAGGGGTTAACCAATGGTACCTAATGAATCTGCATCACCTTTCATCTTTTACACATATTCTAAGATAGACATGGTAACCTTGTTTCATGCTACTCTTGCATCATGATTTGCTTCTTCCCATCTTTTATGTTTGTCTCATAGAGACCCATAATAATGGAGCATAATTATTTTTGGAGTACATCTTGTATATACACAATCATTTAGTCACTAATACTAATAGAAACCCAATGTAGCACCTTACATGGTGCTCTTTCTTCCCATGCCTTATACTCTCCACAGGAGCCTTCTCTCCTAGCTCTTTCTCATCACTTGTAAATAAATACCTACATGCCTTTTTCCATTAGAAATTTTTGTATATGAAATTTCCATGCACGAAAAGTATTCTTATCAAGTTTCTCACATGTGATTTGAGATAGACTCGACTTTACCATGGTTTCCCAACAACAACACTATGACAATGAGTAGTTAACACTATGTAAAACACCCACAACATGAGTTGTCAACGCAATACTACTTATATTTAGCTCACCTTAATAAGTTCTTACAACCAAATGACCTCCCCAAATCAGGCCTAAAATACTCTTCCAAGAGCTAAAATAATTTCACAACCATCCAATAGCATTCACAACATCAATGCCAATATATGAGCAACAGTACATTCAATTTAGGCAAAATTTGTCCACTATATAGTTGTGTTCCCACTTTAATACATCAATACATATGCATTCCAACTTTTTAATCCAAATATTTATAAGATCTACAACACTCTTATAGCTTTAATCAAACACCAAGCACTATTTGCATCATACATGTGATGGTCTTTAGTTGCCTCCTACAACCTTTATTAATAACACATGCTTTAACCTTTTACTAGGATATCACTATATCCACTTAGCCTATTCAAAGGTTAAACCTCACACAAGAGGGCTCTTGAAAAGACCTTGAGCAAGGACCTCAAAATGATAATAAAAACTATAAATATCCTATTTTAGTGTAAACTTTAGCTCAATGTTTGCTTGATTTCTCACCACCAATGTCCTATTTTAGTGTAAACTATAAATGTCCTATTTTATTTTAAATTGTAGCTCAATATTTACTTTATTTCTCACAACCAAATTTTAGTGTAAATTGTAAATGTCCTATTTGCTTGATTTCTCACTACCAATGCACCAAATCACTTACTATTTCGATCTAGAGTTAGCTTAATACATTGTTAACATTATGTCATTTAAGTTCTCATGCTTAAATGGCTTCATATATACCTAAACTTTTTGATTAAAAGCACCCTGTTTTACTATATTTTTTGTTGCCTATAGTTATAGAAACTTGGGGCCTTTTCCTAGCTCATATAGCTTCATACAAGGCTCATATTAATGCTAAGAAATGTGGAGTAGGTCATGAAACTTACCTGGACCAAGTCTTGTGGGTTGTGTTTGAGCTTTAGGAACTCCTCTTCGATACCAACTTGAGTAAGGAAATTGTAGCTTCCATGGTAGTAATATCCACTTAATTAAGTTTGATACACTACACTAATATGCTATCAGTCACTTATAAAACATATGGAGAACACAATGGGGCATGAACTAAAGCTTTTCGTCACTTCAATTAGTGTGTATATCTCTTCTAATCAGCTCCATAATAAAAAATGTTTTCATGTATCTTCTAGGTCTTATTTTTATTCTAAGCACACTTGACTACAAGCTCGCATTCACATGTGGCTTACACATCTACTCATTAAATAGCAACCATGTGGTGGCCATTTATTATGCCTACATGTGTACATAGCTATACAACATAATTGGCATCCGTAAATGTCTCATGACAATGTTATGAGATTGACTTTGTCATCCCACCATATCATAAAGTTTCTCATCATCCATGATCTGTTAAGCTTGAATTCTGTCCTTCACAAGGACTATTTTTGGTAGTGGTTGGTCTCCCTTAGCCATAGAGGCTTTGGATCATGCATCCCTTTATCTCTTAGTTTAGGAAAACTTCTACATCCATGTCTTACAGATTGTCTACTAGGTCAATTGCCTATAAAGGAAATTCTCATCTCAACAAAGACATAATGTTTAGACCTATAAAGATTTTCATAAAGCCTCTTGCTCTTGATACTGATCATGAATTGATTAATGAGTTATAGGTCATCCAGCCTATGGGATTGCATCTCATATCGAGATACTTGGCTCTAGCAATGTAGGCTCGCATGGTCTCATGCAATGGGCCTCCATTGTGGGTGAAAGTTACACAATGAATTTTTCTCTCCACTGGGTGAAAATCCCACAATGAAAGTGTGTCTTAAGATCTCATAGTTAGCATTTTTCTAGTACCCTAAACCACTATAAACCACTTACCTCATGTTTTTCCTTCAAAATAAATTTTGAGTGTGAGTAGACCTTGGTGGGATAATTAATATTTCCCATGGCTTTGCAAACTTGATCAAACTTCTCTCGGTACTAAATGGGATCTTTAGATGTGGATTGGATTGGTCTTGCCCAAATCTAGGCCTTTAGGTGCTCAAGACCAAATCTAGGCCTTTAGGTGCTATGTGTGGCAACCCCTCTTCCAATTTCAAATGCCATCCCTTAGCATGCCTATTGCATCATGTGGTGGCAGTGAAACATAAGGGGATGCTTGTGTAAAACCCTCTGCCTCTAGATGGATCACATCATGCCTTGTGGGTTCACGTCACGTTTATGTTAGTGAGTCTCACATAGATTTGGATGAAATAGTCTCACATGGTTTTATATGAAATACGCTCACATAAGTTTGGTGAGCTAGACTCACGACTTACATTACGTCTCTCATAGATCACTTTTTATATGGACTCATGCCTTGTGGGCTTATCTCACAATTAGCTGGGATCACATTTCATGCAATTAGCTAGGCTCACATTTCATGCAATTAGCTAGGCTCACATACTTTTTTATGAAATAGGCTCACATGTTTTTGTTTTAATGAAATAGGCACACTTGAGCACGAATTATTCTAAGTGGTACATGGGGCTTCATGTTTATGTAAGACAATGGTATTATTGAGGAGGACGATGATATTTCTTGGAAATTGATGTTTGTACATATTATATGATGATTTTTTAAGGTAATTTTAATTAGTTAGTAGTACAATATTAGGTTTAATTATCCTAGGCCCATGCCACATCTTATACTTGGTCTCAGTTGGATAGACCCAAGTCATATCTTTGTGGGATCATATAACATCCCTATAGGCTCCCTTTATGTTCTTGTAGACTCACATCTGATTTTCACAAGACTGTGGGCTCACACGTCCCCCAACCTAAGAGGTGTTTTGGCTAGGTTTTTCTAGTTTTTGAATATTTATTGGGCTTGTATGTGGTGTTTTAAGATTCCTTATCCTAATTATGGGTGTTTATGCAAGTGAATAAGTGTTCATGGTCTGTTTTTTTATTGATTTTATATGTTATATGTGCTATCAATTTCAACAATGCAGGAATACATAAAAGGAAATATCATCCACACCCTAATCCACTTAATTGGTGCTTAAATGTTCTTGCTCCAACCCACCATCCTTTGGGATCCTTGTGCACAAAGCCATGGCCTAATCGTCTCCCCTCCACATTGGCTTCAATAAGGCTTCACATTGGGGAATGTTTTTGTGCAAACCATTCCCCATCCTTCGGGTTAGACCCTCATGACACATTGGCTTTACATGAGAAGCCATGGCCTAATCGTCTCCCCTCCACATTGGCTTCAATAAGGCTTCACATTGGGGAATGTTTTTGTGCAAACCATTCCCCATCCTTCGGGTTAGACCCTCATGACACATTGGCTTTACATGAGAAGCCACACTGGCACCACAATAGTGTCTACCTTAGAATCCAATCTTTGATGCATGGCTTCCCAATAGGGTTAACCTGGATTCCAAGAGTGCATTATAGCATGGCATCACCAAGCTCGCACACGGAGACAACATGACATCATGAACATAGTAGTGTGATCTGCCTTATCATCCTAGCTTGTCTTCCCCAAGGAATGCTAACGGGGCATCATAAGGCATGAAAGAGTAGTGCTCTATCTTGGTTTCTCAAAAAGAGCTCTAGCTTGGAACCACAAAGGTTCAAGCATGGCTTCATGTTTCAACTCTCCAATATCTTTTATTAAAGGCACTCCACCTTAATGTCTACTTTTTACATATGGTGTACATGTGGATTAACAAAGCATGGGGCATCTCTAATTGTCATATATATTTTAGTATCTTATTAAACACCTTGGAAATCCTTGAGCCTTTATAAGGAACCATGAGGTCTCTTTTGATCTCCACTAAATGTCATTGAGCTCCATAGGGTGACTAAACCACTTGTGAACTTCTCAAGCTTTGGTGAACTCCTTCAGGTTACTTTTATGCCTCCTTTAATCTCTTTGAGTCTTGAATCTCGTAGTGTTCCTCACTAAACTAATCTTTACTCAATCAAAGGCTTAAATGGACAACAAGAATTCAAATACCTTATTTCAAATCTCCAAATGGTCCCAATGCATCACCCCTATCCAATGATGTGAGCTCACGTAGTGCCAAATTACAAAATAAGAAGATTAGGTGCTAGCATGGTTCAATATGCTAGATTTCAAGAGAATGGTAGTAGACAACAAGAATTATCAAAATGATCGTAAGTGAGGCTTAAAGATTAGCACCAATGGGCCAATGAACATGTGTGTATGCTTCCACTTTTTTTAGGGGAATAAGGGATATTGCCCAAGATTAATATAATGGATAAATATAAAAGGTTGGTCAGGATAAATATAAAGGCCGGTTTGGGACATACGATTTAATGATAGGCAATAAGAATTATCAAAATGATGCCTAAGTGGGGCTAAAAGATTAGCACCAATGGGCCAATGAACGTGTGTATATGCTTTCACTTTTTCTAGGTCTCTTGGATCCTAGATTCTGAAGCCAAAACAAGTTTGTGAACATAAGAGAAAACAAGAATTCCAAAGCTTTCAATTCTTAGCTTGGTTGATGTCAGTCTCGTATGTATTATTTTGATCATGAAAGGGCTTTGGCTATATTGGAAAGGCAAAGTGATTCAATTGTCACCACTACACTTTGCACATAAACTAGCTACCTCTCAACCTTAACAAGCTAAATTCAAACTGCACACTAGGAAACCCATAAGTTCGCATTAAAAACCCCCATAAGAGTTAGGTAGGGCTAATATATATTTAGTACTTGTATAGTCATGTATGTTACTATAATAGGTACCCCTACAACACTCACATGGCCTTTGCCCCCCACACTCTTCCAAAAACACTCTTCAAATCTCGATACTTTCGCCTCCCTTCCTGCATCTTCCATGGCATGAAGTCTTGCTTGACATTCAAACACTCTTTATGGCTTGCATAGCTTGATTCTCTCCTTACTTATTATTGCTCATCTCCTTGGATCCATGTGAAGGCCCTTTTGTATCTCAAATAGAACATTTTTTGAAAACCTTGGTCATCAGACGTAGCGTCGTGCATCGATCAGCCACACTTCACTCTTTTGGAGAAACCAATGAACTGTTATGGATCCTCAGGTAATCATGCTTCGCTCTCTTTTTGTGTGAAGATTGTGTTAGACCTTTGATTGAACGGTTGAATGCGTTAAAGAGATTGCCATTAGATCCTTGGTTGAAGTGTTGCATGTTTTGGCATTGAATGGACGTGCATCAAACTCATGGTCTCTTGAAATCCTAGTGTATGACTGTTGCCTATTGTACATAGTGTACGGCCATGACATGTACATGAGTGTACGGCAATGATATCTAAAAGCATGGATGAAATCTAGAAGCATGATGACATCATTGTATGGCCATGATGACTAGAAGCACAAACTTTTTGAACAAGGCTCCTTAATGTTTTCTCTCTCAACATAGGTTGCTATAGCTTATGCACTTCATCATTCATGCAATGAACTAAACCAAATAGACCAAGATCCATGGTGGTGATAAAAATGACAATAAGAGGAATCTCTTTTCTAGAGGAGGTCAAAGATCTTACTTCTTAGATTACATAGACATTATAGTAACAATGCTAACAAGTTAACTTTACATACCTAGTCCTACCATGGCATGATTAAAAGTTAGGGAAAGTTTTGGACTTTTGTTCTTTTTGTGGACGCAAGTCACCTAGCCAATTTAGTTAAGCAAACAATAGTCACCCAAACAACTTTTTTACGACAAAAGCTTGTAGCATTGATGATAGCTAAGCAAATAGACAAAGGTGGAAATAGTGTTGGGACCTCTTGAATAGGCCTTCTTGAAAAATATTTGCTTGTGCTTGTCTTGGTCTTGTTGAGAGAGTTTGCATCATTTGAGAGAAGAAAGTGATAGAAGTCCATGACAACCTTTGCTTGTTCTAACTCAAAGACTCTTTGTGGTCTCTAAAATATGGCAAATGCCATCGTTTGAGCTAAGGTCTCTAGGAAGGAAAGAAATCCATGGTGACTATCTTTCTTGGTTCTAAAAGGTGAGTTTTTTGGAACCGCAAGCCATTTGCCTAGGTTACAATGACTAGTTTTTCCTAGGTGGAATTGGAGTAAAGGAGAATTCCAAGTTCACTATTGTAAATATTTGTGTTTTGTAATATATAAACTACATCAGGTTGTAAATATTTATGTTTGTAATATGTAAAGTAGATTAGGTCATCTTGTCTTCTTTGTGTGTACTTGCAATTAAAGTGATTAGTGTTTATTAATATTAAGCAATGCTTGATTAACGTTAATCTAGTCATGCTTTTGTAAGCATGTTACATGCTCATTGAGGTGCTAATCGCCTTGGTCACCTAGGATTGACAAACTATTAAATGTGAGTGCACCCTTCGAGGATCGCACCACATCGTTGAGCGAGGCCATAATGACGTGGTGATTATTGTCGAGCACGGCCCAAAGTGAGGTGGTAAAACGAGGATGCCGATCTTGCCTCCTCCAAGGTTTTTTCTAGCTCCTATAAGGGTATCTTTTGGCTATGGTTGTGAGCTCCTATACATACCATGTAAGACTATTGGGTTAAATGCAAGAGTAATTATTGAAGGAGATAGCAGAGGCGGAAGCATAAACAATAAACATATGAGAGAGTGCAAAGGAGATAGAGAGAGTGGGACAAGATCACCTTTTATAACAGTAGTAAAGCTTTACAATGGCAATGGCCAGCAATTGGATGTTGAACTATGTGCAAGTGGATTGGATGAAGAAGTGAATAAAGGGGAACTCCTTATATAGTGTCTCAGTGAGCTGGCTGATTGCCTCTAGGGCTGGCCGACTGCTCACAGGACAAATAAATAGGAGAAATACAATAAAATGTCAGATAAATAGTAGAAGCGCCAGAACACTGAGATGCACAATTCTAACACCTCCTGTGCAAGAGTCGGAAGAAGATAAGTCGATGAAGATGCAACCATGGACCCTCCAGCACCGCGAATACTAGAATCACATCGGAGAGAGCACCTACCAACTTGTTTCCTTGAAACAAGATGTCACCATGAACAACAAGGAACTTACGAATTCCTACACAAGTGTGCAGTGAACTCCAAGAATAGATGATGAGCTGTGGGACACACCGCGTCCATAATCCCCAACAGTGGACGGAACACATCACGTCCCAAAAGCCTGGAACAATGAACTTGGAACAGATCCAGTTCATAATCTTTGCTGTACCAAAGATAACCATGTCCTGCCAGATGTCTAATGCTTGAAACTCCGAATCACGGTCCCCATGCACTAGAAGGTGGAGCTGTAATCAGCCCCCTCTCTCGCCCACAAACCTCTTTTGGCTGGAAGCACATGGAGGGAAACTGCATGTATAGTAGAGAAGCACACCATTTGGGGTCTTCTGAGTTGGAAGTGCCTTGGGAGCCCTGGAAGTGGTACTAGAGTGTGTATCACTATCCTGTGTCGTGTCTTTGCCTTTTCTTTGAGATGAAGCCTTGCCCTTGGTCTTGTCCTTCTTCTTGGACAAACAATCCTTGGACAGATGTCCTCTTTTCTCGCAAGAGAAGCAGCGACTCCGACCTTTCTTTTGAACTGAGAAAAGTGCTTGGTCAGAACTGTTGACTGACACCTTCAACTTACCTTGTGAGATGAGAACGGACTCCTCCTCCAAAAGTAGGGAGCTAAGATCATCAAAATCCAACTGAGTGGATGTGACCTGGCACCGCAAAGATCGAGAAATCACATCATAGTCCGGAGGAAACTTGGTGAGGATAAGAGCAGCCAACTGAGAAGAGGACAAAGCAGCACCCATAGCCAGTAATTAGTCATGGATAACCTTGGCCTTCATGAGAAAAGACTGCATGGAATTGCCTTTTGGAAATAACAAACCGTAGAGCTGCCCTTGCAAGGTAACTGCCCTCATCGATGAATCTTGTGCAAAGAGATCCTTCAACTTTGACCATACTTGATGAGCACTGGAGAGAGTTTGCACTGTTGGTGAGACCTCGGTGATGGTCCGCACAAGCACAGAATGTGCCTTTGAGTCCCGATTCTCCCAGTCTTGTAATTTTGCAATAAATTCATCCTCCTGATCCTGAGTCCACCTCCTAGAGTTTTGAGGACTCTCGAGCTTCCTTTCAGTGCCCTGAACAATGTTCCACAAACCCTTGTGGATGAACCAGACATGCATTTGAAGCTTCCAATGGGCGTAGTTGGGTCCTTTCAACTTGTCATCTTTGTTCGTGCAGGGGGGGAGCCATATCCACAGCAGCAAAGAACAAATCTCAGCTCTGAAACACTTCTCTCAAGTGCTTTCCAACGAAGCGAGGCACCAAGAACAATCAGCTCCCTCTCAAACCGTAGAGAGAAAGAGGCGGGACAACAGCAAAACAGTCCAAGATCCACGGGGAACCGCCTACCAGAAGGGCAGGGACTTGTGGAGGAGGAAGAAAATGTACAGCCACTTGTCTGGCAACTCCACATGCAAGAGAACTCACCAAATCTGATGCCGGTGCAGAAAACACAGCCACAACTCCACTTGTCACGTGCACACCCATTAGGTGTACAAGTGGCATGGCATCATCAAGCATTCATCAAGATATTTATTCAGGCATATATCAGTATGAGCATCATATGGGGGTGTTTCATCACCAACATCAGCACTTTAGTCATCATGAGCATTGTAAGGCATTTAGCTACATCAGCCGACAGCATATGTGCACCAGCAGCCGACAACCTTTATGACCAGCCGACTAGCATTTATGGCATTATTGCTAGTCGTGAGCATTCAGCAAGGCTGGCCGACCAGCACCAGTTCACACATATAAATAAGAGGCACATCCATGCAGTCCAGTCATCAGCGTTTTCAGTCCATCAACGCATCCCAGCTCAACGCATAGATCATCCAGTTCAGTTCAGCAAACGCATCCTTCTCGTCAGCGTTTCCTTCTCAGGCAACAAGGAGAGCATCTGCGTTTCAGCATCAGATCATCATCGCATCAGTTCCAAAGCCATCCCTTCAGCGTTTCCTTCCCAAGAGACAAGGGAAAGACAGTGGGACAGCAGTTCATTCAGCATATCAGCATATTCAGCATATAGGCAGCATATTCAGCATATAAGTCATCATTCCTATCTCCTACATAGAGGGAAGCTGGCATCGAAGGGTGGACCTCAGCATTGGAGCAAGGAACAGTCCTCATCTTCAGCATTCAGCCCATCCATCTCATCTCGAGAAGGATCTCCATCTAGGACAGCATCATAGATCTATTTAGATCTCATTGTAACCCATTCATCTAATATAGCTGCATTGCATTGCATTGACACTATCTGTCTTTTCTCAAGCATCATTAAGTGCAGTTTAGTTAGCCTAAGGTTGTGTTTACGACGGTCAAATCCCTCGCATGTCACACCACCGTTTGCCTCTGTAGAAGAAAACGCAGCGACCAAAGCTGGCCGGATAGCCTCTGTAGGGGAAAATGCAGCCAAAACACTTCAAGATCTGCCTTTGAAGAGCAAAACACAGCTTGTAGGGCTGGCCGACAGCAACCAGAGGAGGGTTGGACCAGAAATGCAGCAAGGTACTGAAAACGCAGCAACTGCAAGGATTGATCTGCAGCCGGAGAGAGTGCAAAGGAGATAGAGAGAGTTGGACAAGATCACCTTTTATAACAGCAGTAAAGCTTTACAATGGCAATGGCCAGCAATTGGATGTTGAACTATGTGCAAGTGGATTGGATGAAGAAGTGAATAAAGGGGAACTCCTTATATAGTGCCTCAGTGAGCTGGCCGATTGCTCACAAGACAAATAAATAGGAGAATACAATAAAATGTCAGATAAACAGGAGAAGCCCCGGAACATTGAGATGTACAATTCTAAAAATTATGACAATAGAAGACCTAAGTATACAAACACAAGCATTCGACTTGACGTGCGTGACTTGATTGCCTAGCTAGCGGTCTTGCCTACAACCTTTCGAGATGTGTGTGACTTGACTGCCTAGCTAGCGGACTTGCCCATCACCTCTCGAGGCGTGTTTAGCGCATAATAACAGGAAATTGCTATTTTCTAGCTAAATGTTGCAGAAACTCATTTTTCAAGAGCCATTTCCATTTCTGTTTTCTTGTTTCCTAATCCCATTTGAGAATTTTCCCACAATTTTTCCCTAGTAAGTTTTGATTTTGATTTTGATTTTGATTTTGGCTCCAGTAGTATTCTGGACCCTAGACCCACACTGACCAATGGTGGGAGCTCACATCTGCAGCATTGCAGCCTGTACATATGGTGGATACGTAAGGTCATTGAGGGTATATTTGCACCACTAGTGGAGACCATCCGGGCCTCAGGATGTCTGAAGGCTGAAGCTCATGATGGGTAACATAGATGGTCGAACTTGTCCCTTCCTCACCCAAGGGGGAGGATGGCGTCTTGTAGCATTACAGGGCCTTAGCGTATCCTCCGTCCGACAGTAGCCAGCATGCATCGCCTATGTGAGTGCCATGTGAACATGTTTCCTACTTGCAGCCGCCTTCTAAACAAAGAGCGTGGCAGAGCATGGCATGTTTGGCACTATTTTGACAGCTCTCTAGGTGCTGGGAGGTGCGTAGGTCATGCACCAATTGTGCCCAAGTTGTGTTGGGACACAAGTTGGGCACAATATGGACACAATAAATGACCTTTTGGATGATGTTTTGGGGTCATAAAGGGCCCTAGCTGACCTGAATACGACTTGCTGTCCATTTTCTTTATAAAGACAGGTCAAGGATCATCTCATCTCATCTCAGTCTTTGCGCACACAAGTGTTGATACCTTTGGTTAGAAGGTAGTCCTCAACTTCCAAACATAAGCATCTAGAGATCATCACAAAGCTGTAAATCAGCAAGTAAACTTGTATGCATGAGTAGTTAGGTATGCACTGGCACGATCTCTTCCAAGATCCAAATTCATCATTTTAAATATTCATGTTTTGTAATATACAGGAGATGTCACGTGCACACCTTAATCGGGTGCCACATAGACATGATTATTCCTTACAGCCGCCTTAAGGGCAAAGTTAGAGGTTGTATATGGGCAGTTTGGAGCCATTTTGGTGGCCCTATAGGTGCCCGGAGGTGCTTAGGACATGCACCAATGGTTGGGACATATTATGGGAGCCAGAGGCTCCCGTGCTTAGTCCTTGGGAAGACCCCGTCTGGTTCTTGCCTTTTCCCCCGAGGCGGTAGCCTTGTGTCATGTGCACAGTGTGTATTTACCGTGTGCTACACGCACGCAACACTAGTTTCGAGGCTTGGGGAAGCTTGGAACTAGGCAGGCTGATTGACGAGCTGAGTTAGGGAAATACTAACGGGCGGGCACCGAAGTGTGGATGCCCAATGACCGGCCAAGAGCCTATAAAAGGGTGGCCAAGGTTAGTTATTGGGATATAGAGAGTCTCGCGAGTTTGTGAGAGCTCTATGGTCTTGGAGCCTGGATCTAGTGCAGACGTGCACTTGCTTTACGCAGCCGAGGCCGGTAGTAGTCTCGAGGCCTGCGAGGGCAGCTTCGTGGCAGTATGGGACGTCGCGAGGAGGAGATTGGTCGGTACGTCATCCTAGTTAGCTCAGCTCGTGGCTCGGTGGGGACAGCCAAGACTGTGGGCTTGCCCACGGTTGTCATGGTTGGGAGGTGAGTCAGGCCTGCACCCCCTTGTTGTTTGTTTGTTCATTTGTTTGTAGGTTTCGAGTCTCGAACCAAGGTCGATCACGAGGAGATCCGTGGGGATTTGACAGTGGTATCAGAGCACACCTCGTGAACGAGCAAGTCGGTAGGTGGAGAAGAAGAGGTCGAAGAAAGGTATGTGTTAAAAAGCTTGCTGTTTTTTCTGTGCATTTTTTCCTTCATCAAAGAAATCCATGTTGATGGGAGGTGGTAGTCTTAAGTAGGGTCGTTGCTTTGCAAGGAAGAGGAGAGTCGTTTGTGCAGTCATACGCATGAACTGCAGGGAGAGAAACAGAAAAAGCACGTTGCACGTTGCTTTTCGTTGAATGTTTGAGAGAGAGAGAACGGTTGTGAGAAGAGGCACTGGTGGCTGGCGTGTTTGTGAGCTGGTGGGTATTGCTGGCGTTGGGCTACCGTCGACTGAAGGCGCCTAAGGCCTGCTAAGCCAAGCGGCCAGGCAGCGAAGCCCATGTAGGCGCCTAGGCTAGGCAAGGCGGGCTCCAGGTCGGCGCCTAGGCCAGGCAAGGCGGGCTGATGCCCAGGCCAGGCAAGGCGGGCGCCCAGGCCACGTGGCCCTGTGGCCAGGCGTAGGCACAACCTACCTGTGCGCACACAAGCGCTGGCTGGAACGCAGGCGCCGACAGCACATCTGGCGCCGACAGTGGTTGGCAACGGCAGCACGTTGACGTCAGCAGACGGCAGCTCCAACCGGCGGTCTACTCCAAGAGGGGGAAAAAAAAAGCAAGGAAAGCACGTTTTTTTTAATGGGCTTTCGCTTTTTTGAGTTTAATTTTTTTTTAAAAGTTTTAACAGACCCCTCCTCCAAGGTTTCAAAAGTGTTTATTTTTTTTAAGAGTATAGAATATATATATCCATATATATATATATATATATATATATATATATATATATATATATATATATATATATATATATATATATTCAAGAAAAAAAAACGCAAAAGCAAAGCAAAAGCTAAGCCTAGCTTTTGGAGATTTTTAGCTTTTGGGAAACCTTTATAAACCCGCTGAAGTGGACTTCTTGCCACACATCTCTCAAGTTTTCAAGCTCTCAAGTTCACTCGCACTCTTGTTGTGCAAAGACCGAATTTTCTCTCCACGTACTCTCTTCACGATGTCGACCCAAGAATCGGAGTTGGAGCCCCTTGTGGAACGCGAAGACTTGCTGGCTACGGAAGGTACCGATGCCGATCTTTTTGACGATTTTGTGTTAAAATCAGATTTCCAAGAGTTCAAAGTGGCTCTCGAAGCTTCTTCGACGGAACGTCAGACACAAATCGCAGCCCAGATGCAATTGCAGAACTCCATCGCTCTCTTGACCACTATCCTCTCTACTTTCTCGGGTATGGATACCTTGGCTTCAGCTTTGGACCCCAACATTACTCCGGAACCGTTCGGGGGCGAGCAAAAGCAGCGCACCAAGGAGATTGTGGACACGTGGCTACATAAGTGGCAAGTTCACTTTCAGTTTCATCCATATGATGACGGAAAGAAGATCCAGTTAGCAGCAGGTTTCCTGTTCGGCAAAAGCTTTGCTTTGGTGGAAGGAACTCAACCCTAAGCCAACGACTTGGGTACAATTCGAAGATGTTTTCAAGAAAGAATTCCTCAAGAAAGAGGATGATTATGATGTTGTTGCCCGGTTTTCAGCTTTGACCATGACCTTGCAGCACCTCACTTATGAGGTCTATCTCCAGAAGTTTCGTGACTTGCAGATGAAAGCTACAAAGATGGATCCCACTACTCTTTTGGGGTTTTTCGTAGCTGGTTTACCAGACTCGTACCGATTACAGGTAAAAAATAACAAATGTAAAACATTGGACAAGGCCATTCATTCAGCTCGTATCTATGATGATACGATGGTCTCTTCCAAGTCAAAACCCGTTACCGAGCAGGGAAACTAGCATAAAAGAAAGTTCTCCGCACCTATGGCAAACTCGACAGAAGGAAAGTCTTCGGACCAACCTTCGAAGAATTCAAGTTTGACTCCAGCAAAGAAGAAACGACTCCTTAGGGCTTTAAAGCTCAAGAAGGAAGGACGTTGTTTTATCTGCGAAGAAAAAAGGACACATGCGTAAGGAGTGCCCAAAGCAAAAGGGTACCAAGACAAACGCAAGACCTAAGCCAAAGGCAGCTAACCAGTTGTCTTTGACAGGTACGTCAATTATTGTACTTCTCGCCCTAGTACTTGTTCTGATTGTCTGTTCAATTCTAAAGTATTTGGCTTGCATGATTTTCTTCGAGTTTATGGAGAAGTGAATGGCCATAAAATTCACATTCTTTTAGACCCTGGCAGTTCGCATAACTTTGTCAACTACAAACTTGTGCAGAAATTGAGTCTTGATACGACACTCAGCGACCATACCTATGAGGTACGCCTACCTGCGGGAAGGCAAGTTTGGGATCGCAAGGTGGAGACGCTTCCAATCCAGATTCAGGACTACAAAGATACTCTGGAATGCTATGTTATGCATCTAGAAAATGTAGACTTGTTATTAGAGATTGAGTGGTTGAAGACTCTTGAAGTCCAGATAGATTGGTCTGGTCATATTTTTTCTTTTCAGCATAAGAATACCTAGTATAGTATTTTAGGTGATTGTATTCATCTCTCTCAGGGACCTCTTGTAAATACAATTGATTTTGGAAATATAATGGATTCTTCTTTGTATACCACTTTCCATTGTGTATTGATTCCACTTTCTTCTTTTCTCATCCCTTTCATGGATGTAAATGAATTAAGTGTGTTTGAAAGCAAAGAGTTACAGAAGATACTTGATTCGTTTCAAGATGTATTAAGGAACTGCCATAGGGTTTACCACCTGAACGGGCAGTAGATTATCGTATTGACTTGATCCCTGGTGCTCATCGTGTCAGTATTCCACCTTACAGGATGAGCCAAGCTGAGGAAGATGAGTTGGCTAAACAACCCGAAGATTATTTGAGGATGGGTCAGATCCGTCCAAGTAAATCACCTTGGGGTGCACCTGTGTTGCTTAGGAGAAAGAAGGACAATACCTGGAGAATGTGTATAGATTACAAGAGATTGAACAAGCTGACCATTAAGAACCGTTATCCTCTCCCTAGATCAGATGACCTGATTGACCGGTTAGCAGGAGCGAAATATTTCACGAAGATAGATTTACGTACTGGCTACCACCAGATACGTATTCATGAAAGGCATGTCGAAAGAACCGCCTTTCGGACTAGGTATGGCCATTACGAGTTTCTTGTATTACCTTTTGGGTTAACCAATGCTCCAGCCACTTTCCAGCAAATGATGAACGATCTTTTTCGTGAACAATTTGGGAAAATTTGTGGTGGTGTTCCTGGATAATATTTTGATATATAGTCGTACTCTTGAGGATCATGTCAGACACCTCACGATTGTCTTAGCTATTTTAAGACAGAATCGACTATATGCTAAGTTAAGTAAATGTGAGTTCTTTATGACCGACATCATTTACTTGGGACACAAGATCACTCGAGATGGATTGAGCATTGACTATGACCGAGTTCAGAAGGTTCTGGATTGGCCTATACCGCGAACAGTGAAACAACTTCGTTCTTTTCTCGGTTTTGTTGTTTTTCTTCGGAAATTTGTACGGGAGTACTGTCAGCTCACACTACCGATGACCGACTTATTGAAAGGTCGTGGACGTAAGTCAAATCAGCCTATCCTTTGGAATAACGATTTGGATATGGCCTTCAGACTTTCGAAAGATAAAGTCAAGGAAGCACCTATCTTAGCATTGCCTGATCCTAGTCGGCCGTATGTTCTTGAAATTGATGCCAATGACTATGCTATCGGGGCTGCTTTATTTCAAGATGGTAGACCGGTTGCTTTTGAAAGTAAAAAGCTAGACGACACTCAATCTCGCTGGCCAACCCTTGAGAAAGAACTTTATGCTGTGATTCATGCTCTCAAGGTTTGGAGACATTATTTATATGGCTCCAAGTTTGTGGTATTGACTGATCATCAGTCAATCGAGTATGCGGATGATTTGAGAGGAAGGAAAGCTCGTTGGGCGGAGTTAATGCAAGATTTTGATTTTGAGATCCGTTATCGGAAAGGGTCCATGAATAGTATTGCAGATGCGCTTAGTCGAGAGGTGAATTCTTTGTCGTTCACCGAGATTTCTACTGACTTATTTCAGTCATTGAGAGGGCTTTGGAGGACTGATAGTTATTTTGGTCCATTTTGGCAGAAGATCCAGGACGGGAGCTCATTGATTGACCAAGACTCGATGACTGAGCAGAGGATTATTTTCCTATGTTAGAATTTGCATATAACAGTACTAAGCATACGAGTACAGGGTTTAGTCCTTTCATTCTTATGTGTGATTTTCAACCTAGATCACCTGTTACAGCTGATTCTCAGGACTTCAGCATGATGCAGCACGTAATTTTTTGCAAGATATGCAGGAAATGTTACAAGTTGCGAAGGAATCTATTAGAAGTGCTCAAGACCGAGACAGGTTTTATTCTAATAGACATCGTTCACCCAGAGAGTTCTCTGAAGGAACGATGGTGTATTTGTGAGTTCCGAAAGATTCCAAGACTTTACGGACAGGTCGATCTCCGAAATTATCCCCTAAATACTGTGGACCATTTCGTGTTACACGACGGATTGGTTCAGCTGCATATGAATTAGATTTGCCTTCTCATGTGAAAGTTCATCCTGTATTTCATGTCAGTAGACTTAAGGAAGTACTGGGTGGAGCAGATTAGTTAGTTACCCCTCAAGAAATTATAGATGTCGAGGACATGACATTTGTTCCGCACACGAACCTGAAAAGATTCTTGAATTTCGTGAACGAAGATTGCGTAATACGCTTATCACGGAATACAAGATCAAGTGGAAGGATCGTGTTGAGGAGGACGCTACATGGGAGACATTGACTACTCTTCAGAGAGATTATCCTGGCTTTTTAGTGAGCTCAGGAGTGAGCTCTTAGAGGAAGGGGAGTATGTCATGTGCATAGTGTGTATTTACCGTGTGCTACACGCACGCAAGACTAGTTTCGAGGCTTGGGGAAGCTTGGAACTAGGCAGGCTGATTGACGAGCTGAGTTAGGGACATGGTTGTCACGGTACGAAAATACGGTATGGTACGATACGATACCGTATGGGAATTTTTGGTACGATATGAAATTTTCGGATACCGTACGATAAAATACGGTTTTTATTTTTTACACTTACAAGCTATGGAGCTTCAAGCTTGAATGTGAGGGAAGGTTGGGAGGGGAGGAGTCTACAGTGCTTGAGAAACCAGTACATGGATATGTGTCTCTCCCGGTTGGATCTCCCGATTGTCTCCAAAAAGAACCTGGATGGGTAATGCAATACCAAAGGTCTCCCAGTGTAGCGTTTATGACTAAGGGACCGTCCTTGCACAAATACGAGGAGTGCATCTAGGGTGATAAGTTTAGGGACTCCTCTCTAGATCAAAATGGCCATGTCCAAATGTTCTCCCTCGTGCATAACTTGAGAATCTAATTGTCTAGCCTACCTATACCAGGGATCCCCAAGTGATGTAGCAAGATTCTCTCATCCTACCAATCAAGTGTACACTACCAGTCTACCTCGCCAGATTTTTTAGGTCTCTCCACAACCCCATATGGAATACTGAGTGGACACGAAAGTATTTTTTAGGTCTCTCCACAACCCCATATGGAATACTGAGTGGACACGAAAGTTGCGAAGTATTGCGAGCATTTGGGATCTTCGTAAAGCAGGGTTTCTATTTTTTTTAGCCAAGGTCGATCACGAGGAGATCCATGGGGATTTGACACCTTGGGAGTAGCTGGTTGGGAAGTCTTGGGCTTGCCACCTTTGTGCTTCATTTCAGCACTTTGCGCACGCGAGAGTGCGTCTTCGAAGGTGGCTGGCCTAAGCATACGCACCTCCCACTGGATTTGTGTGTCAAGGCCATACAGAAATTTTTCTTTCTTTTTCGTATCAGGTAAGCCTAATTGCAAACATAAGGTTGAAATTCTATTGGCAAACTGAAGGACTGGTTGCGCGTTTTTAAGATCTCCCCTGAACTCGTCTTTGAGTCCTCAAGGTAATGGGGCGGTAGAAACCGCTGCTTAAGGTCGCGGACAAACTCGTCCCAAACATAAGCTGCCATACCTAATCTGGTGTGGGCATGAGCCCATTGTGTCCACAAGGAATGGCCTCACCTTCCAAGTACCAATTGGCTAAGATCACTCTGTCAGTATTATTCTTTCTAATTGCGGAAAAGTAAGCTTCAAATTGATGTAACCATGAATAAAGAGTTGTGGGGTCGAGCTTATCATTATACTTACTGAAGTTCATTTTCTTGAGAAAATGATTCGAGGAAGCCGCTGGTATCAATCTTGTGTCCAAAGCTGCAAGGTAACGCTCATGTTCCACGTGTTGCATGGCTTCGTCTTCGCGTTGTTGGATCTCCAATGCACGCATCTGCAACTCAAGCATCGAACTCGACTAGAGTTGTGACTCGTCGAGATGGTCCCTGTGTAGAGGATCTGGAATCTGGGACACTGAAGGAGAGGGAGGAGGAGATGGAAGACGCGGCGCTGGAGAACGGGTGCGCTCTTCCAGAGCCAGTATCTACGCCTTCTGCTCTTCCAACTTGGTACTCTGGTCTACGATTGCTCGCATCATTTGTTGGAACATCTCTGTAACACTCATGCTTGATGCCCTAGCTGGGTTGCTTGGTGCACTTTGGTCCCAAGGTTCTTGGTCTCTCGTCATCGAAGCTCGCCATAGCAGGAAAACGCACTTCCTTTCCGGAGCGCAATCTGACCATCCACTATGTGTGTGGGGGACTTCCGGAGGCTGAAAACCAATCGTCCTTCGAGGGACAGGAGTCACTCCGAAAGGAGTGGTCCACCGGAGTCTGAAAACCAACCACACGAGCGAGAAAAAATTTCTGGTTTCTTGCTGAATCTTTACACTTGAAGTAGGCTCTGGTACCATTGTAACATGCGGAAGCTTCGGGGGAGATTGGTAACTTCAATGCTCAGAAAAACAGCACACTTGTCGCGACGAAATTAACGCACAAAACTGAATGTAGATGTGGAGAAAAATAGAGAGAGAGAGAGGGAGAAGAGGACACAATATTGGGTCCTGAATACCCTCTGTAGGGCCCCCACCACGGATGGTGTATTTGCTTTTATTAGAATGATGCAAAACTGAAATAAAAGATTGAACCTGAACCTTCTTGGCTGAGGAGAATCCTCTGTCCTTGACCTTCAATACTTCACCCCTTCTACATTAGCTTATCCTTGGCTGTCCTGGTCCTTTGATCAGCTTCAGCACTTGGTGAAATATGAGATGAATGACCTGAATATATGCCATGGGTATTTATACCCCTCCAGAGTGTTGGTCGCTGTCTAAAACCTAGGCGGATGTTTATAAATGCCTCACGACCTGAATAAAATCAGCATTAAATGCTAATAATCCTAAGCATCACATAATGGGTGCTGGCCACCATGTGCATGAGGTTCTGGCTGCTGGGCAGCCTGTGTGGGCTGCCCCACACCTGGCCTACAGCCCTCTAGGGGCTGGTTACCCTGTCGGCTGCTTGTCTAGGGGCCCTAGGGCTGGTCTACAGCCCTTCCAGCCCATCCCATGGTTGGTGGGCACAACCAAGGCCTTCCTGGCCCCTATGGGGGTTGTTCTACACCTCCCCCATGCCCACATTTGTCCTTGGGGTAGTTCTATGGGCTGGCCCCTTTCCTATATGCAAACTTTAACTGTCTACATAGTGGTCTGGCATCCGGTATCATACCAGATACACAGAACCACTGACATCATTCCAGAGGGAGACTCACAGCGCGGACTGGGATTGTTTCATGTGCATGACGATGCACACCTGACCTCGGACGACCGGAGTGGGACCTTGGTTGACTCGTCTTGGACTGGGCTCACATGGGACCAAATTTCCACCCTAGGACTTGCACCTTCTGTACAGATATGTCTAGGTGGCATCCAAGTGCGGGATGCACGTGACACACAACACTTTAACAAATCCAACATAGCTGAATTCGCAGCTTCACTATGACCATCTGTTTGTGGGTGATAGGTGGATGAGAACTCAAGCTTAGTGCCCATGTTGTCAAATAGAGCCCTCCAAAAGAGGCTCGTAGTCTTGGGATCTCGATCCCCAACGATGGACTTTGGCATACCATGATGCTTAAATATCTGAGCAAGAAAAAAGCTTCACCATATGATTAGCTTTAATGGTTTTCTTGACTGGCAAGAATTGAGCTTGCTTGCTAAACCTGTCCACTATGGTCCAAATAGCATCATTGCCATGCGGGGATCTAGGCAAGTCCATAATGAAGTCCATAGTAATGCTTTCCCATGGCTGCGAGGGAATAGGCAAAGGCTGAGGTAAACCTGGAGGCGTTTGCCTATCAAATTTCACCTTCTGGAAAGTAATACATGCACGTACATAAGCCTCAATGTCTTTACGCATGCATGGCCAAAAGAAATATCTCTCTTATCATGCGTGTCGTAGGTAAAATACCTCTATGACCAGCATAAGGTGGAGCGTGACATTCCTCCATAACCTTTGGATGCATATCCTTCACCACACATGTCACGTGCATCCCGCACTTGGATGCCACGTAGACATTTCTGTACAGAAGGTGCAGGACCTGGGATGGTGAACTGGTTCCATGTGAGCCCAGTCCGGGACGAGTTAGCCAGGGATCCATCTCAGTCGTCCGAGGTCAGGTGTGCATTGTCCTGCACATGAGTCCAAGGTCAGGTGTGCACTGTCTTGCACATGAAACAGTGCCAGTCCGCGCTGTGAGTCTCCCTCTAGAATGATGTCAGTGATTCTGTGTATTTGGTATGGTACCGGATGCCAGATCACTGAGTAGTTAGTGTTTAGAACAAGGGGCCAGCCCATAGGGCTACCCCGGATCTTAGTGTGGGCATGGGAATGGTGTGGAACCACCCCCATGAGGGCCAGGAAGGCCCAGGCTGAACCCACCAGCCATGGAGGGGCTGTAGGACAGCCCTAGGGCAAGAATAAGGCAGATTCTAGGAGTTTACAGCCTTTACATAGTTGTAGGGCAAGTATGGGGCAGCCCATACAGGCTGCCTAGCCCTTGGAATGTGGGCAAAGGCTGTGCCTAGCACTCTGGAAGCAGGCGCTTCACCTCCCAGCCAGTTAGGAATAATGCGCAGCATTTTATGGATTTAATTCAGCATTTATTGCTGTATTTTCAGCAGTCGTGGGACATTTAAGGCTGGCGGCCTAGGTTTATGCTGGCCGACTGCTCATGATTGGGTAGTATAAATAGCATTGCCCACAATCCCATTCATTCATCTCATCATTCACCAAGAGCTCAAGCAAATCAAGGGCTAGACAAGCCAAGGGAGTTGCTAAGCAAAGGGGTGGAGTACTGAAGGTCAAGGGCAGGGATTTCCCAGCCAAGAAAGATCAAGAATTCTGTATTTTCTTTTCAGATTCACATCATTCTAATAAAGCAAATATACCATCCGTGGTGGGGGCCATACAGAGGGTAATTGGGACCCAATACTCTGTCCTCTCCATCTCTCATGATGATTCATAGTTGTATCCAGACACATGCACACTTTTTCTTTTCTTTCTTTTCTTCCGATGACCGGAAGAACACAGTTGTATTATTTTTTTGTCTCATAGGCCGACTTTGGCCTCTCGTAGACGTTAATATATCTTTCTTTCTTTCTTTCTTCTCTCTCTCTCTCTCTCTCTCTCTCTCTCTCTCTCTCTCTCTCTCTATTTTCTACACATCTCCTTTCAGTTTGTGCGTTAATTTCCGTCGCGAAAAGAGTGCTGAATTCTGAGTATTGAAGTTACCGATTCTCCTCTGAGTCTTCCGCATGTTACAGTGGTATCAGAGCCTACTTCAAGTTTTCGGAGTGACTCCTGTCCGTTGAAGGACGGTTGGTTTTTAGCCTCTGGAAGCCTCCGGACGTCTCCCACACAGATAGTGGATGGTCAAATTGCGTTCTGGAAAAAAAGTGCATTTTCCTGCTATAGCGAGCTTCGACGACGAGAGAGATCAAGAACCATGGGACTAGAGTGCACCAGGCAGCCCAGCTAGGGCACCAGGCTTGAGTGTCACAGACATGTTCCAGCAGATGATGCGAGCAATCACAGAACAGACAGCCAAGTTGGATGAGCAGAAGGCGCAGATCTTGGCTCTGGAGGAGCGTACCCGCTCTCCAGCGTCGCGTTTTCCATCTCCTCCTCCCTCTCCTTCCGTATCCTAGATACCAAATCCTCGACTCAGGAACCCTCTCACAAGGTCACAACCGCAACCAAGCTCTTTGCTTGAGTTGCAGATGCGTGCATTGGAGATCCGACAACGAGAAGACGAAGCCATGCGACGCGTGGAACATGAGCGTTACCTCAAAGCATTGGACGCCAGATTGACACCGGCGGCGCCCTCGAATCATTTTTCTGAGAAAATGAACTTCAGTAAGTATAATGGTAAACTCGATCCCACAACTCTCTATTCATGGTTACATCAATTTGAAGCTTACTTTGCCGCAGTTAGGAAAACAGATACTGACAGAGTGATCTTAGCCAGTTGGTACTTGGAAGGTGAGGCCATTCCTTGGTGGACTCAGTGGGCTCATGCCCACACCAAAGCAGGTATGGCAGCTTATGTGTGGGACGAGTTTGTCCGCGACCTTAAGCAGCGGTTTCTACCGCCCCACTACCTTGAGCGACTCGAAGACGAGTTCAGGGGAGCGCGTCAGAATGCGCAACCAGTCCTTCAGTTTGCCAATAGAATTTCGACTTTATGTCTGCAATTAGGCTTATTTGATATGGACAAGAAAGGGCAGTTTTTGTATGGCCTTGACACGCAAATCCAATGGGAGATGCGTATGTTTAGGCCAGCCACTTTTGAAGACGCACTCTCGCTTGCGTAGAGTGCAGAAATGAAACACAATGGTGGCAAGCCCAAGACTTCCCAGCTGGCTTCTCCCAGGGCTACCGTCTCGGGGGGCAAAAGCCAGAACCAAACGGGGTCTTCCCCAGGTCAGAGCCCGAGAGCCTCTGGCTCCAAGAACTCGAACAGTGCGTCTAAGCTTACTCTAGACCAGAAAGCGGAGGCAGGCAAGACAGGTGGCAAGTTGAGTGCTGAGGAGCTTTCTCAGTACAAGAAGGAGAGTAGATGTTTCTTTTGTCATATAAAAGGACATACTTCTCGGGATTGTCCGAAGAAGCCTCCAAAGCCCGCCGCCGCCGCCTCCACAGCTTCCGTGGTGAGCTTAGCTCCCACACAGACCCCAGCGGCTACCCCTAGTTCTTCAAACCCCGGTGCTTCAGTTGGAGCAATTATTAGCCGGGAGCTCGAAGATAAGCAGAAGGGTGCCCATGACCAAGAGTATGAGCGCAATGAATTGCTAGGAGGATGTGGTCACGGAACATGCCGCTAGGCATGCCCGTTTCGAGCTGACTTCGGTGGACAAACAGGTTGAGGGTTTTAGCACAGGCATGACAACGAGCGTCAAGTATGAAGCTCTAGGTGCTAAGTTAGTGATTCAGGGCATAGAGTTTGTGCGTGACTTTATGGTTGTCCCTCTTGTAGGAGCAGACATAATTTTGGGTATTCAGTGGTTTCACAAGTTTCTGCCTGATGTCAAGTGGAACAAGCACACGTTCCAGATCAATCGGAATGTGTCGAAACGCACTGGTGACCATTAAGTGTGAGCCAGGAATTCCGAACTTTCCGCTCATAAGCCACTTGCAGGCTGAGCGAGCAGTCCGGAAAGGCGCACAGTGTGCGATGATTTACCAACCCCAACCTGGCATCCCAAATACCTAGGAGTGCATCCTCTATTGATCCAAGTAAAACGAAGCTCTACAGCCCAAGCAATTCTCGGTGAGTCACTAATCCAAAAACCAACAGATTTGTGCCAATTAATGAGTGTCCTTGTTGCCAAACAAAACTCTTCCAGTGCTTCCAGGAAGGAACATAAGCATATGTGTGAGGCCTCCAAGAACATTGCTGTGTCATCTACTAACTTAGAGTCAACCAGCTCCTCTCGACTACGAAGAGGCAACCTCAATCCAAAAATACCAGCAGTGGAGCGGAGGAAGATGCTCATGGTCTCTGCAACTATGATATATAATAATGGGGCTAAAGGGCAACCTTGCCGTACTGAGTGAGAAATCTGAAACCGCTCTCCTCTATCACCGCAAGCGAGCACACTACTGTGGGCATCACGATACATGCATGAAACTCCCTTGATCCATCTTTGAGAGAAACCCATATGGCTAAGAGTACCCTCAAGGAAGTCCCAATCCACTCTATCATAGGCCTTCACAAAATCCAAGAGCAGAATGGCTAAGGGCTGATTGCTCGCTTTGGCCCATTCCACGGCCTCCCAAAATTAGAAAATGTTATCAAAGATGCTCCTTCTGTGTTAGAATCCATTCTGAGTATCATGAATGACATCCTACAAAATTGGCTGCAATCTGATGCTCACAACCGTAGCAAGAATCTTATATGATGAGTCCCAAGAAAGTGCAAAGTTTTACCGACAAGCTTGTGAAGACCTAGATTACCGAAGGGAACAACGTGAAGAAGAAGCAAGACAAGGAGAAGAGAAGTATTGGAAAGAAATAAAGCAGCTTTTTCCCATGATGAATCGAAGTACTCCAGTGGAACCAAGTGTGGTGAGGTTAGGTCTCTCTCTCCTTCTCTTTTGTGTCTTGCAAAGTTTTGATCGGCGTCAATCAAGCATGTGCTTAACAGTGATCTATATTTAAGTCTCACTCATGTGACATTGCTATCAGAGCATAGGTTCATCCTAGATGGAGTATGTGCATTTTGAATTATGGTATTAGAGCCAATATCTTACACGAAAGGGAGTTGTGGATGTGGTGGTCGTGGGCATGGCTAGGAAGCCATGGATTCTCCGAGGAAGGAAGAAGAAAGCGTGGCTTTTCTTAGTGCACTTGCAAGTTTTGCGGTCCGTTTAGGATCGAAAATAAGATTAGTGATGTTGCATACCGCCTAGAACTTCCTCGAGAAATAATGGTTCATCTTGTCTTTCATGTCAGTAGACTGAAAGCACAGTTATGCGATTCCGACCCGGTTGTTCCTATCCCGGAATTAGTTCGGGAAGAGTGAACTGAGAATATTTTCGAAGACCCTGAAGCGTTTTGGATACCAACGTACTAAGCATTCGAGACGACGTGCTTATGATGAGTACTTGATTAAGTGGAGGGTGAAATCTTAGAGGAAGGCTACGTGGGATTTGTGTAGAATCTCAAAGCCATTTTTCCCCACTTCATAGGTGCAGACTAGCGCAGGGTCAGGTTGGAGGCCGGACATGGGCACCTAGTGGGTAGATATCCCTAACGTGGGAAGAGGCTTATAAGTGGAGGCATAGTTATAAGTAATAATAGGGTTAAAATAAAAGCATTGGGACTAATTATAAATCCCAATGGCCTAATAAGTGAAACTTACGCCCATAAGTTATTACGATTGTTTGGTCTGACACCGTTGAGCATGGCCCACCGAGGATGTTCATCGTGAAACGACACTTGTAGGTGTAGCTTGGTGGTATGGGATGTCACAAAATTCCTTACAGCTTCTATTTTTCTACTGTTCATGTGTGGCATGTGGAGCCTGACATGACATACATGTATGGCTGGTGTAGCCTGACATGGTGTGTCTGTGTGGCATACGGAGCTTGACATGACAGTACATGTATGGCTGGTGTAGCTTGATATGATAGTACATGTGTGGCTTGTGGGGCGTGACATAGTGTACATGTATGGTCCATGGAGCCTGACATGATGAAATTCTTTGGGACTAGCTATTTTGGAAATCTTTTGTAATTATGTTCTGGGAAGGTTCCGGAAGGATCATGAGTCGTGGACATTTTATTGGATACAACTGAGGAGATGGGTGTTTCTTCCAATCTAGCTGCACTCATGTGTGTGCATGACTTTGATTTTATCTTTGGATGACTTGTCTTGTTTGCTTGGACAATGCTTGAGATTTCTACTTGAGTTGTCCATGGGACCGGGGATGCCCGGGCACTCTGTGGACGTGAATGTGCACACGTGTTTGGGACTGACAGGTGGTCTACATGTGTATCCCCAAAAACTCAATTTACAGCTTTATGAGTTCACCACATGCTAATAATTATTGATGTAGGTTCACACTTGACTGGACAACTTATAAGTGAGTACACATTGAGTAGGACTTATTTAATACACGTGGTGGCCAAAACTGGGCACTGGACATTATTTGGGCCTCCTTCAAGTAGGCTCCCCCTTCTGGACCTAAAAAGCACACGTGAGAGCTAAAACTAGCGGAGGAGCTCTAATCTTGAGTAATACTCCAGTTTTATGTTAGGCGCCTACTTTTCCGGATGTATGGGAGCTGGTCGATTGCTTCTACAAGCTATTTACAGCCTTCTATCGTGACAAAAACCTAACAGGTGCATGGGAGCTGTTGGCCGACTTCTCTTGCATGCTCTCCACTGCTGGCCGGCTGATTTACAGCTTGAACAGAGGCTGGACAGAGGATAAAAACAGAGAGGAAGAGCTGGTCGGGGGCATCTAGATAGTTTCTCTTTTGACCGGGGGTTTGCAGGCCTGTGTATAGTTGCTGGTCGCTTTCTTCTGAGGCTACTGAGGGCTGGTTGACTGCTGAAAACAGCCTTTGAAGGCTGGTTGACTTGCTCTATGAGCCAGACAGGAAGAAGACGATGATGTTGAGTTGTCCCGGGCTGATGTGGGAGTGCTATGGGCTGTCCATAGTTGTCTTGCATGTGCTTGATGCTGGGAATGCTCACTTATGCTGAGAATTGTCAGCAAACTTAGTTTATGTTATGTTTTCTTGTTTTCATATTGTATTGGAAGAAACAGGTGTAGCTAGTGGTGGTGAACCTTGGACACCCACAAAGTTGTATTGGAAGCAGACTTCTTTTTGGTAGGGGGTCAGCCCATCTTCTGGCCCCTAGTGTGGTGTACTGTGCAGATTTGTCATCTTGTTTTATTTGGCATGCTTATGTGTATTTTCAGATTTCATGATTGATTAGATTTTCCGTGATCAGTTGCCCTTCCGTTTACATTGGTATCAGAGCTTGGCTTTCTACACAGTTGTGCTTAATATATGCTGGATATGGCTGTAAGGAGAGACATGTTTTGAGAGGGAGCAAGATTTTATTGATCTTGTCCTAGAGGGACAAGGGAGTCATGTTCCTAGAGAGAGCAAGACTTTATTGATCTTGTCTTGGATGGATAAGAGAGGCTTGTTCCTAGAAGAAGCAAGAAGCATATCCTAGAGGGGTAAGATTTATTAACCTTGCAAGTGCAAGAGAGGATCCTTCCTAGGAGCAGCAAGACGTAAGAAAAGGTGAGTACAAAGCTTGTTTCTCTAAGTTGAGGACATGATTGAGGCTTGCTTCTACCTTGCTGAAGGACAAGGAGCCATGAGACTCCAACAAGGCAAAAATGCATGCCTTGACAGTGGGGAAGAGGTCCTCCTTTTATTACAAGGACAACTTGTGAGCCATATTTCAGTTGAGGACAGCTGCTTTCAGAGAGGATGTCACCAAACATCATTAAGACTAAGGTATCACAGCCAATGAAAGACCTTAGAGTGAGGATCGTTGTGTGGGTACTCTTGCTTGATTCTTATTAGTTTAGGCCAAAGATTTTATGGATTAAAAAAAAAAAGATGCTTAAAGGGGAGCATTGTGTTCTTACAAATGGCTTGGTGTCAGGTAACACACACTGTGCACTTTCCTTAATGCCTTGGGCCTCTTTCTTGGCACTTCTTTAACACATTGGCCACCTCCTTTCGAGTTCCAATCTCCTCCTGTCCTTAGGGTTTAACAAAGATGTTATTGCTAGCTTGTTTGTTGAGCTTGATTTAATAAGCAATGATATACTGAAGTATGGTGTTAAGCATTGAGTTAGCCTCTGTTGGTTATTGAACACTAGAGCCTTCACTTTGTAAGAAGTTGTTTATGAAAGTAAGAATCAGTTGTTTTTTGACTGAGAGAATGCTTGGACCTAAGCAGAATCAGTTGTTTTTTGACAGAGAGAATGCTTGGACGTAAGCTATCATTCCATTCATAGGCAAGCGCATCAAACTCTCACTGGATTAGTTTTAAGGCAAGCTTGATTGCTATGGTTCTTAATACACATCAGAGCAGATTTTTCTTTGATTCAGGTAATAATCGAAGAGGGCAGAGTTCTCATTGATTCGGGTAATAATCTAAGAGGGCAGAGTTCTCTTTGATTCGGGTAATAATCTAAGAGTTTTCTTCAAAGGGAACAAGCGAAATCTTGACATCTATCTGCCTTCTATCCCCTTAGAAGCTAGTGGGAATGCAGAAGTCCATATAGCGGCAAGGTATTGAGAATGGAAGCAGGAAGAATCAGTGCTAATCAGGAGCTTGGACTAGCTGCATATCAAGGGAGAATGGTTGCGGAGGTTTTGACTTGTGTTAACAATTTACATAACAGATGCGATACGATTGAAGACGGGACTGCTATTTTGGGATGTGCAGCATTTTGCTCTGGTCTTCATAGCACAGATAGTGGGTCACACAGTTTACTTGAAGGTTATTCATATCCTGATAGATTGGTGAGTGCTGTGGGGGGTCAAAGTTTTCTTGAAATAATAGAAAGTTCTCAAGCTGGCAGCAGCCAGTACCACAGCCAGTACCAGACACTGAATACATCCAGCCAAAAGCTTCCTTTGGAATTTGATAGAAAGCGCCGCAGAAAGGGGACACATGGGGTCCTGGAAGTAGAGAATTCAAAGAAGAGGAGAAAGACAGCACATACAGAGAGGATCTCGAATGCCATAGATGAATCTCAAACATTAGTTAACATGTCAGAAAATGCAGTAAATGTCCCTGCTCAGTGGCAAGGGGAAGCAGAAAAAGCAAGAATAAAGAGGCTCAGAAAAAAAAAAGATGCTCTAATTGTAGTCAAGTCGGTAGAACCGAGTCTACTCTCTAGGGCAGCACCATCAAGTTTTGTGGATGAAGGCATTGACACAGAAGCAGCAGCTCTTGAATGGGAGCAGTGTGTCTCACTATTGAAGAGCTACGGTATCCTGAGGAACCCCGAGTTTATTACTACTCAGACCTTGCCTCATTGTGTAACCCATCCTGGGTATGTTGGGGATGGATTGTTGTCAAAGTTGTGCAAAACATGCGGAACACCTGAAGATCCGAACAACACTGTCATCTGTGATGACTGTCAAGAGGCTTTCCACCTGTCTTGCTGCCTCCCCCGTATGAGCGTTAAGTATTTCAAACGAGAAGACTACTGGTTCTGCGTCTCGTGCAAAAAACAGAAGAAGAAGATGGGCTCAAAGTTGACAGAAGAAAGCTCATCTAAAGGCAACCGTAGCTCCATAGGGTTTTCATGTCACATTTCAAAAACACGATTGGGCCCTGCGCATCAGGCTGATGTCCCCTTGTGGCAAGGGAGGGTTGAGGGGGATGATCTGGAACGGCGGTAAGACCCTTGGCACATTTCTATCTTGTTTCAATTTTTAATAAATAGGCATGATTTTTTTAAACACACTCATATACACAAGTGTTGATTCCTGTGGCTCTATAATAGTGCTGTAGGCTATATAGGTATGGAAATACCCCTCTTACAAGAGCAAAAAGATGCAGAGAAGGACCACCTATTAAAAACATTTGAAGATGTAAGGTTTTGTGACAAGTAGCTTACTGTAGACATATCTTTTAAGCGAGCTTGTCCATTTTTCCCTTCTTTATTTTGGGTTTCGATGTTTTCTTTTTCTTTTTCTGCAGAAAGTTCAATCACTATGCTGGTTACCTGCTGAAAGGCTTCCAAATGGAACATTAGAAAATTGGCTCAAGTGTAATAATGTTGTTGTGGGAGCCTTCAAAGACTCGGATGCTCGAAAACACAACCAAGTGGTTTGTGGAAAATGGCGAAGGTATTTTTATGATGCACATAGACAAAAAAGAAAAAAGAAAAAAGAAAAAAGAAAAGATGAAGACGAATACAAGTAATAAATAAATAAACAAGAAAATATAGATATAGGCATAGATATAATTATAAATATATGTTTATAGATAGACACATAGATACATCTGCACATGCATATGTTTGTCTATGCACTCTTGCATTTGGAGCTTAACTAGTTCATTGCTGTATGTTGAATGTTTTATGCTTATGATGCTTCAGTGAAGTCTACACGTAGAAAAGATTAAGTTGTTCGATCTTATTCCCTGAATTTGAATACTTTGCTTATCTAGGACTGTTGCTTGTAGGGCCCCTCTCTATGTTGAGCAATCCGATGATTGGGAATGCTTTTGTGCCATACAGTGGGATCCTCTTCATGCTGATTGTGCTATACCGCAAGTAAGTGTCTAACCTGTCCGTTCCAATTGTAGCATGTACATCAAAGCAAAGCCAACTCTACTTGGGAGGTTTCTAAAATGCTCTATACAACTATCAAGTTTGTTGTTTTTTTTCAAGATTTTTAATGGTGTGTATGAACCTAGTTGTAAGGATGGGTTTTCAGGTGAGTTTTCTCCTCCTTTTTTGGGTGGGTGTGTGTGTGTGTGTGTGTGTGTGTGTGTGTGAATGGGAGCCAGGAGGGAAGATATGCACACCGGCATGTAGTGGGATCTACATCTAGTGATGACAACCTGCAATGCTGGGTTGAGGACAGGTCAAAGCATTGCAGCATGCTGTTTCTAGACTGTGTGCTGTTAGTGGGTGTCTGGCTTTGGGTTTGACGGGTTTGGTCTTAACTACAGCTTCAGTCTTGACTTAATTAATAGATTGAAGTAGAAAGATTGAGATCTAGAGCTCCCCGTGCGCTGTGCCTCTTTCCTCCATCCAGCCCTCCTCCAGCTTGCTCCCTCATGCTGTGCCTCCTCCCGCTTCCCTCCTGCCTGCCTTGGTGATGCTCTGCATGTGGATGTACATGCATCGCAGTCTCTTTGCAGTGGTGACCATGTTCCATCCCCTGTAGTAGTTTCTGCCCCTTACTTGCACAGTTCAAACATTTGAGAGGTGCCAGAGATATGAAACTAGGTCAGGTGCCAGATGTCTCATGGAATGTGCGGGTCTTGGTGGTATTCTTCCTTGCTGCCGGAAGCAGTTCATTTAGGAAGCAGCTTCAGTCTGCAGTCATGGAAGGTCCTATGGACATCGTGCTATTGTACAGACTTGCTTGTGGTTAGATATGGGAAGATCTTATCTTAGCACACCTTCTGGTCAGGTGCTGATGGGACCGAAGGTGGTGTATGTATATCGGTCATTATGCCTTCCAGAGCATAGTGGGTCATTCTTATGCAGGATGGGATGAAACTTGGCATTTTGAATGTGTATGCCCCTAATTTTAGAGGGGAGATGATATCTTATGCCATCACGGACTCGCTCCCTCAAGTAGACCATCGAATTGTTGGAGGGGACTTCAACATGGTTGAGCAACTTGCTACCAAAAAAGGGAGACATGACGGCATTGTTCACCCATTAGAGAGGGCAACTTTTGAAAGATTTATTCAGTCCCTACATGGTAGGGAGAGAATTAATCTTTATTCTCTCCCTACATGGTATGGATGTCATCCTCCAACCAACAGTCCCTACATGGTAGGGACTGTTGGTTGGAGGATGACATCCATAGGACTCGCTCCTCTTCTCCTAGACCAATCGAAGGACAGAGCTGGTTATGCACTCATAATGCCTGGCACCTCAAAATAAGACCATTGCGGTTGTACTATGCATCAGAGATCCAGGGAGTCAGAGTTCTCCCTGTGTGCGTACTGCCTACTCTTTTTACTCAGATGTAGAGCTTTCACGAAAGGTAGTGGATGTTGTAACCCCATTTAGATACTCTTTGCCACATACGAGAGTGAAGAATAAGTGTCATACAAAGGCACTATAAAAGTTGTAACAGTTATGAGAAATCTAGCCACACACAAACTCATTTAGTTAAGTAAAGAGTTTTGGGTGTCCAAGTGTGAATAATGGCCAATTGTATATAAGGCATTATCTCATAATGAATGGACACAATCCCCCTTTGTGATAAATGTATTCTCTAGTTTTCTACTTGCTCTTGGGGTGTGTGGAGAGAGAGAGAGAAAGAAAAGAAAGAAAGTTGTATTAACGTCTTCGAAAGGCAAAAATGACCTATGAGGCCAAAATCTTACATCATGTCCATGGAATACATCAGCATGGTATTGAAAGTAAGACTAAAAGAAAATATCTGTGAAAAAAACAAAGAGCCTTAGGCTCTCGCATCAGCCAAGAATATCTCGCATAGGGCGGTGCAACATGGTACCCAATGTAGTGAGGCTGAAAGGGCAGGGAAAATGGTACGGTGATGGGAAATGATGGCTCTTATCTTCCTGAGGTGACGTGAGCATGGGTGGCGGCCACTATGTCGGGATCATCGGGCTTTGCATAGCTCGGTGGCTCTGTCTAATGCCACTCCTCTCGACCGGGCTCTTGCATCAGCCTGGAGGTCGGGGGGAGTGGGTGGATCTACTCTCGGGGATCTAGCCTAGAAGAAGTCAGGGAGAACTCTGTGTTGGTCCTCGGGTGGGTGCAGCTGATCTGGGCTGCAGTAGGGATTCCCTGTGTCTACGGAGCGTATCTCTGGTCTGGAAAATCCATGATCCTAGAGAGTGGTCCAAATCCCTCTTGAAGGAGGCAGTGGAACCTCCCCTTGATCTCATAGTATATTGGGCATCTGCATATATAATGAGCCTCTGTATGGCAAAGCTGGCATGTCTTGTCCTCTAGTGCAGTTGCTCTTGGCCCATATCTAGCTGTCTCCACTCTCAATTGGTGGGATGAGGTGTGGATCTGTCCAATCGCACACTGCACCTCGAATGAGAGATGCGTATCCATGTAGGTCGGGTGTATGATGAAGCCGTCCTCTGTCATGTGAAGAAGATGGTCTTTGTAGAAAGCCATCTTCGTCCCTAGGGGTTGGAAGGGTGGATGCCAGGTCCTTTGAGTATCCAATCTCACAATGTCCTTCCTGATCACCCTGTTCAGTTCTGTGCGGCTGAGAGAAAAGGAGGGGGCCTCTATGCTGTAATGAAACGGTGGGAGTGCCCCCATCTGCATGCCATGCATACCAAACCAAGTGCTCACTTGTGCATACCAACACTGCGTGTCTCCATCAAGTGCCAGCTGTTTGGAGGACTCTAGGGCAAGCCGGGGCTATCTATCTAGTGGGAGCTCCCATAATATGTGCTAGTATTTCACTGTCTGGAAAAGAGCCTCTGTCACGATAGGGGTAGCCCCCATCTCCGCTCGCATAATCTCATGAGGCACTGAAGGCTTACTCTTGATCTTGTGCGAGAGCATCATCACTAGTGGCCTCTCCATCGGCTTCCACCCATCATATACCTCTCTTGTATCTCTTAGAGGTGACTCCCTTCTCCATCCCCTCGTGTGGTACAAACTGGGACCCCAAATGGGAGCTCCATACAATAATGCAGGTGTGACTAATTTGTTGAACAGCCAGAGCTTCATCCTTGGCTCATGAAACTGTATCTGTGAGCCTCTCAAGTGAGTCCAGAGCTGCATACCCTTGCATCAATCTGATTTCGGCTGCCTTCCGCATAGAGAACCAAGGCCCAGAAAAAGTGATTGCAAGAGGGCCACATACACCAGGGGCTGCCCACTAGATGTACACTGAGGTGCGGATCTGCCTACCCATTGTGGGGATGTGTTAAAGATCATAACCTTGGTCTTCCCAAGGTTCACCGTGAGGTCTCGATCCTTGCAAAAAGCCCGTAATGCATCCAAGTGCCTATGAGCCCCTCAGGTGAATCAAAGATAAGACAATGTCATCTGCATACAATAAGATAGGTGTGAAGACTTTTGCCAATTGTGCTCCTGGTCCTCCCTGTCTATCGATGTAGTTAGATATCTCATCGATCTCAGATGGTGAAGGCGTGGTAAGGTAGGTGGATGAGTGGTATACTAGAGTGTGGCATGTGAGGGAGAAGGCTAGCCACACCAATGGGGCAGGGCGAGATGGTAAAGTTTGAAATGAGCAGTATCAATGAGAGAGATCCCATCAAGTAGTCCATTGTACTGGCTCCATGTTTGAAGGGGTAGCAGGTGAAGGAGCTGGAACCAGGCCACAGGGCTAGGCCATTGTAAATGACTAGTCCATGTGCAGGTCACCATGTCCTGTGATGTCTGCTCCAGATCGGTGCCCATAATGTCTATCTCCTGATATATGGGATCATCTATCTCGAAGAGGGGTGCTTGTGCACTGGCAGTACGGGCATTGAAGTCTCCAGCAAGGAGGATATCCCCTGGTTTTGAGAATCTCATAATATCATCATATAGTGGCAGGTATGGGGACTCCCCACTAGTGGCATATTTGGATGTAGATGGTGCAAAGTAGCAGACCGCAAGGTAGGTGCTACAGGCTTTCGGTGTACTGATCCTCTCCCATATGAATTGTGCATCCTCATCCCGTCTGATCACCTGTATCACATGCTGTAGCTCCTCGTAGAGTATGGCCACTCCCCCCGAGCCTCTAGTGCCTCCTATTGTACGGGATTGTGGACGGACTCCCATCTATATCCCCTCACCTCAGGTAGCCGGCTTCTCTGGCACTGGTGTGTCTGTGTAAAGGATCATGTCATGCCCTCTAAATGTGTCCTCAAACAAACCTGCATCTGTCCACAGAGCTCCATCGCAGTTCCAGACCGCAATCTCTAGTGTGGTCCCACAGGTCACGCACCGTCATGTAGAGCGCCGCTTCTTGATAATCACCCACCCATCTCTGTATACTGCCCACTTCCTGGATTTCCCGGGCCTCCATCACTTGTACCATTCCCGCCCGTCTGTGCTCCACCTGCATGGGTGTGAGGTCATCTCCTAGGTAGATCTTGGTTCCTTTCAGTGTGGCCCTCTTTTGCAAGAGGGCTGTGCATGTTTTTCCATCTTTAATTTGTTTGCATAAGGCTTCACCATCCTCCATTGGTGAGCCTTCTACCTTCAGCCTTGTGATCCTCACATTGAGGGCTTTCTGCTTGTGGCGCTTGTCCTCCTCAAGCATGGCTGTCATGATAGTGTGGTGTTGGGGGTTGGGGCTGATTTTTGCTTCTTGACAACCTCTGTCCATTCCTACCCCACCTCCTGTTTGATGACATCTTCCCATCTCTTCCGAGTTCCTTGTGTTCACGAGGCGTTAGTGGAGTTGGTTTCTGAAGCCTTCAACCTCTGAAAGTAGAGACGGGCTGATTTACCCCTCTTCCTTTTTAAGATCTTGAATTGCTTCCGTGAATTTCTGGGCCTCTTCTTTATGCTCTTGGGAGGCTTGTTTGAGAGCTGAAATCTCTCGCTCAAGGGTTTCCACGTGCTTGCCATGTTGTTCCCTGATCTTTGCCCTCTCCTCTTGGAGCTCAGTTGTCTCTTTTTCCCGTTGGTCATCCTGGAACACCAAGATGTCCTTGATGGTCTTTAGCACATCTTTGGTAAGTTTTCCCTGGCTGTTGGGTTCTGAACTGGCGTTTGCTTGGGCGTCCAGCTTGTCCATCGCTTTCTTTAAATCTCCCTGTAATCCCTCCCATTTGTTGGACCAAGTCATGATCTTGTGTGTCCTTCGTCTGTGCAATGCACAAAGTTGAGGGGGGGAGGCCTTTCACATTTTGCAGCTCAAAGAGAATCCCCTTGGAGCCGATAGGGGTTGCCGTGTTGCCTTGGAGAGAGAGAGAGAGAGAGAGAGAGAGAGAGAGAGAGAAGATATATTAACGTCTATGGAAGGCCAGATTGGCCTATGAGACAAATCTGTATACAACAACTCCATGTCCTGAGTATCATGGAAAGAAAAACTGAGTATCATGAGAGATCGTATTAACGTCTACTAGAGGCCAAATTGGCCTATGAGACAAAACAAATGCACAAAATGTATCCATATCCTATGAATGTCATGGATAAGAAAAAAAAAGTTACAGTGAATATAAAAGTATAAAAAGAGAGAGAGAGAGAGAGAAAGAAAGAAAGAAAGATTTTATTAACGTCTTCCAAAAGACCGAACTCGGCCTATGAGACAAATCGGAGTACCTGTATGGGGTATCCTCTGTCATCCCAACAAAATGAAAAAGTATTGAATAAAAAAGCTGAATCTGGGTGTGCAGGGGATGGAGCTCTACTACTAGGAGAATGCAAAGCTATATGCATGGAGTATACAATCATGATATGCAACCTAGCTAGCTCCATCCTGTACCATACTGGGGGTATAAAATGGTATACATCAGTGAAGGGGGTGTCCACAGCTCCGTGAAGCACATGCCTGGGTGTGCTCTGAAGCGAGCCAGTCGCTCCGCACCCTCTCTGTGAAACTGAGCTCTGATCTCTGTCATCTCTCTCTGGTATACGCGTGGTGTCCGAAAGCCAGGTGTCCTCTGTCTCCTGCGGGCTCTAAGTGTCTCTGCTCTCTGGAGAGTAATTTCCTGCCGTGTAGGGGCTGGGAGGGGGATGGATCTCTGAAAAAATGTAGTAATCTGTGTCTGTCGCCCCCCCTCTGGAGCTGACTGAGCCTGTAATAATGTCTCTCTGTGGCGCTGTATGTCTAGAATGTATCTCCCCGGTATGCGCTGGTCTGCTGCCTCAAAGATCTGGCGTAGGGAATGTGGCTCTCTGAATAAAATGGGATATCTCTCTCTGATGGCTGTATATGCTCTGCATCTGCATACATAATGCTCCTCACTTTCCACCTCCTCTCTGCACAATCTGCATACCCTCTCCTCTCGGGGGATCCGTGCTGCTCTGCCAGTCTCAATCTCCAATCGGTGTGATGAAACTCTGAGCTGACCAATAGCCACTCGGGAGCTGTGTGGTAAAAAGCCCTTCATGTATCTAGGCCTCTCTATAAATCCATCATCAGTGATACTCATGAAGTGATCTCTGTAGTAAAGCATCTTCGGTGGAAGAGGCGGTGTAGGCGATATCCATGTCTCTCGTGTATAGAGCTGCCATAGATCTTGTCTCAATACTATGTTCCTCTCACTATGAGAGAGACGGATATGTGGTGTATCCCTGTCATACTGGAATGGTGGTAGATGATCCATGTCTAGGCCATGCTGTGAGAACCAATGTGTGACCTGTGCATACCATGATCCTCTGTCTCCTGCCTCAGCCAACCGTCTAGATGCCTCAAAAGCTCTGTATGATAATCTGTCCTGTGGCATCTCTCTGAATCTGTCTAGCAGGCATATAGTCTGAAATATGGCCTCTACCATCATAGGAGGCGCAGCAAACTCTGCTCAGATAATGTCATGAGGTACTGACGGTTTGCTGCGTATCATGCGTGCCATCATGAGGGCATGTGGTCTCTCTATCTGTGTCCACCAATGAGAGAGAGAGAGAGAGACATAAATGAAATGAAATGAACTGTTATACTAACGTCTTCAAAAGGCCAAAGTGACGTATGAGACCAAAGTTACAACCATGTGACATTTGATACACTGTCTGGAAAAGAAAAGAAAGAACTGAAGGTAAGTATCTAGCCCTACAATACATCAGTGGGGAGCATACGGAAGCAGCAACTAGGGAGAGTGGGAAGCTAATGCTACTAGTCAAAATGGGGTACATGAGTACATGGATACATGAATACATGAATATGGGGGAGTACAAAAGTGACAGGGAGTGGTAATCATCCTAGGAGCTCTAGCATGGGTCTCTGTCGGATGGCGTGGATATCTGCCATAGTGAGATGCCTGGTCGGACGAGCCCGATGCCTCGCAATGATGCTGTGAATCCTCCGGTGTAGGCACCGTCTCCGATGTGAGGATCTGTGAACCCTCGGGCGTTTGGATTTGCCCAACTGGATAGCTCTCTCAACTAGAGTTCCACGGGGTGCCTATTGTGCTGGGCTGTTGGCTGTGTGTCCTCCCGGGTAGTCTCTCTAAAGAAGTCAGTAATCTGTCTCTGTGTGGACTCCCTGCCAGTCGGGCGTCTGCTCTTGATAATGGACTCTCTGAGCTTGCAGATCTCCAGGAGATAAAAACCCAAGCATCTCTGATAACAATAGTCCATGACTCTAGCCAGTGGTCCAAATCCCTCTCTGAAAAGGCAATGGTAGCGCCCTCGAATCTCATAATATGCTGTGCAGCGACAGATGTCGTGCTCCTCTGTCTCTGGCTCTATCCAACAAATCTGACAAATCCTGTCCCCTGGAGGTATGCCTCTAAATCTGCCTGTCTCTATCTCTAACTGATGTGAAGAGGTGCGGATCTGCCCAATGGCGCACCTCAATCCATGAGACAGATGGGTATCCATGTAGCTCGGTCTAAGTATAAAGCCATCCTCAGTGGTGCGGAGAAGATGGTCTCTATAGAAAGCCATCTTCGTCCCCAACTCCTGTGAGGGCTCTAGCCATGTCAGTGTCCAAATGAATGAGGTCCTGTCTGATGACTCTACTAATCTCAGAATGTGTCAAGGTGAGAGAGGGTGCCTCCAGAGAGTACTGGAAGGGTGGAAGTCTGTCTAAACTGAACCCATGGAGCTCAAACCAGGATGCTATCTGCACATACCAACATGAAGTGTCTCCCTCCATGGCTAGCTGATGAGAGGACTCTAAAGCAAGTCGTGCATACCGGTGTCGGGGAAGCTCCGAGGTGCTATGAATGAAGGACACTGATCTGGCAAGAGCCTCGACTACGATCGGTGGTGCTCCCATCTCGGCTGTGATAATCTCATGGGGTACCGAGGCCTTAGCTTGAATCATCGTGGAGATCATGGACACAAGTGGTCTCTCCATCGATCTCCATCCATCGTATGTGCGTCTTGATCGACTGTGACGATCTAGGGTAGGCTCCCAGATCTGTACTCCATATAGCATCGTCGATGTGACTAGCGTGTCAAAAAGCCACAGCTTAGTGCATGGCTCCTGAAATTGTACCTGTGAGCACATCCTCTCTAGACCTCCTAGTGCTGCATATCCTCTAGTCAGTTTGGCCTCTGTTGTCCCCCTCATGGAAAATGTGGACCTAGTGAAGCGGGCGGTGGGCGGTGCCCGGGGCACTAGGGCCTTTGACACACTTGTTGATACCATCAATGCATATTAAAACATTTAAACATAGCCACAACCTTAACACATATCCATCATCACTTTGCATAAAACATAAAAGCGATGAAACATCCACAAATGCTGAAAATGGAGCTTGCACATGTGACACCACATAGAGGCCGGAATGGGCCGACGCCCCCCCCCCCCCCCCCGTTGGAGTATTTTATTACCCAAGGAGAATAATATCATGTACAAGCTTTGAGAGCCTTACTCTCCCCACGGGAGATGCCGGATTATCCATATACAAATTCCATAACACAGCCCAACACGAGGCAACCAAGCCGGAACATAGGCTGTAGAAATGCCGAGCCAACAACACAATCCATATACCTCCGTGTGGGTATTGATTCTTCCCCAAAAAACCATGGGTCTTCATGCAATAGAGCTGGTACAGCAAGTACAACTCTCCATTCAGCCGATACAGTAGGTACAATGGCTGGTACAGCCGGTACAATGGTTGGTACAGTAGGTACAGTGGCTGGTACAGCCGGTACAATGGGTGGTACAAGTACAAGGATTGGTACAGCCAGTACAATGGCTGGTACAACAGGTACAAAGGCTAGTACAACAAGTACAATGGCTAGAAATCATAATAAATGATTAAATACCCTTGCCTTCAGTATTTCTTCGCGAAGGAAGCCTCCAAAACAGTCCCCAACAGCCGGTATTCTTCATGGGCAACCTTCAAGTGAGAGAGAAAGAGAGTAGCCATCATTAGGGCAGCCTGTAACGGTGGTAGAGGCTAGTGTGCAGCAAGAGAGTGTCACCAATTGGCCGACCATTTGGTCCATCTCCAGTTTTTGTGTCTCGTTCACTTGAGGCCAAGCCGGTGTCTCATGTGAAGAGGCCAGTATTTTTGCTTGACATGGACGGGAGCCAGACTGGTGCCACCCGTGTATGACCTGGACTGTGTTCTATCCATGGGATTGTCACGCCATGGAAGAGCCAGTATTCGTGCCGTGTCTTGCCTATGGGACTGTTACTCCATAGGGAGTCTCGTGCCTGGAACTGTCTTACCTATGGGACTGTCACTCCATAGGAAGACTTGGATTTATGTTTTACGTCGTGCCATTTTTGTGCCCGACAGATATTTTGTACTTGTTCCATGAACGGGAGATATGTCTATGATACTGTTTGCACATGCACTCATGTTTTGCATGTTTTAAATTGTTTTCGCATGACTTGTATTTTTGTGTTTGCCTGCTTGACGTGTTACTTACTGAGCGGGGACGCTTGCCAGTGAGTCGTGAAGTTTACTCTGTCTTCTGACGAGTTTTGTTGCATGTGAACAGGTGGTAAGTGTGGTTTAATAATTTTATTTCTAACCCTTTGTTTTATAAGGTTGAATGTTCACATCCACTTAAAAGTGGGCACCCACATAGGGGCCAAGGTGGGGAGCCACACTTAACTTGTGTGTGTGTGGGGGTGGGTGCATGGTCACCTACCCACACCACCATGGAACTGGCCGCCCACATGCAAACATGGGGAGCCAGCCAACTCGAGTCGTGCAACTCCCTCTCCAACATCTACAAAAGAAGCACCACGACCATCCTTCCTGACACATGATTGTGCGCCTCCATCCCCATCAGGTTTGCTGCGCTCCACCTCTTGCAGACGGCTGTACCTATTCTCACAGGCGGTTGTCTGTCAGGCTGCGCATACTCCTCCTCCAGCAGACGGCTGCACATCAGCTGCGCTTCTGCTCCTCTCAGGCTGCGCATGCTTTACCTTTTCAGCTGACGGCTGCACACAGCAGACGGCTGTGGCCTATGTACGTGGCTGTGCTTATTCTCCAGCAAGCTGCTCTCTGCACTACAAGCAGGGCAGGCTAGGCGACTCCTACAACCAGGCGGCTGCTTCTGCTCTTCTCAGGTGGCTGCATCGCCAGGCGGCAGCAGCCAGGCGGTTACTCCTCTTTAGGCTGCGCCTCATCCACCTCTACAGCCAACGGCTGCACAGCAGGCGGCTGTGTGTCATCTCCAGCAGGTGGCTCCACCTATAGTTGGCGGCTGCGCCTACTCTACTTCCTCCCGTACAGTTTGCTGTATCTACAGCTGGTGGCTGCGCTGCCTCTCATACAGCCCACTGTATATCCATCTAATGCGGCTGCTCCATCTCCTTTTTGCAAGAGGTTGCACTTCCTTTCCATTGGCGGCTACAAGTGGATTTTGCACCTCCTTGGTGGCTACACCTTCTACATAGGTAGCTCCTCCTCCTCTTCGACAGGCTGTTGTGTCTTGGTGTCCTCCACTAGTAGCTGCACACAGGCACACACATCCGGGTATTGGTCTTCCATCTGCAAGCTACAAGTAAGTGAATTTCAGATTTAAGTAAAGAACTTTGTGGTAAATCTGATAAGGGATTCTCTCCACGGCAGCACCCGTTCGGTGCCGGGTAGTCCAAGCTCTTGGAGAACCACGGTCCAAAGGTGCTGAGATCGGGAGAGCCAGGCGTTAGTACGGGAGCGCCTGTTTGTGCGTGGTCCTGGAACACCAGTGGGGCGCTCTCCGCGGAGTCCAGTGAAGGCACAGGACTGTAGAGACTGGACCACTCAAGTGGTCACTCTACTTCGAGCCTCTTGTTTGGTACTGTATTCATTTGTACATGGACATCATCTGGTTCTTTGAATCCATGGAGCATTGTATTTGTTAAATACTCCCAATAATATATCATATATTGAGGGGGGGGGGGTCGGCCCGTTCGGGCCCTAGTGCTGGTGTCCATCTATTTCATTTCATTTCATTTCAAATTCTAGTTGTTATTAAGTTGTCCATTTCAAATTGTGATATTAAGTTGTGCTATTACGCGTGTGGGTGTCCAACGGAGTCTATTCCCACTATATATATATATATATATATATATATATATATATATATATATATATATATATATATATATATATGTCACCAATTGGCCGACCATTTGGTCCATCTCCAGTTTTTGTGTCTCGTTCACTTGAAGCCAGGCCGGTGTCTCATGTGAAGAGGCCAGTATTTTTGCTTGACATGGACGGGAGCCAGACTGGTGCCACCCGTGTGTTAGCAGGAAGGTGTCGTATGGACGGGAGCCAGACTGGTGCCACCCGTGTATGACCTGGACTGTGTTCTATCCATGGGATTGTCACGCCATGGAAGAGCCAGTATTCGTGCCGTGTCTTGCCTATGGGACTGTCACTCCATAGGCAGGCTCGTGCCTGGAACTGTGCCTTATCTATGGGACTGTCACTCCATAGGAAGACCAGGATTTATGTTTTACGTCGTGCCATTTTTGTGCCTGACAGATATTTTGTACTTGTTCCATGAACGGGAGATATGTCCATGATACTGTTTGCACATGCACTCATGTTTTGCATGTTTTAAACTGTTTTCGCATGACTTGTATTTTTGTGTTTGCCTGCTTGACGTGTTACTTACTGAGCGTGGACGCTTGCTAGTGAGTCGTGAAGTTTGCTCTGTCTTCTGACGAGTTTTGTTGCATGTGAACAGGTGGTAAGTGTGGTTTAATAATTTTATTTCTAACCCTTTGTTTTATAAGGTTGAATGTTCACATCCACTTAAAAGTGGGCACCCACATAGGGGCCAAGGTGGGGAGCCACACTTAACTTGTGTGTGTGTGGGGGTGGGTGCATGGTCACCTACCCACACCACCATGGAACTGGCCGCCCACATGCAAACATGGGGAGCCAGCCAACTCTAGTCGTGCAACTCCCTCTCCAACATCTACAAAAGAAGCACCACGACCATCCTTCCTGACACATGATTGTGCGCCTCCATCCCCATCAGGTTTGCTGCGCTCCACCTCTTGCAGACGGCTGTACCTATTCTCACAGGCGGTTGTCTGTCAGGCTGCGCATACTCCTCCTCCAGCAGACGGCTGCACATCAGTTGCGCTTCTGCTCCTCTCAGGCTGCACATGCTTTACCTTTTCAGCTGACGGTTGCACACAGCAGGCGGCTGTGGCCTATGAACGTGGCTGTGCTTATTCTCCAGCAAGCTGCTCTCTGCACTACAAGCAGGGCAGGCTGCAGCCAGGCGACTCCTACAACCAGGTGGTTGCTTCTGCTCTTCTCAGGTGGCTGCATCGCCAAGCGGCAGCAGCCAGGCAGTTACTCCTCTTCAGGCTGCGCCTCATCCACCTCTACAGCCAACGGCTGCACAGCAGGCGGCTGTGTGTCATCTCCAGCAAGTGGCTCCACCTATAGTTGGCGGCTGCGCCTACTCTACTTTCTCCCGTACAGTTTGCTGTACCAACAGTTGGTGGCTGCGCTGCCTCTCATACAGCCCACTGTATATCCATCTCCAGCGGCTGCTCCTCTTCTCCATACAAGCGGCTGTACCGTCTACAAGGTGGTTGCACTTGCTCAGCAGCCAGGTTGTTACACCTCCTATCCATAGACGGCTACCGGTGGCTTTGCACCTTCTTCAGGTGGTTACGCCTCTCACAGCAAGTTGCTCTCCTCAACCTCCTCGACAGGCTGCTGTGTCTCGGTGTCTCTCTTAAGTAGCTGCACACAGACACCTCGGGTATTGGTATTCCATCTGCAAGCTACAAGTAAGTGAATTCAGATTTAAGTAAAGAACTTTGTGATAAATCCGATAAGGAATTCTCTCTACGGCAACACCCGTTCGGTGCCGGGTAGTCCAAGCTCTTGGAGAACCACGGTCCAAAGGTGCTGATATCGGGAGAGCTAGGCGTTAGTATGGGAGCGCCTGTTTGTGCGTGGTCCTGGAACACCAGTGGGGCGCTCTCCGCGGAGTCCAGTGAAGGCACAGGACCGTAGAGACTGGACCACTCAAGTGGTCGCTCTACTTCGGATGTCGACTTCGAGCCTTTTGTTTGGTACTGTATTCATTTGTACATGGATATCATCTGGTTCTTAAAAATATCCCAACTGGTAGACATTCTGTCATAGGCTTTTTGCCAACTCTTGGTATCTGCTCAATTCCAGATGTAATGACGCGAACAGAATTTCCATCGGAGTCGGGCCAAAAATAGCAACTCTCCTAAATTTTAGGAGTGTGGTCCTTTGTATTCTAGGATAATTCCCCATTCCAAAAGCTTGTACTTTCCAAATATTTAGACATCCTGGAGTCCACCAGATCCCTTTCATACTGGTAAATGTCCAGGCTGGTGACATCCTCCCCAGCTTCTTAAAAGTTGTCTGCAACTTTAAGCTTCAAGCCATATATTCAAGATATAATCATGTCCCATCGAGTGGGCGAGACGAGACAGTCTCAAAAATCCAATATAACTGAAGAATCCATGTCCCAAAGATCGGTGAGACTAAATAAGTCTCCATAATACCAATATCAAAATCATGTCCCAAAATAAATGGGCGAGAATTCCATGGAAGATATGCTAGACACAGGCACAAGAGCCAATTGTGTCTCAATCACCAATATCAATGAGATAATCATATGCCAATGAAAATCACCAACCAGGTGCTAAGACACTTAAATAAGTGCCATGCACAAGAAACTAGTGCCTCGCACAGAAACATGTGCTATGCACACAAACTGGTGCCATTCAAGAGCACAAACCATGGTGACAGAAAAGCTGGTTCTCCATAGTTCTAGCAATCCTTTCTTCCAATCCCAATAGTTCCCATGTTCTCCCATACAATCCCAACTCTAATCAACAAGCATGGTGTGGAAACAATGAAACACTCACTCCACAATCGCAACACGAATCCACGTGTATGGTGGAGTGTTGATTGAATTGCCCTCTCACAATCCCAACATGAATCCACATGCATGGTGAGATGAACAATGAAACTCTTGGCCTCTGTATGGGGAGATAGTGATTCTAATATGGCTGAAAAAATAATCCATGTCCCAAGTAAATGGGTGAGACAAAACAGTCCCATAAGTCCAGATATCATAATCATGTCCCAAGTAAATGGACGAGACAAAATAAGTCTCTTGCCAACAAGGCGTCAGTCCACATGACCCTTGGCATAGACATAAGTTCCGTGCCAACGAGGCGTCATGTCCACTTTACCACTTGCACTCCGTGTTGGTACTCTGACCACACACCTTGGATGAGAGGTGGGCTCAAGTAACAAGATAAAACAATCACTCGTAGGCATAGATAGCCTGGTGCTCCATAAGCATTTCTGCTACACATAGTTTATAGGCATTTCGGCCACCAACTCACACTACCCTCTCAAGTGTCCATGTTCCCTTCCATCTGCTCTCTATTGTTCCACCCACACATGGTAGAAACAATCTTCAAGAGAGCACGTAGGACGAGAACACTACACAGGGTATGTTGTGCTTGTCACTACCCTTTGAAGTGCCCATGTTCCCTTCCATCTGCTCTCTATTGTTCCACCCACACATGGTAGAAACAATCTTCAAGAGAGCACGTAGGACAAGAGAACACTACACAAGGTATGTGAACCATGAGTTCCATAAGTCCAATGCATCCCAAATAAAGGGAGCCATAAAGAATAATCCATCCCAATAAAAGGGAGTCATAAACCTGAGGATGGATCCAAATCCCTAGAAAAGAAGACCAGGAATCCATAGACCTGTATACCATAATCCTTGTATACCATAACTCTTACCACCTACTCCGTGCTAACCACACACCTTGGAGTAGAGGTGGACTTTATTCATAAAAGCATCATATCCATGAGATAACCAAAGATTTCTTCTCTATAAACTCGGACATATTCGTCCATAGAAATTGCTTGTGAAGCCCAATATCTATATAAATCTCGTCCAAGAAAGAAATCTCCATAGATATAATCCATCCCAATAAAGGGAGCCATATACAATGTTTCCTTGAAACTATCTCAAGGCAAACAACACCACTTTTCTCCTTGCATGGCTATACAAGGGTTAGTGAACATCAAAAACAATTCATAGCAAAAGCACTAACTTTGCAAACTCAAAGTATACTTAGCTTTTCTTTGCCAAGTTGGTCATGAAGCCAAAAGAAATATCTCGTCACCATATCCTTAAGATATCCTGAGATATATTTCCATATAGCTTGCTTGTAAGCTTGATAATATAATCCACAATATCCATATGGAAAGAGTGCTAAACATGTGCACAGAAAGCCAACTCCACACTTCCAAGATAAAATTTTGTGAATTCATAAATCCTTAGGTCAACAAGTTGTCTGTTGCTCATGCTCTTGCTTCATAAGCTATGAATCGGCTGGCCATGCTTAACAGCAATGATGGTAAGTGTGGTTCCCACTTGAGATCTTTTCTCTTCCTTATTGATAGAAGGAAGCCTCCGCTTCCAAGAAAGCCTATGCTCTGAGACCAATGTAACTCGCGGGCGGTGGGCTGTGCCCAGGGGACTAGGGCCTTTGACACACTTGTTGATACCATCAATGCATATTAAAACATTTAAACATAGCCACAGCCTTAACACATATCCATCATCACTTTGCATAAAACATAAAAGCGATAAAACATCCACAAATGCTGAAAATGGAGCTTGCACACGTGACACCACATAGAGGCCGGAATGGGCCGACCCCCCCCCCCCCCCTCGGAGTATTTTATTACCCAAGGAGAATAATATCATGTACAAGCTTTGAGGGCCTTACTCTCCCCACGGGAGATGCCGGATTATCCATATACAAATGCCATAACACAGCCCAACACGAGGCAACCAAGCCGGAACATAGGTTGTAGAAATGCCGAGCCAACAACATAATCCATATACCTCCGTGTGGGTACTGATTCTTCCCCAAAAAACCATGGGTCTTCATGCAATAGAGCTGGTACAGCAAGTACAACTCTCCATTCAGCTGGTATAGCAGGTACAATGGTTGGTACAGCCGGTACAATGATTGGTACAGTAGGTACAATGGCTGGTACAGTCGGTACAATGGGTGGTACAGCAAGTACAACAAGTACAAGGATTGGTACAGCCAGTACAATGGCTGGTATAGCAGGTACAAAGGCTGGTACAACAAGTACAATGGCTAGAAATCATAATAAATGATTAAATACCCTTGCCTTCAGTATTTCTTCGCGAAGGAAGCCTCCAAAACAGTCCCCAACAGTCGGTATTCTTCATGGGCAGCCTTCAAGTGAGAGAGAAAGAGAGTAGCCATCATTAGGGCAACCTGTAACGGTGGTAGAGGCTAGTGTGCAGCAAGAGAGCCTCTATTAATGAAGAGAGTGTTACTTCATGCATGGTGCAAGTTGAGGAATTTTATCCATGTTAGAAATAATCCCTTGGCTGGAAAGGTGTATGTGATGCTTGTTGGTTATTAGGGTTTAATCACAATGTTAAACAAGAGTGATTAGAAGAGGGGCACGAGCCTTGGGTAGATAGAGCCCACAAATGTTCAAGTGCATAGTGTTACTTCATGCTTGGTGCAAGTTGAGGGATTTTATCTATGTTAGAATTAATCCCTTGGCTAGAAAGGTGAATGTGATGCTTGTTGGTTATTAGGGTTTAATCACAATGTTGAACAAGCAATGCCACATGTCAAACTATGAAGCCAAGCGTCCCTAAGAGGTGTCACCTACATACGGCATTGCTTACATAAGATCCTCTTAAGAGGAGGTTTCCACACACAAAAGAATCCACACACTAGCAGTTGTTCGTGCACACTAGAACCGCTTAATTTAAAGCCTAAGCTTACACATACTAGAGTGCTAGTTTACATAACCACCTAGCACTTCTTTATTTCCACATTAGTCACTAATTAATATTTAACATCCCTTGCCCCCCCCCCCCCCCCCCCACACACACACACACCCCCCCCCAAAAGAAGAAGAAGAAGAAGAAGTGATAATGTGACTAGAAAAGCCCAATCATCATTGGCTAGGTTTGCTTTTTCTTCTGGCTGTTGCTTCTTGTCATTGGAGGTAGAAGTAGTAGAGTTTGTAGAGTCTTCATCATCTTTCAGCTTAGCAAATCTCTTCGGGCACTCTTCGATGTAGTGCCATGGCTTGTGGCAGTAGTGACACTTTTCCTTTCTTCTTCTTGGTGTCACCGTATGATGAGTCCACTTTGCCTTTGTCCTTAGAGAAGGAGGCTTGGTCTTCTCTGCTTGCATCACCTTGGATCTGTTCTTCCTTGTTTGCTCCTCATGTAGAAGTAATCCAACCAGCTCCTCAAAGGATATAGGATTGCCTGGTCCTCATAGAGAGATTCGGATGAGTATGAACATTGAAAACTTTGATAGGTGTTAGGATCCAATCCACGAATGAATTGCTCCGTCTTGGCCTGCGCAGATAGCCCTAACTGCTGTGCTAAAGTAATATCCTTGTGACTTAGGTAAGGAATTAGGAATGGTGGCGATTGATTTCCTGTTATCAACTACCTCATCTATATTCAGCAGTTGTTCTTTTAGGTCCCTTACCTTGGTAAGGTGATCTGCGATGGAATCACCCTCATTCATGTCAAGTTGTCCTAGGTACATGATTGATGCTTCATTTCAGGATTGGAATATGGTCTCGAGGACCACCCAGGTAACCCTTGCAAAGCTCTAGGAGTAGATGTGAGAAACCGTGGATCGCTTGACTGAAAGAGCAATCATGTGTAGGCATATGCTCACTTATGGTAGTGTTATGTGTGAACAGGGCTTAACCAAGGGCACTTTTTCCCATGTGGTTTTTCCCCTTGGACATCAAGTGTGAAAGGACACATATAATATTTTGTAGTTCTATATTATATGGATGTGGCACACATGCAAGGGTTGACTTGCATTTTGTGGATACCACACTTTTGGCTCTCTCTCTCTCTCTCTCATTTCTGTGTGAGCTTCTCTACCCTGCACCTAACCCTAATGTGCAGGTTTGTGTGTGTGAGTGTGTGAGTCCAACACCCAACATTTGGTATCAGAGCTGGGAGCTGGCCTTGGTATTCTGCTGCTGGAAAAATTCCTGCAAAATTCCGTCGCCGCTGTGTTTCCGTCCATCGGATTCCGTCGCCGGATTGTCTGGTTCCATCGGAGCTCCTCCGTCCAGCCACCAGTTTCGGGCGGCACTAGTGGGGAGCCCACCACCACCGCCCAGCTCGCGGGCGGCGCCGCCACCTACAGCCGTGGTTCTTCCGTCGACGCCCGCCGTTCTTCCGTCAGCGCCCCAGCCGGCTGCCCAGAACGGCCAACGCTTCCCACCGTTCCGTTCCGACGCTGCTGTCCTGTTCCGTCGGCGCTACTCCAGTGTAGTGTTCCGTCCAAGGGGACCGTCTGTTCCGTTACCCATGGCGCCCACGTCATCCTGCTCCGTTCGAGCCAGCGCGTCCACCCTCCCTGCGCCTTGCTCCGTCCCGGCTGGTCCAGCCTGGCACAAGCACCGGGAGCCTGTGCCTGACTCGTCCGTCGCCTTTGTCCCGCCTGCTCCACAAGCGACTCCGGCTCCACTGCTTGCCCGCCTCCATCTGACGACTCGCCTGACGCCTGCCCAGCACGACTATGACACGACGGCTGTCGTTGTTTCCGTTTTTCGCTGTCGCCGGGCCCAGGTGCAGCTACACGTGCAGCTAGCTACGGCTGCCGCCTCCGTCTTTCCCATTGGCTCCGTTAGCTCCAGTCCCAGCTCCTCGTCGGCTGTCCACAGCCATCCGCCTTCTCCACCTGCAACGACTGGCCACCTGCAACAACTTGGTCCATTGCCCAAGTTCTTTTTCAATTTGTCTGCTACAAGCCTGCTGTCTTTGCCTGAAGGTATTTTTTTGTACAAATTTTTTATCAAACCCAAATACAAAATCTGCAGCCATTGCAGTGCAGGTCATATGCCGATTTTGCAGACAATGAATGTTGTGCAAGTCAGATTGAAAGGAAAATTGCAGGTGCAAATTGGGGGATTTCTCAATTTCAGGACAAATTAAAAAAAAAAATTGGGCATTTTGCTTTGCCTGCAATTTGGGGGTTTTCAAAATTGAGGTCAAAATTGGCAAATTGAACCTCTTTCACTTGCAGAAATTTGGGGCTTTTGTGAAAATTGGCCAATTAGATGCACATTGAAGCGATTGGAGTGCATAAAAATTGGGGATTTTCAGATTGGAGCATGTAATTGGGCATTACAGCTGCGATTTGTCGCGAATGTATACACATTGAGTGTAATTGGACAATTTGGTGTAGGTTTACACTTGCTTTGGTTTGCAGGCATGTATTCGGTGTGCTCACCCAGGAGGACAAGCTGGATGGATCTAACTACTCCCTCTGGAGTTTTATGATCCGTAATTTGCTGGTAGCCAAAGGGCTTTGGGGCATCGTGTGTGGTGATGACACACGCCCACATACCATTCAGCCAGCCACGCCTCAAAGGGGAGGTGCTCAAAGAGCTCCTGATGTAGATCCTGCTCCCACACAAGAGCAGAAGAGATGGGACTCTAGAGATGCACAGGCCATGTCATTGATAGCCCTTTCAGTGAAAAGGACTATTATTCCGCACATTCGTTCATGCAAGACATCGAAGCTTGCATGGGACACATTGGAAGCAATGTATCAGGTACGCAACGAGGCAAGAGTTGCCTACTTGAAGAGGCAATTGGATCTTCTTTCTATGGATGAGGGTGACTCCATGGCAGATCATCTCACCAAAGTGAAAGATTTGCAGAAACAATTGCTAAACATTGATGAGGTTATCCCAGACAGACAAATGGTCACCAACACTCTTCATTGTGCAGTAAAGTCCAAACACTCCGCTCAGATAGAGGTGGAGAATACATGTCAAATGCATTCAAGGATTATATGCTTCAAAAGGGCATCAAACACCAATGTACTGTGCCTTATACACCGCAGCAGAATGGTGTAGCTGAAAGGAAAAATAGATCTCTCATGGAGATGGCAAGATGCATGGTGAAAGCACAAAAGTTGCCTCACAAATTTTGGATGGAAGCTATAATGTGTGCAACTCATGTGTTGAACAGGTGTCCAACAAAAGCTTTGAAAACCATAACACCATTTGAGGCTTGGTATAGCGGAAAGCCAACAGTGGATTATATGCGTACATTTGGGTGTTTGGCATATGCACATGTGCCAGAACAACTCTGAACAAAGCTTGATGACAAAGCAATTAAATGCATTTTTGTGGGCTACAGCAATGAAAGCAAAGGATACCGTCTTTATAATCCAACTACACGAAGGATTTTTGTGAGTAGAGATGTGGTATTTGCTGAAAATTCAGAACAGCCCATGGTCAGCTTGTATAAAAGCAATGATACAGGCTTACAGGACATGTTTGATGGACTTTTACCCATTGCAATTAGGGGGGATTCAGAGCAGCCAGCCCCTACACAAGAAAATCCACATGTAGAACATGTGGACCAGCCAGCCATTCAGCCCCCTTCTATGGAAGAAGTGGAAGATCTTGTCAGGAGGGAAGAGCAAACAGCCATAGATACAGCCAAGTCAGTGCCAAGATGGTTGCTGAAAACTTTGCAAGAAAGCAAACTTGCAGCTCCACTCACAGGTAGAACAAGGGCTAGTTCCAGCCATGCTTTGAATGTACATCGTGGGGAGTCTGCATTCGCAATGGGTGGTCTCTTTGATTCAGAAGAGCCTTCTTCTTATGAAGAAGCACATGAGAATGAGCATTGGTTGCAAGCTATGCAAGCTGAAATTTCTTCTATCATGAAGAATAATACATGGGATCTTGTGGAATTGCCTAAAGGCAAGCATGTAATTGGCACAAAGTGGGTGTACAAAATCAAAAGAAAGTCTGATGGTACTATTGACAGGTACAAAGCAAGACTTGTGGCTAAAGGCTACTCCCAGAAAAAGGGAATAGATTATGAAGAGACTTTTGCTCCTACTTCGAGAATGACCACAATAAGATCAGTGATTGCATTGGCTGCCCATAAAGGATGGAAAGTGCATCAATTGGATATCAAAACTGCATTCTTAAATGGGGATTTACAGGAGGAAGTATATGTAAATCAGCCCATTGGTTTTGTAGTTCCTGGTGAGGAACATAAAGTATGCAGGTTGCACAAAGCATTGTATGGGTTAAAGCAAGCTCCAAGAGCTTGGTATGATAAGATACATGCTCATCTAACCAGCCAAGGTTATGAGAATAGTCCAGCTGAAAGCACATTGTATGTGAAGAAAACCGATGCCGATATTCTCATAGTCATCTTGTATGTAGATGACATGCTCATTACAGGTACAAGCAAAGCACAAATTTCAGATTTCAAAGCTGATTTGAAAGCTGAATTTGATATGTCAGATTTGGGGCCTTTACACTACTATCTCGGCATACAGTTTATGCATACAGATGATGGCATTGTTATGCAGCAAACTAAGTACATAAAAAGTTTGCTAAAAAGGTTTCACATGGATGAATGTAAGCCCATTTCTACTCCGGTAGAACCAGGTGTACGGCTTACTATGCATGATATTGGAGAGCCTTTTGAGGCCGGCCTTTATAGCCAGGCAGTGCATTTACTTGTGTAACACGAGGCCAGACATATCTTTTGGAGTGTCTTTGTTGAGCAAATTCATGCACAGCCCAGGCACAAAGCATTGGCAAGCAGTCAAACGCATTTTTCGATATCTTAAGGGTACCCTGGATCTGTTAGAAGTCATCTCCTGTCTAGATTTATACACCAGGGCCTTTGTTGTGGGTGTGCCCGCCCTTATGAGGTGTTTTATCATTTTTCCCCACTCTCCGTATTTTTCCCCTATTTTTTCCCATTTTTCTGAGGCTTGGGAGGGCTGCCAGGTGATGCTAGGAGCACTCTGAAGCTGGCCGACTGCATCTGTAGCAGTCGTGGGCTGTCTGAGTGCTGGCCGACTTGTTCTGTGCAGACATGGGGCACCAGATGCTGGCCGACTGCTGTTTTTCAGCAGTCGTTGGTTTTGTCCAGTCGTGGGCCTCTTCCAGTGCTGGCCGACTGCCCTCTAGGGGAGTATATATAGCTCCTCAGCCCCCATGCCTTATTTGTATCATATCTCGGGATCTTCTTGTGTATATAGAGCAGAGTTACACGCCTACATCTGTCTCTCTCTTGTGCTGTTTTTCTGCCTGCGTTTTTTGCTTTTGCTCTTGTGTTCCCAGATTTGGTCATCATCTCCGCTGCATATTCTGACATGGTATCAGAGCCTAGGCTCTAGATAGGTCTTGGGATTTGTGTGAGCAAGAGGGGGCTGTTTTGTGGCTGATTGGTGGACTGTTTTGGACTGTTCGGGAAGAGGAGAAGCAAGAGGAAGGCGGGCTGATTTGCTGGACAGCCACTTGCAGGTATCAATTCTTCTTTGTTCCCACCCACCCACCCTTTTCAGAGTACATCCCCGCTATGGCAGATTTGTATGAGATGGCCGAGAGACATGTGAAGATCCCGACACTCCCCACGTTTCCGGTGGACCGTCAGTTGGACGGGAGCAACTACGGCATATGGAAGGTGATGATGGAATCCGTTCTGGAGTCCTACGATCTCGCTGATTTCGTCGTTGTTGGTGTTCCACGGCCGGAAGTAGAGGAAGGGGAGTTACCGTCAACCCGAAAGGACCGGGAGGCCCAGACGCAGATGTGGGATCGCGTCAACGCCAGGGTCCGTTCGTTTATTTTCCTCAATTGCACACCACAGGTAATCAATCATGTAAAGCACATGACGCTGGCCAGAGGTATATGGCAGCATTTGGCTTCTCTGTACAACAGGGTATCACCCATGAAGAGGATTTCTTTGGAAGTACAGATGCGGGTAATGAGCCCTGCAAAGTCGGCGACGATGCGGGAGCATATTAACAAGCTGCAGGCTCTTCAGCAGGAAGTTCTTCAGGCTGGGAAGGAGATATCGTCAGAGGACATGGCCATCACGTTGCTGTCACATTTGCCCTCTTCGTACTCAGCATTTTACTCCTCTTTGATTACCAGTGGCAGGCTCAGCACCATCACGTGGGAGGAGCTTGTGCCCATGGTCCTGGACCAGGAGGAACGATTTACGAACCCTCCTCAGGATGGAGGTTCGGAGGCCTTTACTGGCCAACGGTCGAAAGGCCGTAACACGGGCAAGGGGAAGGCTTCGTCGGAGAAGTCTTCTGAGAAGATGTCCGTTACTGACCGCGAGAAGCTGAAGGCAGAGAGGACCTGTAATGATTGTGGCGATGGGGATACGTCCACTATCCCAGTTCACAGCGAGGGTAGGATGGAGATAGTTCCCGATGGCAGAGGGGGGAAGCATTCCTCCCAGGTGTTGTATGTTCCGGCACTTGGTTTTCATCTGTTGTCAGTGCATCAGGTTTGCAAGACTGGCGTACGGGTGGAGTTTGATGAGCATTTTGTTGCTCTCCGGGACAAAGCAACAGGCCAAGTGGTTTGGGAAGGTGGAGTGGAGAATGGAGTCTACAGGCTTTCAGCACTCTCTCTCCCAGGTCCTCAAGATTGTGATGAGTGGCAGTGTGGTAATAGCTACTCAGGTGTGGATACGCTGCAGGTACGGGCTTTCCGGGACCAGATGGTGGATAGCGTACCAGTAGATGGCAGCAGTTGGCAGGAACTTTCCAGTATTGAGGTTGGTAGTTCTTGTGTTCGTGAGTCAGAGGAAGCTGAACAGGTCACTTATGCTCTGATGTCTCGTAGTGTTCGGGACATAGAACTTCCACTAGTTGAGGATGTTCTTTCCACGGGGACCTTTCGGAAAGCCAGGCAGGTGACAGGTGTTTGCTTGCAGAAGGAGGTGGTTTCTCCAGGCTTTGTGGTTCCGGATTCAGAGGGGGTGGTTGACAGGTTTCATCAGGTTTCCAGGACTTGTTTATGCACTGTAACAGGTGTTGATCCTTGTGAGCAGTGTGATGTCTCTGTGACTCAGAAGCTGTATGGTTCATTGATCTGGTTGATGGACACCGGATTGGACGGGAGCTTCCTGATGAGGCGGTTGAGCTCATGGTTGCAGATGTCTCTTTGTGAGGCAGGATTGCGTTTCCTGTGGTTTCTGCGACATGCGAAGGATCATGGACTCTTGTACACAGGAGGGGGATTGTTGGATGGAGTCCGACTCCACGGTTGGAGTGACTCGATTTGGGGAAGAGATTCGGACACGAGGGGATCTACTTATGGCCCAGGAGCAGTTTTACGGAGCAGGAGGAGGTTACATTGCAGGTTTGGGCTTCCACTGGAGGAACCCATGGTCATCCAGAGGCACTTTGTTCGTGAACAGATTGTTGCTGATGACATCTTGCTGGAGTTCTGTTTGACGGAGGACAGTACGGTGGACCTCTTCACGAAGTCGCTCTCAGGATTTGCTCAGGCGGCACCCCAGCTCCCAGTGGTTGGTTACACAGCCAGGAGCTGAGAGGGGGTGTTAGAAGTCATCTCCTGTCTAGATTTATACACCAGGGCCTTTGTTGTGGGTGTGCCCGCCCTTATGAGGTGTTTTATCATTTTTCCCCACTCTCCGTATTTTTCCCCTATTTTTTCCCATTTTTCTGAGGCTTGGGAGGGCTGCCAGGTGATGCCAGGAGCACTCTGAAGCTGGCCGACTGCATCTGTAGCAGTCGTGGGCTGTCTGAGTGCTGGCCGACTTGTTCTGTGCAGACATGGGGCACCAGATGCTGGCCGACTGCTGTTTTTCAGCAGTCGTTGGTTTTGTCCAGTCGTGGGTCTCTTCCAGTGCTGGCCGACTGCCCTCCAGGGGAGTATATATAGCTCCTCAGCCCCCATGCCTTATTTGTATCATATCTCGGGATCTTCTTGTGTATATAGAGCAGAGTTACACGCCTACATCTGTCTCTCTCTTGTGCTGTTTTTCTGCCTGCGTTTTTTGCTTTTGCTCTTGTGTTCCCAGATTTGGTCATCATCTCCGCTGCATATTCTGACAGGATCTTGGTTTGTTCTATCCCAGGGGGGGCAGCTTGCAGATTTATGCATACAGTGATTCAGATTGGGCTGGTGATTATGATACCAGGCAATCCACTAGTGGGAATTGTTTTTTTCTTGGCAGCTCATGCATATCTTGGTTGAGTAAAAAGCAACCCACTGTTGCTACATCTACTTGTGAGGCTGAGTACAGGGCAGTCTTTACAGCTACAGTAGATTGTGTATGGTTGAGGAGACTATTGGCTGATCTTCGTGAGTGTCAGGAGACACCCACCACCATTCTCACTGATAGCCAGAGTGCTATGGCCGTGGCACGAAATCCAGTATTTCATGCACGTACCAAGCACATAGAGATTCATTATCACTATGTCAGAGAGAGGCTACATGCCGGGGAGATCAGTTGATCTTATTGCCCTACACAGGATAATGTTGCAGATCTATTCACAAAGGCTTTACCTCGAGAAAAGTTTGAAGCTTTCCGCAAAGCTTTGGGCTTACTCTCATACAGAGAGTGATCTGCTTCCTTGTACAGGTTCACACTTCCACTACAGGGGGGATTTGTAGGCATATGCTCACTTATGGTAGTGTTATGTGTGAACAGGGCTTAACCAAGGGCACTTTTTCCCATGTGGTTTTTCCCCTTGGACATCAAGTGTGAAAGGACACATATAATATTTTGTAGTTCTATATTATATGGATGTGGCACACATGCAAGGGTTGACTTGCATTTTGTGGATACCACACTTTTGGCTCTCTCTCTCTCTCTCTCTCTCTCTCTCTCTCTCTCTCTTCTGTGTGTGAGCTTCTCTACCCTGCACCTAACCCTAATGTGCAGGTTTGTGTGTGTGAGTGTGTGAGTCCAACACCCAACATCATGGCCATTGCTTGAGCATCACATGTGTCCCACCGACTTTGACCGTCTGTGGGTCCAGGCAACGGTGCTGAACTGCACGACACCACTTGTGCCAGAGTTTTGAGTCTCCCTTGGTGCCATCAAGGAGGTGCTACGAGTAGGTGTTGGAGGACGAGGCTCTTGCCCCATGACAATCTCCCATAGCCCCTTGGCTATCAGCGAACTCTTCATCATGAAGCTCCATAGTGAGTAGTTTGGACCCTCAAGTCAGTCTTCAGTTGTCATGAGCCCACCAAACCCAAAAAGATCAGTGGCATGTGCTCTTTGCGACATCCTCACAGTCCGGGATTGGATTCGACCATAGGGTGCCATTGCAGTTCCATTCTGCTAACCTTAGGTGTTGGGTGAGAGAGAGAGAGAGAGAGAGAGAGAGAGAGAGAGAGAGAGCCACAATGCTAGCTCATGGATATGTGTTACATCTGGAACACCCATGCATTCATCAAAGATGAGCATGAACTTTTTTTAAATGTGGCCTGGCTATATTTAGATCAGGTTGGAACATATCTCACAGTATGGTAGAATATAGAGCACAGAATGCAACCATGTTGCCTTTAGGATGTTCTGAAGGAATGTCAGCGAGTTTTTTGCATTTTGCATGCCAAACTGGGTAATTACTCCAAGTTTGCTAGGGGGATGGACTTTGCAATTAGATTTCTGTTACACAATGTGAATGGAGTGGTGTTCTTGCTCACTTATTATGTTTTTTAACATATTCATAGGCGTAGACAAGTGCATAGGTCCTAAATCATTATGCAAGTATTTTTGACACTTTGTTCATGGATGTACAGGAATGTTCAACTGAAGAAATCTTTAATCGGATGCAAGCGAGTTCAGATGGCCAAGCCCCTGAGGTACCTAATTTTTGGAGCTTTAACTTTATGATCTTTGAACCTTGCATTTCCATGCTGTTTTTGTCTAAACCACACTGGGCCACTTCTACAGGGTTTTAACAGGAAAACCACTTTGAGGCGGGAAAAGTCTGCACAGTAGTTGACAGCACATGTAGAGATGACAAAGGTGGCTGAAACTTCTCATCGAGAACCTATGGCACAAAGGGCAACTCAAACAACCACAATACATGCTTAACTTATGGGCATTAGTCCTCTTTGTCAATTTTTTGCCAGCAATCATGACCATTGCCCATATGCTTTGCTGCTGCTTTATTTTCTGACCGATAATGATGTGTTAGGCTTGTACTGAAGTATTCATGTTGATGAGAATAACACATGGAAAGAGGAGGACATTGAAGGCCTTGGATCCATAAGGTCTTGACATAAGAAGACTTGGGAGTGGTTTGTACAATTGTGAACATTAGAACCAGTCTAGAAGCGAATATTCATTTTCCTTTGGTATTTTTACGAGAGGCTCTTGTATTCAAGATTCAAAGAGGCAAGAAAGCAGAGGTGTCTGCACAAAAGTTTTGGGAGTGATTGACAATTGTGAACATTGGAACCAGTCTAGAGGCTCTTGTATTCAAGATTCAAAGAGGCAAGAAAGCAGAGGTGTCTGCACAAAAGTCTAGGGAGTGGTTTTACAATCATAAGGAAGAATAACACCATCAGTTGTGATCTTAATAATCAATGCATAGGCTTGAACATCAAACTAATCACCTCCTTAAGATCATCATCATTGACATGCTCCACAATCCACTTGGCGTTTCTATTATCTAGTTTGCATATATAGTCTCCTATATGCATTGTAAACTTACAACATTATATGATTAAAGTAATTCAATAATATATTGTAAAATTTAGATCTCTTTATCTATTAAATATAAAGAGAGAAAAGTTTTGAATATAAAAAATTAAGAGAGTTTAAGAAAGCCAAAAGTGGTCCATAGTTCTCCAAGCTTATCTTATTCTCATGGGATTATTTCTACGTCTTTTAAACTAAGTGGCATGATTGTGCATTGAATTTGACTTTCTTATTATATTAGCGATAAATGAATGCACAATGTCAAGAATCATAATGTCACTCCTATGCTTTTTTCCATCTTTGAACAGTTTTTGAAACTACTATTCTCCTTCTTTAAATGATATATGTACTTTTGAGAGAAAAGTACATGTCTTGAATTGTACACACACATGTACATCAATAATAATGCCACTATATCCTCCTTTAAAATGTGGCTTACTTGAATTCATGTTAATAAATATAGAATTTGATAGCATATTTATTTCATCTAAATGAAAACATTCAAACTAATAAACTTACAAAGTGTGTATTTCTTTAATGAAATATCAATTACTTGTAAAGTAAAAGCTTATTTGTTTTACCTAAATAAAATTATTCAAACTAATGAACTAACAAAGGATATATTTATTTAATAAAATATTCCTTGCTTATAAGTTTTCACATGACGCCTTCACAATTGTTTTAAAATACGATTTGTACTCTTAGAAATGAATTAGGAGAACCAAATCCATGCTAAAACCAAAAAGAAAATTATAATATGGTACATCTATCTATAATAATATCTTTAAAAATGTTGTTCTAATATTATCTCTAAAGAGATCTACACTTAGCACTAGAGAGGTACATCTATAATAATAATAATAATATTATATCTTTAAAAAGGTGGTTGGTTTAACATTAGCACTAGAGAGATCTACCAATAAATCTTTTTTGTAATATATATCCACATAAATATATAATACAAATAAAAATTTTCATGTAAAAAATTGTATCATGTAGCAAAAAAAATTATTACTTTTAGTTCTTTTACCTCTTCAGAAGAATGAGTATTTTTAAAAGAGTGAATGTAAGCTCTAAGACCTAGTGTCATGTAGCAAAAAAAATAATCAAGTTTAGTTCTTTTACCACTTGAGAAGAATGAATATTTTTTGAAGATTGAATGCAAGCTCTAAGACTTGTGAATATAAAAAAAAAAGGATTAAGCTTCTTAAAGCATAATGTATATAATATAATATACTATGATATATATATATATATATATATATATATATATATATATATATATATATATAGAGAGAGAGAGAGAGAGAGAGAGAGAGAGAGAGAGTTAAAGTACATAAAATATATATTCACATAATGCGTATAATATATATACATAGAGTTGAAGCATAGAATTTATGGTTAAAATCTTAATAGTTTTTGAAGCATTGAGCTAGCATTCATGTCATCACTCACTCCATCTATGGATTAAGTCATTTCTTATGCTTTTAATGTCACCTCTTATATTAAACATATAATGTCTAATGATTTTTTTAATTATTAATTCAATTATTAGTTTTTGAGAAAACTTTCACAAGCACAACATTGCACTTACATTGTCCTTGAGTACTGTCTATTTGATTTTCTACCTAGCATCTGCATCTATCTTCTCTAACCAAACATATTCAGCTCCAATGAACTTTAGAGTTGAAATCTCATGATGATGCATCATTGTTATGGTGGTGAAGATCTTTAGGAGCCTAAACCACCTCCATATAAGGTGACAATTGTCAAGTAAAGTGGCATGTTGATCCTTGAAATACTTCTCTAATAAGTCTTTCTTATAGTGCTTGTTTTGGTCTCTACTCACCAATCTGGTTGCTCGAACACGCCATCATGTGTACATGTAGGAGTAACACCTGATACTTGATTGAGAAGTGTGAACAAGGAGGTTATTTATCTTTCCAAAGATCTTTAATCTCCCCATTTTCTGTATCACCATTTTTGAATGACATAGAAAACAATTTGATAACATGTATAAAAACTAATTACAAGCACATATTATATCTCTATATTTATAAGATTACAAGCACATAATGTAACTCTATATTATAAGATTACAAACTATATGACATAGAAAACAATTTGATAAACATGTATAAAAACTAATTACAAGCACATAATATACCTCTATATTTATAAGATTGTAACATTTCAGATAGTTAAAAGTTATGTACTATCATTTGAGCTTGGAGCACTTTTCATATCGTTTATTAGTGTGTTCATGAGACCAAATAAATTTTTATCTTCATATAACACTTCCTTTAGCATTGCCACCATGTTCACATTCATAGTTGTCATCTCTAACTTGTATAAATTTAATTTGTTTTTGTTTTTCAATCCAGAGTCAAGGATGAGTGACCTCGTCTTATGACTTGAATAGAAAAATGTTTTTGCATAAAATTAATCCAAAGAGAACAAATTATATGCAAGGACATTTAAAGAAAACTATACGAATAAAATTACGTAACATTGAATCATAGATTTTCAACTACCCAAAAGCATCATTGAAGAGAAAATGAGCTCTACGATTGCCACATGATTAGAACTACCTTTGCGTCTCCTTTAATTATCAGGCTCCTTGCTGTGATAAATTTCTATTTATCATTGATCGATACATATAACCACCAATTCTTTCAATCATTGTCCTCCATGGCTACCTTCCATCTCTTTTCTTATCTATGAATCAGTTTCAACCATACTACTTTCACTTGTTTTGTTGTGCACCTCGCTTCTCTAATCAAATTTTCAACCATACTACTTTCACTTGTTTTGTTGTGCACGTCTTTTCTCTAATTATTACCTATTTTAGATCAGCTAAATGAAAAGATGTAGGAGAGAAGAGAGCTTGAGAAACCCTAAAGAGAACACACAAGGTGAGGTTGAAAATTCTTCTTCTTCTTCACACAACAAAAGAGGTTTACAAAGAAGATTTAGTGACTAACACACATTATAGAGTCTATACAAGTGGTCCATAATGTAAACACGCTAAGAGGAGTGAGTAGATGTGGACTATTCGGTGTAGTCCAATTGTCAAATCTCTGGCGAAGATATGTCGGTGCCAGCTACCAAACCCGCTAGTAATATAAATGTCAAACGGTCATGCATGCGTCTCGTGAGTGTCAGCTCATGTTGAGCTTGACATCTCAACATTCCCCCTCAAGCTCAACTCCAGCTCATGAGACCTCCAAGCATATCTCGAAATCTACGGAGATTCTCAGCTTCTAAGGCCTTCATGAAGATGTCAGCAACCTGATCCTGTGTGTTGACGTAGGCTAAGTCGATGTCGCTTGCCAAGACTCTCTCCCTGATGAAGTGGTAATGTGCCTGAATATGTTTTGTCCACGCATGGAAAATTGGGTTCATGGCCAACTGTATACTACTAAGATTATCACGCATGGAAAATTGGGTTCATGGCCAACTATATACTACTAAGATTATCACAATATAGGACAACCTTTCTCTCCACATGCAACCCCAAATTAGCAAGTAGCTTGCGTAACCAAGCTACCTCACATGCTGCCACCGTAGCTACTCTGTACTTTGTCTCTGTATACTTGACAAGGCAACTGCGGGCTGCTTCTTGTTGCTCCATGTCATAGTAGCACTCCCTAATGAAAACATAAATCCACTGGTAGATCTCCTGTCTGAGATGCTACCTGCCCAATTTGCATCTGTTATCGCACACTGTCAAGATGTGGTTTCGCGGAACCTGCATAAATTGGCTCTCTAAGCCAACAATGTAACTCAAATCTGGCCCGCTGATCGTGACATAGATCAAACTCCCCACAATCTTCTTGTACATAGTGGGATCCTCCAACACATAACCTACATCTACACTAAGCTTGCCATTTTGATCTACTGGCACTCAAATTGGCTTATGATCAGCCATCCCGTACCTGGACAACATGTCCAATGCATACTGTTTCTGTGATTGCCAAATACCCGAAGGTGTGCGAATAACCTCAATTCCCAAAAAGTAGCATAGATCTCCCAAATCCTTCATCTCAAACTTCCGTTTAAGAATACTTTTCATATGCTTAATCTCATCCAAGTTATCAGCCCCAACAATAAGATCATGTATATATATGGTGATGATCACAATACCCTTATCACTCTTGCACACATACAAAGAATGATCTCCATCTGCCATATGAAAACCAATAGTGACAAGATACTCATCAATCTTGTCATGCCATGCTCGTGGAGCTTGCTTCAGCCCATACAAGGCCTTACGAATCTTACGCACATACAAGGCCTTACGAATCTTACGCACATACTCTGGGTGACCTCTATCCTCAAAACTTGGTGGTTGATCCATATATACCTCTTCTTGTAAGTCACCATGCAAGAATGCATTTTTTACATCCATCTGATGTAAAAAGGAGCTTTTAGCTGTGCAGCCACTGCAATCATAACTCTCACAGTTGCCATCTTTGTGCAACTGGGGTAAATGTATCCTCATAATCAATCCCATGTGTCTGCGCATATCATTTGGCTACCAATCTAGCCTTGTACGTGCTTATGCTACCATCACTATTATGTTTCCCCTTATATACCCATATACAGCCAATAGCTTTCTTGCCTTCAGGCAATGGCACCAAATCCCAAGTCTCATTTCCATACAATGTATCCATCTCCTCATCCATAGATTTATCCTAACATACATTTCCAATAGCCTCATCAAAACATGTGGGTTCTACAACCTGCACAACTTTTGCAATATACGCATAATAGTGATGTGCCACATAACCATCATAAGTCAACCTCTGCACATGATTTTTGACTCTTCCAGATCTTTGTAACTTTGCATTCATGGCTTCCATAGCCTTTTTCACACCAGGTGTCCTAATTTTGCTGGAATCCCAAGCTCCTCATCAGGGCTCATCTTTGAGCCACTAGAATCTCCATCAATAAGAGAATGCCCTGCAGAAATATCAAGCATACCAAGGTGCTCAACTACTTTCACTTTGCCTTTATGTGATGTACCAACTACATTTTCAGGACTGGTATTATGATGCAGCCTGCCACTCCATGGTCTATCAACAGAACCGCTGGATGAGGACTCTCTTGGTCCAGTCAATGACTGTGATTGCTGACTTGCATTCTGTGCAACCACATTTCCACTTACATTAGCCCCAATAACATCTTTTTTAGCAGCATACCAGCTACTTGTCTCATCAAATACAACATCCCTGCTTACCCTCAATTCACGTGTAGCAGGATTATAACATATATATCCCTTTTGCTCAAGGGAATACCCAATAAAGACACATTTTTCTGCTTTTGGATCCAGCTTAGTACGTAACTCATCTGGCACATGTACATATGCAATACATTCAAAAACTTTTAAGTGAAACTAATTAGGTTTCTTGCTTGTAAATTGCTCCTCTAGCGTTACATCATGTATGGCTGCAGAAGGAGTCCTGTTCATGATATAAACTACTATGTAGACACAGCCTCAGCCCAATAGCTATGTGGCATATTCTTCTCAGTCACCATCAATGCTCATGCTATCTCTGCAATGTGCCTGTTTTTCCGCTCAAAAACTCCATTTTGTTGCTGCAGAGTGTATATACATGTAAATTGTCTCTGAATACCATTCTTTCGCAAGAATTCAAAGAACTCATTAGAAAAGTATTCTCCCCCTCCATCTGACCTTAGGTACTTCACATGCTTTCCTGTCTGTTTTTCAGCCATAACTTTGAAATTTTGAAACGAGTGAACACTTCACTCTTCTCCTTCATGAAGTACACCCACACTTTCCTCGTGTGGTCATCAATGAATGTTAAGTAGTACCTGCAGCCACCCATAGACATAGTCTTCGCAGGACCCCATACATCTAAATGCACAATATCTGGTACATTCCTGCTCACATTTCTGTCATGTGGAGATACATGTTTTATTTGCTTTCCAAATTGACATGCTTCACAAACTTTTTGCATACCTTCAACTTTAAATCTAGGTAGCCCTGTCACAATTTCTTTAGTATGCATAGACTTCATTCTTTGCACATTTACATGTCTAATTATTTTATGCCAAATGTCTGTATCTGCAATAACTCCTGTACCATTTGCAAACATTGCAACACTCACTTCAGGTATATTTACATTTAATATAAACATTCTGCCCACTCTATTGCCTTTTGCAACCAACCTGCACTTATCTTTAAAGTCTTCTACATAATAGCCATGAGGATTAAATTCATGTATGCTGATAGAAAGGCCAATACGTGACTTTCCTTGCTCCTTGATTGCAATCCTTAAACTCTTTTATATCCGCAACAGTTGGATTAATCTCCGTTGCCTCCTCATGTTCACCTTCAATGTAGTCCCAGTAACCTTTTTCCATCAGGAAATTTGTCAATCTAAACCTCCAAGCATGGAAGTTGTTCTTGTCAAGCTTCTCTATAACAATCTAGTTTATTCCATCATTTGACATATTTTTTGTAACACAAATTTACCAACAACAGCACTCTTGCTTGACTTGCATAAACTGTTGTGTTCTCTACAGTGGTACTATACTACACCGAAACTATCACAAGAAGTGACCTCAATTTGCATACATACACCCAATGGCAACTTTGAGACCTCTTTACAGTACACACAGTGTCTACACAACCAATTGCCCTTCCTTCAGTTCGAAAAACAGAGTTCTGTAGAGAATCGAAACTTACCCGCACGACTGTGAACTGAAAAACGAAGGTCCAGACATGCTCGAAACGTGATTTCGGTCCAAAAATTTCATCCAACAAACATTATAGTTGCCTTGTAGCTTTTCTCCCGCGAAGAAAGCTCCTCAATTAGAGTTCGTTTGCCAGTGGCTCCCGAAGAGCTCCCGACAAGGGTGTAGTAGTCAACACAAAGGGGGAAGAGTAGATGAAGCTCTTACCCTCGTAACGCTTCCTGTGCTTCTCTCGCTTGCCACTCAACCCTTAGCATGAACTAGGCTCTGATACCATAAAAAGATGCAGAGGAGAAGAGAGCTTGAGCTCTTGCAAGCACACTCACATTTACACAAACACTAGAAGAGAACACACAAGGCGAGAGGCTGAAAATTCTTCTTCTTCTTCACACAACAAAAGAGGTCTATAAAGAAGATAAAGTGACTAACACACATAATAGAGTATATAAAAGCGGTTCATAATGTGAACAAGCTCAGAGGAGTGAGTAGATGTGGACGAGTTGGTGTAGTCTAACTGTCGAATCTCTAGTGAAGATATGTCGGTGCCAACTACCAAACCCACTAGTGATATAAATGTCGAACAGTTATGCAGGCACCTTGTGAGTGTCAGCTCATGTTGAGCTTGACATCTCAACACTAAATACATCAAAATGAGACTTTACTAGAATAATATCATTCTCCTATAGGCAAGGCGGAATGCATCCAACATAGCCTAGTTGAATCAAGCATGTTCTCAATGTTAAGTCTTTTGTCTCATAAAACGAATGAAATTGTTTTCATGTTGAAGGGGAATAAGTAAAGAACTAATTAGCCTTATGCATTCCCATGTGTATGGTAGATACACATTTTGAAAAACACTCATGCTAGTGGTATAATCAACATCTAACCTTTCAAACTCTCTCCCAACCACAATATATTATCGATAGTAGTTAGCTCCAAAAAATAGTCTGAACTCACCATTACCCTAAAATGAGAAAATAGAAGGTATGTACGCTTCCCAATATCTCACAATGGAGACTAATGTTACATCTTTATCACATTTCACTATAACCTTATCTCTAATCTCATATGCCTCTCACTTAAATAAGAATTTCTAATGTTTTGTTACTTTCTAAATCCCAAAGTCTAAATACAACTCACCATTCTTTCTTTAATTGTTACATTACTAGATTTTAGCCTTCTCCATGTAATGACAATACCTTTTTTCATCAATGAATCTTTGGCATGCACTTGCTTTGGCATTCATAGTAGATAAGGTCCATAATTATTTGGCTTTTGCAATGGATGATACATGTATAAACCCCAATGTATGCCACTTAGGACATTCATAACACCAATCTTTATCTACTAAATATCCATCTAGAGAAGAAAGAGCTCAATGTGAGACTCTTTGAACATTATTTGGTGAGGTAAAAGTCTATCAATATCTTTTTGAGTATACATAAATGTCCATGTAAACAATATTCTTTGATGATAATTGGCATAAAAAAATTCATTATTGTCCTTGTTATTGGTTTTGATGTTAGCATAGATTGAAACCTTACAATCATATATATAACAAAATCCTTTATGAGCTACTACTATAAGCTTAAAATCATCCAATAACTCTCCGGTTTCTATATTCATACATCACAAAGTAAAACACCATTATTATAAGTATGCATTTAAAGGAATTAGTAGTATATCTTAGTAAATTTAAAAGAGAATTGAAATATTCATCACACTTGCAACATGCTTCAATTGGGTTGAATTTGACCTGATGAGCTCCTCTGACCTTACTCTGATCCAAAAAGTGAGTAATACTCTCGTATTACCTTATATTAAGAAAACTTCAAGATTACAAGAGACATATAATTCATACAAAAAGGATTTTCGGATTTGTCAGTGGTCATTATGACCAAACCATTTTCATGGGTGTAGTTATAGAATACTTGGGAAATATCTATAAGCAAGATACCCAAGTCATAGAATTTCTTGGGAATACCTTTGACTTCACACCATACATACGGATAACACCGTTGCATAATTTTTTTATTTTCCTCTACATTGTAACTCTCAAAATTTGTGCTAGGAAATCTTGGTCATCCACTACCATATTGAATCAAATAAGGTGTGACGTTTGTCATTTTGTGAGTTGCATCATCATCTATTTCTTTTCTCACTTTACTATCAACATCTCTTATTAGACAATTGATATACTGTGAAACATATTCAATGCTAATATATGAAGAGATAAGTCAAAGATATTTAGATCATATAGTCTCCACAAACTTCATCTACCTAAAAGACCTATCTCTTTCATAATTTCTTCACATTGAGCTTGGGTACTTACTCTCGCTCTCCAAGAATCAAATGTCTTAATGTCTCTTTAGTAGATCTTTTCATTGGAGCATATCAAAATTGATACATGTTTTGATCATACAAGTATCCCCTTGAGCCTTCAGTTTCTAAAGTGTCTATTGTTTTATCTCTAAATGATAGAAAACTTAACCACCTCTACAAGATTAAAATGTCTTAACATCCCTTTGGTAGATATTTTTCATTAGATCATATCTAAAATGATACATGTTTTGATCATACAAGAACCACCCTGGGACTTCACTTTCCAAAGTTGCTATTTCTTTGTCTCTACCATAGAAAGCTTGGCCACCTTCTTCACATGATCTAAACTTACATTGAGCCGGATGGTCTCTCGAGTCACTAGATAGCTAAAGTGTAACTCAATGTATGAAGATACATTCCAACTCATTCATCAAAGGTTTCATAGCATGTGCTTCGAATCTATAAGAGCTACCATGTCCAAAGATAGATAACACCATATAGCTAAACTGTAACTCAATGTATGAAGAGACTTTCCAACTCATTCATCAAAGGTTTCATAAAAAATATATGATGGTGGATAATTGAAGTGTAAGTCCATATATGAAGAGACTTTCCAACTCATCCATCAAAGGCTTCATGAAAACATGGAAAGTTTTGAAAGAGCTTCTAATATTTTTCTTGCAAATAAATGGAATAAATAACATATGTATTAATCCAATCAAATATTTTTCTCCATAATTGATAACCTTGATCTCAAAGACACCACAAATCTTTTGGGGCTTTTTGAAGCCATCCCAATGCAATAGAGAAAAATGATGTGGATCTCCATGTCTATTTAATAATAGACACATTAGAGTGTAGTAGTATATAACACATTAGAGTGTAGTAGTATATAACACACTATAGTATAAAAGTATAGAGGCTATACATATAACATATAATTAATAATAACAAAGTCTTACCTCATAAATTCTTTTGAGACCTGGTATTGGAGCTCGATAAGCCTTACAAAAAACTTGTACATTTGCTCATTTTCATTACAACCCTCTAGAAGTGCGTCTGATTTTAGTGAAGAAGGCCATACTCAATAAGATTTTTTATGATAGACATTCTCACATATCGATGGAAACTTAAAATATGTTTGTGTATCCCAAAACTCTTTCACACTCAGTACCATCCCAAAAATCATAAATTCTATTAGAATCATAAGAGATATTAGGTACTAGCTATCTCTCTTTATTTTGCCACATTTTCAAGAATTCATGGCACAAAGATCTACCTTTTGTAAGCAACTTCAATTGTTCACCAATGGGAACATAACATATACTTTCTAGGCATGGCACACTTTGCATTGCATGTTGAGTAATCATTGACATTTAAGATTATCACCAATGCAGTTTGCTTCATGGATAGATCTCAATAAACATGTATAGAATTCTCTAATCCTTGGCATATTCTATATAACCTAGAATTAACCATATCAAGCATTGCACACATGGCATTTAATTGCTCCCAACATGTGGGAACACTGTAATGAAGTATATTTGGTATGCACATCCACAGGGGGATGGGGCCAAGGAACTTGGGCTTAGGGTCATTTACATGTGTACTTTTGGGGGACTTGGGCTATATTAGGCATAGGGCTTAAGGATATTGTACTAACACATTTGCTCTCTTCTTATGGTTGTTTTCTTCAATGATTTATTTTGCTTTCTTTAACATTTTTCAAGGGACTTCTTGCTTCAACACTGTGCTTCCTCTAATAATTTTGTGTGTCTTTATTTTTTGTTAATTTTATTTTGTGGAATTCCATGGTGTATACTTAGGTTTTGAAAGCTATGCTACATATCTACAAACTGATATCCGTGGTTTATGGGTGACCACTTGGTTTTATAAAGGCACTTTGCAAACTTAATGAGAAATATTTGAGTACAGCTTCCTCAACCACGTTGGTAACTTAGATGATACTACCTTGTCTTTACTCTGCACTTTGGCTTTCTAGCTTGCAATTTGATGTTGTAGCATAGCACAATTGGATCTTGGTGGTCCCTAGTTTTTCTAATGAGTTTGGCAGTGGGGCAAGCACTCCATGCGGGGTTCTTCCCTTGGTGATGATGGGAATGGATACTGATGGGGTCACCTCTTATAATGCTAGCCCTATCATCTTGGGGTCAGGAAGAATTGGTAGGCTTTCTAGTATCATTGTCAAGATTGTGCTTTAGTTCACTAGCCAATGGTGACCCAAATGTGAAGGTTTCCTATATAGTAACCTTGAGATACTAAGAGCTTCTCTGGAATCTAGAGGAACTCCTATTGGGAGAATGGTTGGGATTGTGTGTACTTCACTTAGCATGCTTTGTATTTAGTTATTTTTAGACTTGGGGGTGGGTCTTGGTTGCCAAAATTTGGCTTTGGTGGTGTAAATTCGTTGGCTAGAAAAAGAAGAGTTCAACATTAGATAAAATTTGGACTAAAAAAGTTCCCTATAAGAAAGTTGAAAAAAGCATGGTCCAACTAATGAGAGGGATAGGATTCAAGATCCATGTAACATGGATCTTTTTGAATCTTCTACCACCACCAACTCTGACAAGGTAAAGTTTCTCAAATGAAATATTGAGAGGTTAGGAAGTGGGAGATGTACCTTGTACTCCTCACAACATTAAAATATTGGCCCGTGGGAGATGTACCTTGTACTCCTCATAATAAGGTGATTTAACTATAATTCTATTTTTTTCCCTTCTTACTTTTCATTTCCCTCCTTTCCACATTTCCTCTTTTTACTTTATTACAAAACATTTACAGGTACGTTGCTTAGGCTACTAGCCTTCAAGTCTTTATGATTCTAATATTTTATTATAACTTGTTGATGTTTATGCCATTATTTGATTAGCTTTTTAGGTTCCAAGTTATTGATAATGCATGTTATGTTGTAGGCTTAAGCTTTCTATTTTAAACATTAGGAAAAATTTAGACTCATAAACTGACCCTCTAAGGGCTCTCTCTCTTCCATGAATCAAGGAAAAGTGCAAAAATAATGTTATAATATTGCTCCTCTCTCTTCTCTTTTTGAATCTTGTACATCTCAAAATATTAGTTTTATAATAGATTCACTTATTATTTTATTGACTGTCTAAGAACTGCTGCTCAGAACTCGAATATCTTAAAAAACTATTTTTTTATTTGAGCTGGTTTCGAATATTTCAAAAGATATGACATTCTTAAATGCCCAGATTCATTTATGTGTGATTGAAGAAATAATCATTTCATGATTCTAGAAGGATTTTACCTTAAAAATGGAATATCTTGATTTGTACTTTGTATTTCATAAAAAAAATTTACAAGTACGTAGATCCGTGCTTTATCTACATTCTGGTGCGTTTTATGTTTTTTATAGAGATTTGAAGAGAATAGACATTTTTTAAGATTTTAAGAATGTGTTTAGATTTATTATTTTAGAGAATAGTGCATTACGAATTTTCCTTTTTTTGTGATAGAGCTTCTTCTTCTCTTTAGGTCATTTCTTCTTTCCATAGCTCATTTCTTCTTCTACCTTCAAATTCGCATCTCCAAATAGTTTGTATTTCCCTCCTATTCTATTACACTTGTTCACTACAAAGCTAGAGAATGAAGAGTGATTTGATTTTTTGATGCCATTTTCTTGGAGCCAACAAACCATTTCCCTCTTCATTAATCTTGCTATCAAGGAAAGAAGCAACAAAGAGACAACACAGAGCCAACACACACAGAGAAGCAACAGAGAACAAAAATGGAGGTTAGCAATGTTTTGATGTTGGTTATGTTCAATGGAGTTCTCTAAGTTAGGTTATCCTCTTGGTTATGTGCATTACTATTCGTAAATAATAAAGGTAATAGTAAGATATGTTTTATTATTGGTTAATAATAATAATATGTGCATTATTGTTGGTTAATAATAATAATATGTATTAAAGTTGGTGTTAAGTTACACATATATGTTAATAATCATGAAATTTTTTGTAAGTTTTCTTGTAGAGGCATTGATTGTACTCAATGGAGATAGTGATGTATCTAAGTGTTTCTAGTTTTTTGATGTTTTAGGAAGCAAGAAGCTCTAAGAAGAGAAGTATACACTTCCACAACTAGATGAAGATTATTCCCCATTGTACAAGAGAATTGAGGTTTCAAGGATGAATCCATCGATGATGCAATTACACAGAATAGTAGGGAAAAAACATATAGATCTTTGGATTGATGGGTCTATATATCCACCTGATCCTATTACACAACAATCTCCCCAATTCTCAGGACTAACATCATTTTTCAATTATGTTTGTGAGGGTAATGCAGGGTTATACTTGGAGACTTGCAACCCAAGCCCATGTTTCTATACAACAGTTCATGAAACTTAATAGATCATTGTTGGAAAAACAAGAAGAGAACAATGTTTTACAAGATGCTGTGCATGACATGGTAATGCAAAATGCCAGTTTGATCAACCAAGTTAATGACAGGCTAGCAATAAGAAGATGAAGACAATGCTAGAGAAGACTGTCACTTATGGGCCCACAACGACATGGGAGATACGTGAATGCCAAAGGTTATATAAACCTATGCACATGGTGGACAATACAGGCGAAGGATCTATGCACAATGTGATAACATGCAAAAGATGTTTAGCAATCTAGAAAATTAAGAGAATCAAGGAATTGAAAAGGTACTCACTAAAGATATGGTGAAGTCCGCGCTTCAATGCCCAAAGTTTTAGTTGGTGATGAAGTTATCATGCAATGCTTACAAGAGGTAAGTGATTCCTTCACATCATCCAATTATATACAGGGAATATGTGATAAGGTAGGACTAAGCTCTCAGTCTTATGGCATGATATGCAAACATTTAGATACAAGGTTTAAAAAAGTGTTACAAAAGAACAAACTTAATGATTGTCATGCTGGCACCACATGAAATGGTTTAGGAAGTATCAGAAAAGTACAAAATCATACCGAGGGCACCATTTCAAAGATTGGTGAGAGAGATATTGCAAGATCTCCAGCGAATGTCTCGTAATAGGTTCTATGCAAGACTTAGTTCTATAGTCAACAATGTGCAACAATGGTCAGCCTAAGCATTGCTAGCTCTTCAAGAAGCAATTGAGGCATATTCGGTGGACCTCATGCATGATGGTCGGTTTGGCAGCTATTCATTGATGCGAAGCGCATCACTCTTATGGACAAGGATTTGAAACTTGTGTAGGAAGGATTTGTAATAATGGCGATGCCTTCAGAACATGGATAATATGATTTGAGTAAATCATATGATGCATTGTAAACCTATGTTTCAATGTACTTATAATCTATGAGAAGTGTTTTTAATACAAGTACAATTTGATATTTCTTTCTCAATATCTTGGGTGTTATTATCTTTTTCTCTCGTATGGTTTTTCAAGTTTATCGAAAGCATTATTTTTTTTATTCATAGGCCTCATATTAGGATTTTTCACACAACATGTATGCATGAAAGACTATAAGTGTATAAAATTTCAATGAGTTTAGAAAATTTAAAAATTTTGTCTTTACTAAAAAAATATAATAAAAAGTACTCTAAAAATTAGATTACTTTAAACATGGAACGAAGTTATAGAAACCCTAGGGAATTAGTGAGATGTTGCATCAGAGGGGCTTTTATAAATAAGGAAATTACTAAATATAATAAAAATTACTAAAATTTTTAAGAAAGATTTATTTTAATTCTATAAAAATATAAATATAAGTTATATTTTTAGTTTTTAAAGTTATAAATATAAGTTTAGAGTCTTTCATTTTCATTCTGTTCTTGTTTTATCTTCTTCAAGAACATGGCTCTCTCGCACCAAGTAGACTGCCAAGAGGGTTGATCTTGTGTGAAGGTCAGGCCCCCCCCATCATCCCCACACATCCCAAATGTCGATGGAGACCTGGCACCATCGCTCTTCGAGAAATAAGAAAGTATCAGAAGATGATAGACCTTCTGATCCTCCCAAGGAGACCTTTTCATCACCTCGTTAGGGAGATCATGGATGATTTGAACGAGAGTCGGATATCGCGATGGCATCGTCGGGTCGGCAATAGTGAGGCTCCCACACGATGGACAACAATAGTTTTGGAAGCTCTTCAAGAGGCTGCTGAAGATTTTTTGGTGGACATGTATGGTGACATAGCGTATGCAGCAGTCCATGCCAAGAGAGTCACCATCACTGACAAAGATATGCATCTAGTTCTACGCATGTGGAAGTGGAGGGAAGATTATGGTGATGAGCTACAATTTTAGGGAGATCTTGTAATCTCATGTATATGCCACAATGTAATCTCATGTGATCATAATGTAAATGCATTAATGAAAATATGTTTTTTTGATCCTTGGCCAAGTGTCTACTTGATTATATCTGGCAATCATAATTGTATTGTGATTTCAATTTTAAATTAATGATTAAAGATTATTTGTTGATCGCACGAATACAATAAAACTTCAAAAATATATTTTTATTAATATAGAAACTGTTACATCATGACATAGAAGCAAATACAAAAACCCTAAACTCTGCACCTCTTTTTAGTACTAGGCTCAGCAGAGTCAATAGGAGCTTTAAGCGAAGGAATTATAACAAAATTTTCATCGAGCTCGAGTTGGATAGCATGAAGATCAATCTTCCCAATAGCAAGGCCTAGGCCAACAAGTGAATGAATCTTCCCTCCACACTGAGCTTTGAACAAATATAGCAACTTGGAGCACTTCACAAGCACCACCTTCTCTAAGCTTGATTTCATAAGCATGGACTTGAATGCAGCACCCTTTGTTAAAGCCTTGATCTTCATGAGAGAGACTTATCCATCAGGGAAGCATACTTTGTGTGAAAGACAATGATGTCTTGGAAGATCTTGCCAATATACGTTGAAATTGTCTGTGCGGAGCCTTAGGGGCCTGGGGACCCCACACATGTAATCTGGCATGCATCGGGGCCCTCGAGACATGCCAGCCGAAGGCTGGCGAGGATGGCCCTGATTCTACGGGTGGCGATGTCTCCCAAGCTTTTCGGGTGAGAAGAATGACTCAGACAAGAAGGCTATGAATGAGCAATGCTTTGCAGAATTAGGGCCATCCTTCGGCTGGCATGCCTCGAGGGACTCGATGCATGCCAGATTACATGTGTGGGGTCCCCAGGCCCCTGAGGCCCTGTACCAAAATTTTTAGGAAGATTTAAAAAAAATTTTACTTACCTTCTCAACCTCATCATTTTGTTTCTCGACCAGTGCATCTAGGTCTACCCCAGTGATCGCTCAATCACCATGTAGAGGTTTGAGAGGTCAATGGGTGGTCGAGGCCCAAAGAGCCCTCTTGCAACCTCTCAAATTCTACATCTGAGATATCATAGTCAGGAGTAGCTTCTGCAACACTTCTTTGAATGTGGATGATTGCAGAGACATTATCCATGCTTGTGTCATCGTATATCGGCCAATCTCAGTTACTTGTGGAGGGACATCCACAATGTCAAAGTCAATGAGGTCTTCATCAACATCCCGGACAAGGTGGCAGTACAACTCTTTCTCCCTCAAATCCAAGACCTCAAGGACATCCTGCATGAGAAAGTACTCAACACCATCTATAGTGATGCCACTCAATGATGCAAGTTTTGCATTCTTAGTAGGATGGGCTGCCTCTTGGTGGATAGTCGACAAGTCCAAAGACAAGCTACGTGCCTCCTCCTCGTCTTGCTTGTCCAAGACTGTCTCCTTCTCTTCATAGGTGAGAAGAGGCACCACTGGCTCCTCATCATTATCCTCTTCAAAATTAGAGCATAATATACAAATAGCAAAGGCAATATCCCGCTCGATGAGATCGATCGGGTCTGCCTCCTCAAAAGTGAGGGTCACAAAGGTAGATCGGAAGGGGGGGGGGGGAACATGTGCAAGTGCTCTTTACACAACCTTTCTATGGTTGTCACCACTCTTCATGGAGAAGAGAAACTCTAGGGGTATCCACCGAGCAGTGGAGTCAAGAATAAAAATGTGATATCATCACATCCCACGTAAAAATATGCAAGCACTGAGCTATAGGGCTTTAGAGTCCTAAATATATTATCGAGCTCAACACTATAACAAAACCTAGGGTAAATCTGGTCCCACATCTGACCGTTAACGGGTTTCACTCATCCACTGTGTGAACGCATCATGATGATGAGAAGCCATGGTGAATGCATAAAGGAAGCAACAAGCAAGGTGGAAAGTGAGAGACGGAGAATACAATAGAAGTGAATGAAAATAACCCCTCCTTATACTTATAAATATAAATTTATATATTATTTCATTAAAACTTTAATAAAGTAATATATATTTTATTAAAGTTTTAATGGAGTAATATTTATTTCATTAAAACTCCAAGAGCTCCAACACATCCTGCATGAGGAGGTACTCCACCCCTTCAATGGTGATGGCACTCAATGAAGCTAGTGGTGGGTCATGACTTTGGGTTTCGTGAGGCTGGATGGATGCAATTTATACTTGTGTTTATTATTATACTTAAAATATCTATAAATTTATATTTATTTTAATACCTTATGTTTATACTTTAGTAAATAAAGGACACTTTAATAAAATACAATAAATAATAAATTATATTTCTATTTCTTGTTATATTATTATTATATTATTTACAAAGTTACTTATATTATTATTTACACTTAAATATATACTTAAAGTTATATTTATTTTTATACTTATATCCATAGACTTAAAATTAATGACACTTCATTAAAATATAAGAAATCATAAATCATATTTATATTTCTAGGATAATTAATTATATTATTGTTTACATTTAAATATATATTTATACTTATATTTACAATTGTACTTACTTATACTTATCTTTATTTTCTTACATATTAATGGGTTTAAAGCACAATAGACTTAAAAAAACTACTACAATTTATGAAAATGAAATAAAATTAAATTTACAACACTTTTAGAGAAACAATTTTTAATATTCACTTAGAAGAATAAGAATTACATGGACTCTACAATTTCAAGGATGTGTGGAGCAACACACTGCTTGCATGTTCTGCAATGTTCACTTCGACTCCCAACCTTCCTACCATATCCAACTTGAAATAAAAATTACAAGGAGAATCATTGGACATGAGTTGGATTTCTTGCCTCAGAAAACTAAGGGGCCAATGGCTTTCTACATTAATGCTAAAAGGGTCATGACCCTCCCAAAGAATATTCACATCAATGAGTATTGAATGCGTGCCATCTCGCATGTCTTGGTCTAAGCTGAGCCACTCCCCTCATAGAAGTCACCACCTCCTATACTTGAAGCGAATGCACAAAGTTTGTCTTACAAAATAATGAAGTACCTATCATAAAAAACAAACAATTAACATAAAAACATAAAAACAACAATCAACAATCAACAATCAACAACAAACATAAAAACAACAATCAACAATCAACAACAAACATAAAAACATAAAAACAACAACAATCAACGATGGGTGTCTTGCAATGAAGTAATTATGAATAAAAACTATAAACAATCAACAACAGTGTAATCTTACCTAAAGGTAACATCTGACACAGTGATTCTGCACTCAATGATATCATCATGGTGAGTTCTCTTGTTGAGATGCCATGACTCACCTAGTAACTGAGTCATCCAATCCTCATGCATTGATACGTAATCTTAGTTTTCTTTACTACTTCACAGGATCCAAACAAACGTGCAAACAAACTAACTAGAACAAACCAACTTAGATGCACATCTCTAGAGCTTGCGGAGGGTTTCATAGCAGCATGAACATCAGTTTTTATCTTTACCCTATATATTTCTGACATGTCTAAGCTAGGATTATACCATTCCTGGCTAGACAACGGTGGTAGTGGAATGTACTCCAAACTATGTCTCTCCACAACATACGTGGAATCATAAAAGTAAACATTCTGAGATGCCAATTCGCTTGCACTCTTGTAACTATCATAGATCAAGGCACCTATCTCTGCATGTAAAACATTTAGCTTTCCACTTAAGCACTCTACATTTTGCCATTCATGCAGAGTTGATGGATATAAAGCTGCAAGCAACAAACATGCTTGTATTAAAACTCTATCTAATAACCATGGACTCAAAGCACAAGAACACAAAGCACATAGATATAAACTTACTATTAGGCTTATGTCTTGCACCACTGAAGTTGTCATGATGCACTCAAATCTCTTTGTGCATATAAACATGCTGAATGAAAGCCTCTGTTATTGTACCATTGGTGCGTCTCTCCTGAACTCTATGATTCTATCTTTCCAATGTTTGTTGGGGTCTATTACATCTTTGAGCTTGACCTTGAAACTCCCACGAGTACTTGGTCTCATTAAAATCCAATTTAGCTTACTGTATTGATCAGGGATCCAATTACCTTCATCATCTCTCATATTAAACACCTCCACTATGTGAATATTACTGATATTCCTCCTTCTTGAAGATATTTGTTAATCCAATTCTAGTATTAACAAGAGCTACCACCATTATCTTACATCAAGGAGTCACGGTAGATATACCAAAGGGTCATACATTCAAGATATGAAGCAATAGTATCCAAAGCTACAACTTGGACGAGCGCCTGTAATGGTGTGTGACAGAGTATTTATGGCCATTCTTGCTTCAAGAGCGTGTGGTAGCAAGTTAGGATGAAGTCCTAAGTGATGTACTTCATGGATATATTATGAGAGTAGTCATTGTAATTCCATTAGGCCTCATATGAGCCTAAAATACCCGGCTGGCTATAGTTTAAGTGAGTGTGAATACTTATGGCCCATGTATATAAGTGAATTTCTCTCATAATATAAGATACTCTCCCATTGTGCAATTGAGTCTTGGTCTTGCCAATCCTCTTGCTAATCTCTCTCCCTAATGCATGCTAGTGAGTGTGTGTGAATGAAGTGAGGTGAGAGGAGGGACGAGGACCTGGAGTGCAACGCGGTTGTGTGACAACGCTCACGGGAGACGCGGTGGAATTACTTCTCAAGGAGTTGTAGAGCTTGGAGACCTCAAGGGTTACGATCTCGGCCATTGGAAATATTCTCATGACAGTTGCGGTTCACCAGGTAATTTCTTTTTGAGGAGGGTTAGGGTGAGCCATAACATTTTTGGCACCACTGCCGAGGAGCCATCCCTTGGCTTTTTCCATCGTTTTGCCTCTAATCTACGCATAACCCATTGCCCATTATCTTGAATAATGGTTCGCCATGAAAATGATATGGGTTTGATGGTGATTTGTGTGAGATTTGGTGTAGAATAGCTCTTTTTTGTTTTTGTTTTTGAAAAGAATGCTTTTTGCTTTATTTTTAGATTAATTTGTTGTTTTTGTGGGTTTTCATGTTCTTAGGGCTTGCACATAGTTTGTATTAGGCTTAGTTTGCATCCATTGCATCAAACAATGCAATAGAATGTAATTTTTAGTGAATGTTAGCTCTCTTTAGTGTTAAACATAGAACTAAGATCATTAATTCTAGTTCAATTATGTGTTTGTTGTTGAAATTGTTTGGTTTAGATCGTTAGCAAGCATTAGGAGTAGCTTAATCTTTCAAAAAATTTCTTAAAACCATAAAAAAATCTTTGATTTTGACTAATTTCTCTTAGTGGACTGATTTTTATCATTTAAGGGTGATTAATCTTGTTCAAGGGTGATTAATCTTGTTCAAGAGGATAAAAATTTAAAAAAATGTATTAATTAGGGTCTAAATTGATTATACGAGTAGTCAAAATTAGGGTTTTTGAGTGTTTTGAGAGCATCTAGATGCATTAAAACACCTAGAAACTTTAATTTTTTCATCGGTTTAAGAAATTTGACTCTCTTTGATTAATTTTGCCTTAAAAGAGGAGACTATAATTAAGAATCTAATTAATCCCCTATTTTAAATTAATTTACACCATTGTTGATGCACAAAGATTAGCATTCCCTTACTCTATCCAATGATATGCTCAATTGTGTAAATTACAGAGGGATTAGTGGTTAATTAGAGTCCTTGATTAGTGTAAAAGAGAGAAAGATTAGTGAAAGAATTAATCTTGGATTAATTATCAACCACTTTTTTATATAATGCATTATGGCTAATGAGCATTCAATGATGAGTAGATGCTCATGAGGTGTCAATTTGTCCATTTTGGGGGTCATTTATAAAGGGTGTAAGGGGTGTCATTAAAAGGTTGACTTTTTTGATTCCCACTTACCTTTTTGGAAAAACACCCATATCTTTTTCGTTTTAAATTAAAAAAATATTCCTCCCAAAAAGAAAAATTCGTATTTTCCACTAGACTCTCTAAAATATTTTTTAAAAATAAATAAAAATAAAAATATTTTTTTAAAAAAAATCCATCCGCGGCAAAAAATTCCAGCCGTTGAAAGACAAATGCGGCCAAAAATTTTGACCGTGAAAGGCAAATTTGGCAAAAAATTCCGACTGTGAAAGACAAATCTGGTGAAAAATTCCGGCCATGAAAGACAATTGCAATGAAAAATTCCGATCGTGAAAGGCAAATCCAGTGAAAAATTCTAGCTGTGAGGCAATTCCGACCGTAAAAGGCAATTCCGACGAAAAATTTCGACCGTGAAAGACAATTCCGGTGAAAAATTCTGGCCGTGAAAGGCAAATCCGGCCAAAAAATCCAACCGTGAAAAGGCAAATCTGGCCAAAAATTCCAGCCGTGATGAAAAGGCAAATCCGACCAAAAATTCCGGCTGTGAGGCAATTCCGGTGAAAAATTTCGGTCGAAGGCATGAAAAGGGGTCCGTTGGCGAAAAAAGAAAAAGAAAAAGAAACTCTGGAAACCACCCTTGTTTGGAGGCCTGTATCTCCTAAATCGTACGCTCTAGGGCTCATCGAAAAACGAACATCGAACTCTTCGACTTTGGACTGGTCTTCTGAAGTCAAAATCGATCATTTTGGCCTCTGACGAGCAGCCTCAAAATTTGACCCAAAAATCTAGGGAAAAAAAACCCAAAAACCACGAAAAATCACAAAAATTAGCGTGAAAACGACAACGAGTTATATTCGAGCTACTTTTTGAGGGTCTAAACGATAAAATCATGGGCGACTCAGGGTAACAAAGTTGTACTCTAAAAATACTACAACTCCCTTATACAGAGTTTTTCAAAATTCTTTTTTTGGAACACCCTAAAAAAAGTGCACCAAAATAGGAAAAAAATTCTTCGAAACTTTTTTCGTCTTGAGACAGTGATGGAAAATAGATTTTAGGAACTCCTCTTCCATCTGGGAAGTTCCTAGCACACTTTTTTCAGAAAAATAAGGTTCACGTGTAGCACTTGAGCTAATTAGGGCAAATGGACACTCGTTTGATCTAACGAAGAGTATGCCAAGCCTCTTGAGGCTGTACGGGCTGTGGGAAAGTATAAAAAGGGAAAAAAAAACAAAACAAAACCAAAAATTAAAAAACTTTTCTCATTAGATGACAACATGCTAGAAGATGATCATGCTAAGAGGTGTTCCTCATCTAAACCAAGTGAAGCAATGGCAAAAGAAAGATCGATCTCAAAATTGATATTCCCTGAATTTTTGCAGCCTTGCTTAAAACCTTACAGCAAACATCTCTAAGAGAGGATGAAAACCTTCAAACGCAGACATCCTTAATGCCTCTAAAAGTGAGGAGCAAAATGCCTTGTGTCGAATGCAATCACTACGACCATCCCAATCCTCATTGTGCAAGGCACTTGTCCTTCTATACTGCATATATTGTAAAACCTTTGACCATGATACTATAAAGTGTCCTGCTTCATCCTTAATGGACTCAAAACCTCCATCTCCCATGCACCAAACAGAAATAGTCCAAAGGATAGAAACTGCTCAGAAGAGGCAGTTAATCGAACACTTCAGTGTTTTTATTGTCGTGGACCTCATAAGGTGGCAGACTACACAGTTTGGAATACTTCCATGCCCATAGTCATTGACATCTTACGACCAATGTGTGAACGATGTGGCATTAATCACATGTTCCAAGATTGCCCAAGACGAGTTGCTTCAATGCAACTTGTCTCACAAAATACAACTCTTAACATCTTAAGTGTACAAAATGGGCAATTGTCCACAGTGCCCTTGAATGTGCTTACACGCTTACAAGCCAAGGCATGAGAAACAATCAAAAAGAATGTAAAAGACAACATCTCAACATGGGTAGAAGAATATGCTTCAAAACAGAACCCAAAAGAAGGAGCAAAACCTTCTAAAGCCAAGAAAGACAAGGGACAAAAAACTATCGAAACCAAACAGGCAATGATGTTAAGCGCAAACGTGCATTGATTAGCTCTCGAGCTAGTCATAACATCGTGACAATAGACACTTGGGTGTCTAAACTCCTCCCTGCAAGCAATAGTCTTGCAAGAGGAGCCAATGGACAAAACATTGAAGTTTCAAGTTACTTTAGATACACTACTCAAACAATTGATGGCGATATGAAATTTACATTCCATGTTACCCTAAATTCCCTTGAGTATGATGTCATCCTTGGTGGAACTTGGATAGGTGAATCATTGTATTCAATAGATGAATCCATTCAAATAGTCACCTTGAACACTCCTGCAAGTAATGTAAAATTGCTACTATGGGAGGAAGAAACCTTGCATGATTTGGAACTTCCAACATATCTTACAGAAAAGATCCCTAGGATTTTGGTTGGACTGGACATTTCAAATAAAGTTACCACAGATCAAGCACAACTTTATCCAACACGAGAACAAAATCTCATGACTCTTGAGCTATGGGATTTGTTAGGTCAACCACCACTCACGGCACATCCTGAAAGAATACATTGTACATAAGACTTGAACATGCCATGTTTTGGGTACTTTGAACATACAATGTATATTGAAACTAACCCACTCACTTGTAAGTTTTTTGTGGTTGAGTATGTGTTGGAAGAAGATTTGACCTTGGGACATAAATGGGCAGTTGCTGCCCAAGCACCACTGTGCTTTGCTAGTGATATAGTCATCATGATGGTCAATGACAAAAAGTCGACAATACCATACTACTAGGAAGAGGATCCGACTTTAATGGATATCTATGATTCTGAACGCAAAAGGATACAAGCTTTTTCCACAAAAGCCCCTCTACACAATGACCTACCATCAGACTGTGTCAACAACCAACTCCGATAAAGCCTCTACTTCTTCAACCCCATCCTCACCTATACGAAGTTCAATGCCAGAACCTTGCAATCAACATCTATTCTTGAAGAAGTTCTCACAGCCAATCCATCTATCTCTAATTAGGGAACTCAAAGGAAAGGCCTCGGATCCTATGCATCTTCATCGATAAACCTCACCAAAGGAGACAACCGCATGCTCAAAGGCCTCGTCATCGAGGCAACCAATCCATAAGAGACTCTAACCTCATCATCAAAAATTCCAATGAGTCTCAAGTTTGGAGCCTTAGCACCAGCCAAAGTCAAGGAGGGTCCCAAGCCTTCCACATCAACCCTAAAGAAAACTCCACCAAGACTCCCACACTCACGATATCTTAATAGTATCAAAATGTGGGTGGAGAAGCAACTACTTGTAGCAGAAGGTGCCAATCAAATTTGGGTTCCTCGACAATCAAAACCTCTTCCTCAACGTAGCACTCGAAAGCCAAGGAAGAAGAAGAGTACTCCACAACACCGTCCACCACAAAAGCCTATGTGAGTTCCTCAAAGAACTCCACCAATGCAATAAGTGTGGGTACCAAAAACATTGCTGCAAGCACAAGGGTACTACCAAAGAAATACCAAAGCTTGGGTCCCCAAGCGCATCACAAGTTCCCTTAAGCTTACACAAAGAAGAAAGCCTCAACACCAAGCACATTGGCCACCAAATTACAGTGTTTGTCAAAGATGGGTGCCTGTGCATGTACGTCAACAACAAGGATACTATGATGGTAATTCCATCATATGGTTGCCAAATTCAAACATTGTGAAGAAAACCTCACCTCCAACTTCAACCCCAACAACTTCACCTAAGGGAATGGAGGCCCAAGAAACAGCAAGCAAATCACTCAACCACTCTCGTGCATTTAGCACCAACGCAAGAGCTTGTCTGTTCAAGCAAACAATCAGCAGTCTTCCCTACTGCTTCGACATCATTTTAGCATAACAATGCTCTTATCACCCCTCTAAAGTGAGAAACGCACAAGAAGCTATTGCTTGCAAATCATGACCTACATGACCCATAAAATAAATTAAAAAAACCCTTGGGGTCAAAACTTGCAACTTCACCGAATTAAGCCATATCACGCAATAGCCACTATATATTTGTTAAGCTTATTGCTTACTATTATTTTGGCTAAATTAATGTAGCAGCTGCTCCACGAGTACATATCTATACTCATGCATTGGAGAAAATTTGCACCAAAGCCTCACCATCGATAACTTCTAGATACATCTCTGGATAGGGGGCCATGGTGGGAGAAAGCCTGGTCAATGGTACAACCGATGGCCTAGAATTTTCCTTCAAATTATAAACCTCTCCAAAAACGACACCACCATCTTCACAACTCAATGATTTTCAATCCCTAGTGAAGATCTCTATATTAGCCTCACAAGTTGACGTAATATGACAAAAAGATCCATGTTACATGGATCTAGAATCCCAGCTCTCTTATTGGTCAGGCCAATCTTTTTTTATTCACTCCTTAAGGGGCAAAATGGAGAGTCCATATTTCTCCTAATGGTTTTGGTGCTCATAAATTTTCTAGAGTAGGTAGTAATAAGAAATCTTTAGGGTTTTAATTAAGTTTAGACTTTAGTTTGGAGGTTAATCTTCCATGATATTTGTATAATTTTTTTTGAGTTGGTGGTAATAACTAGTCTTTAGGTTTTTAGGTCTACGGGTTTTACTTTTTCGATAATCTTCCATGATATTTATCTTTACATAGTTGTTTCTATAGGTTTAAGGATTTTCTTTATCTAACAACATTTTCTTTAAAAAGCTATAAGGCAAAACATTTTATATTCTACATATTCTTTGATTCTTAGTCTTTTTTAGTGTAATGTCCATATTTTTTAAAGATGAGAAACAAGCTTTAGTCGTGGAACTGAACATTCTTTGGGGAGAGCATGAAATAATTATAGTAACTATGGAAGACCAGTGGTCATTAGCTTTCCTTAGACAAGATATTTCCTTGATGTTAAGTGACCCTCCTACTAATTTTTATTTATTTTAAGTTAGATAGTAAGAAGTTGAGGAGTAGATTTGAGAACTTCTACACCTACACATAGAGTATTACACCTCACATCTTAGAGATTGTGGATTGATAATTGATAATTTACTAATGCTAATTGTTTTGGTCTTTCTCAAAATTTTGATTTTCTTTACTTTGTAATAAAAAAGTCATCAAACCATATGATCAGCTATAGTAAACTTTCAAATGTAATAAAACCATGACATCTAATCTACAACATGACTTTCAAATACACTAGTTAGAATTTTGTAATTTAAAAAAATCATAGCTCATAAAATCTAAAACTTTTTAATCTAAAGTCATTAAACCATGCCCCCACCCCTCTTCCCCCTCCTCATACATGTGAAATAGCAAAAAGAAAAAAATAATTTATATCAAGAAAGCAAAAAGTTTGTATCGACAAAATGAATGTTTATATTTGGAATACAAAAGGTAGCTCCAACGATAGTAGAAAGAAAAGAATAATAGAATATTTGTATGGGACAAGAAAAGTATAAAAAGGCGGCACAAAAAAACTCTCAAAAAACTTTACATGGGGAAAGTAAAAAATTAACATAGGGAAAGTGAGAACTCAGCTCTCTATAAATAGTGTATAATTGGTTTAATCAGACTACTTGCTTCTAGCACCACTTGCATTGTGTAATATTATGGGTAATATTACTGATGATAAGCTTAGTAGATACCTCTTAGGTTTATAACTCCCTGAATTGACTATAGAAGAGGTGCAATGATTAACACTTAGAGAGTAGGAGTCAAGAGAAAGATTGAAGCAAGAATATGAGAGGATGAATTATATTGGTTGTGACATGTAAACCCTTATCTTGGTCAATACTCTGATTAACATGTAAACCCTTATCTTGGTCAATACTCTGATTAATTAACATAATATTATGCTAATTATTTAAAATTTAACTAAAACTTGATTAGTTTTATACATTTTAGAGCAAAATTTTGACATTACTTGGGAGACATGAAAATCCAACACAACTAGTTGATCCGGAGGATAGAAAATATCAGTGAATGCGTGCATAAAGTGCTTTGTAGTAACATATTCTCACCAAAAATAAAAGCATCATCTCAAAAAACCTTGATAGAATAATATATGATCTTGATTAGGTGTTATTCTATAACAATTTTTTTCCCATGATCAGAAAATATTGCTAGACTTTTTACTTGAAGATTTCTTTGTGTGACTTTTTTTTTGGGTCTTTTGTGGTCGGGATCTCAACCCCTGGCATTTTTGAAGATTAAGAAGCAGTGGGAATTTCTTTTCTTCTCTTTGGTGTTTTATATACATCTATTGTATGTTGTTCTTCTTGGTCCAATGCTATAATGGTAGCTAACAGTTTTTAAACATCTTATAAGGCTTAAAGTGGAATATCTAGTCATTTTATATAATAATAAACACTATTTTCATAAGTTTCTCACTAGATGATCGAAATATAAGCGTAAGTTGTTTTCTTATCAATGTAGTTTTGAAAGTTGAGACCATAACCTTGTCTTCTAACTAAATTGAAATGTTTAGATATGTATTCTTGATCGATTACCTTAGTGAAGACATTGATTTATTAGTATAGCTAATGTGATTTATTATAACTAATGTAAATCACTATATAAGCTTACATTATTGTCGTATTTTAGGTGTCAAAGAACTCAGTAACTAAAAAGAGATTCTCAGAAGACCTCAGAAGACATTGATTTATTAGTATAACTAATGTGACTCTATTATTATAACTAATGTAAATCACTATATAAGCTTACATTATTGTCGTATTTTAGGTGTCAAAGAACTCAATAACTAAAAAGAGATTCTCAGAAGTAAATTTGATTGAATTAATTATTAATGCAATAATTTTTTTTGGTCATGTAACACTACAATAGAATGAGGGTCTAGCAGCGGAAATAGCAACGTTTTCATAACTAGAAGGGTAGCTAGGTGTTGGGCCATTTTCGTTATTAGAAACACTGCTATTTTTGTTGCAAACGAGTTCGTTGCTTTAGCAACAAAAATATAAGCGAAATATCGTTGCTCAACGATGACACAGTGATATATCGCTGCTCAGGAGTCCTTTGCAGACTCCCTAGTCTACCCCAGCTCTTTTTTTGCTGTGCAGAGCGTTCGCTGCTCAGCAGCAAAATATCGTTGCTCAGCTGCGACTTATATTTTCGTTGTGCTAAGCAGCGAACGCTCTTTGCAAAGAAAACAAAGCTAGGGCAGAATGGGGACTCTGCACATGACTCCCCAGTCTGCCCCAACTCTTTAAAAAAATATTTAAAATAGAGTCATAGTTTCAGATTTATAACACAAACACAAATATAAGAAACGCATACATTGTGGAGAATGCAATTGAGCCCAAAAAGTTATTATATTTCAAAAATTGTTGGGCCTTTGGCCATATATACATAAAGTTTTTACAATGAAGAGATATGAAGAGGTGTCTAACTGGAATCCTCATCGGATTTCGAGTGATCTTCATCATCTGATTCCTTGTCCTCTTCAAAAATTGTTGGGCCTTTGGCCATATATACATAAAGTTTTTACAATGAAGAGATATGAAGAGGTGTCTAACTGGAATCCTCATCGGATTTTGAGTGATCTTCATCATCTGATTCCTTGTCCTCTTCACTTGCTTCACGATGATGATAATGTGGATCCTCCTCTTCTTCTTCCCCTTCATTCTACATACATGCCATCAGGCGTAAGGTAAGCAAGAGCATTAAAATACAATTAGACGTAGAAAAGAGAATGGTTTAGGCAACACATTACCTCATCAGCTTGAGGCCCCAAAATGGACTCATCCAAGCATACACCTCGTATACGCATCCATGCCCACAATTGCAGACGGGGGGCTCTATACCCATAGTCATATTCCTGCTTTGTTGGGTCATGCCCAACAACCTCCCTCTACAAAAAACAAATAAGAAAATATACAATTATTTCAAGAAAAAAATATAGTACAGAACGAAATGAAAGGAGAGAAGAAATGATACTTACGAAACAAGCAAGAAAGGAGGATTTCCTCCCAAAGCCGAAGTGCGAAGCCTCTCGCTTTCGTAGTCGGGAAGCACTCGCTGTCGCCACTTGTTGTTGAAAAGCACTTGGGTGCTTTCTCATGAAACTGTGTGCGTGCCTCCACTCCTCGGTCGTACACACACTAAGCTTTTCCAAATTATTCTTTACTGCTCTCTTGATATTTGCTCTCTTATTAGAGAGAAAAAGCTTGATGCGCCACTTCATCCACTCCTTGGAGAAGCAAAGACCCGCATGTGGCAATGGGAACTCCAACTTAAGCACATTGATAACATACTTCTTAGAAAGTTCATCTTGTGCTTTCTACTTTTTGAAGGAGGTCACGAAATCCAGGTTCGCAAAAGTACATGCATACAATTCATTACTTGCTTTCCTCATGCATCCATCCCCCTGTTGGGGAGATGCATCGGGAGACCTAGTGCTGCTCGAGGTGCTACTTTTGCCAAAGCAAAAGCGGCCTGCTCCCCCCCGCTAGCACGTCTACTATCCTCCCCAGACTCCCTACTAAGTCGTGGTGGTGGTGAAGACGGTCGTGAGGGAGCGGGGGTGGGTCTAGTAGAGGAAGGTGGTGTAGGCTCATCACAACCATATCATGATGGGCCTGCACCACTCGGCCCCACGCCTATCAAAGGTGTGGTCTGCCCCGACTGAGCAAGTGGGGTAGATTGCCCCCACGGTGTCGACTAGCCAAGTGGGGTAGTCTATTCCCATGGCATCGACTAGCTCGACTGTAAGCCCGCTTGTATATAAGATTAAAATATAAGACAAATAGAATGCATAAAAGATTAACTTTGTGTATGTGAAAAGGTTTGATGGAACCAGACCAAGCTTGTTGCCCATATCGTTCATTTATAATGGACAATAGATTGGCCACATCGGGATCTTGTGTGACGAGTTGATCGACATTGCTACTATATACATGCATAGGCAACAAAACCTGATTGCTCTAACCCAAGCCATACTTAAAGTATAAACAAAGAATATAACATGTGATATTAGAACATTGTTAAGACCTCCTACAATACTGCATGGACAAGCAGGGTGTGGACAGTGCCCCTTTTGGATAATAGCTTCTGAGGACTTTCCACATGCTCCCCACTATTAAAGACAAAGGCAAATCCTCTTTTGCAAGAGAAGGATAGTGAGAGATCAAGGGATCCCCCTCCACTATAACCCCCTACTCGCAGATAACCACTCCTAACTTGACATAAGCAGCATTCTACATGGCATGCAACAAAGCCCCGTATCTCTATGCATAAGTCCATTTCCTAAACCCGACACCCAAGGGTGCAATAAACATGAGGTTGAATGAATAAGGCCACTTACTTCGAAAATGTCAAGCCAACCAAGAGAAAATAACAGCATAAGCTTAGATAAAAAGCCTCTACCAAATGTGATCAATATAGAATGGCTTCGTATGGCAATATTGATGGCATCGCAAAATGGAGAGATGATCATAAGAGAAGAGCATGAGTATGCAAGAGGATGTGACCCTCAAGTAAGTATATTCTTCATCTCTATCTCACGTATATACCTTGTTTAATGCATTATAATAAATATCATGCTTTTGTTTAATGTTAGTACAAACTATATAATGTAATATGGTCAGAGGGAAGGCACTTTCCCACCACGAAGCATGTGGATTCTAAAAGAAACACATTTGATTGTGGTGTGATGGCAACTATTCAGCAAGAAAGTCGAGCTAGTAGACATGATACCAATGTCAATCTTGAGTATTGTGGAACTATTCAGGATATTCTTGATGTTAGTTTTAGAGTATTTAATCTATTCATCTTTGATGTCAAATGGTTCAAGGTGATATCTAGAGGTGCTCAAGCAACCATGAAGAAACATCCAAATGAGTTCTTTCAAATTGATTCCACCAAGTTTTGGAATGATGAGAAAGATACCTTTGTACTATCTCAACACTGTTAACAGGTTAGTAACCTAACCAACCCCAAATTAAATCTTGATGTAGTATAATAAAAGTGTAACCCCTTTGCTTTGTGGTGATATTAGGTTGTGTTTCACGCCGATCGAATTGATCCAAAGTGGTAGTATATTATACAAGTTTTTTCTCGTTCAAAACATATCTTTCAAGATTAAGATATGGAGGCCGAATCTCTAGATGTGGTGCAAGTACTACCTCAAATCGGCTCATTGGAAGAAGACGATGAAGAAAACATTTTGGATGGGGCAGATGAAGAGCATGAGGAACATCAATTGGAAGAAGATGATGAGTCACCTATTAATCATGACAATGCTTCATTGCATCATGATAGTGATATTGATATTGATATGGAGTCCTATCTTTTCATTGAGCTTCCATTAGATATAGACATTAATGAAGCAACACATGTGGATTTATTACAAGATGGGATAGATTCATGATCTTGACATTGTTTCACTTCTCAAAAGTTTTCAACTATCTTTTTTCTTTTGCTCGAAACATGGCTCCAAGGGTTTTAATGGATGTTTTTTAAAAACTATATATCATTTTCTGTGTGTATGTGACATGTATTTTCAGAATTAAGCATCCAACAACTCTCTAGAATTTCATGCAACGAAAATAGCAGTGTAATTTCACTGTTATTTTTGCTGTTTAGCAGCGAAATTTCGCTGCTAATTTCGCTGTTATTTTTGCTGTTTAGCAGCAAAATTTCGCTGCTAAAGACGCTGCGGAGCAGTGAACGGAATCCCCGACATCTCAACAAAAAAAGCATTGCTAAAACGTTGCTAGAAAATGTTGCTGTGTCCCCGACTTGTTGTAGTGCAAAATCTATCTCTCATCTCTTAAATACTATATAAGGTTTAGGAGAATTTATAATGAGTCGAGATCATTATTTTCTTGCACGTAGGAACCTACTCTGTAAATTCATAATAACCTATTAGAAGTATAGTGCCGGATATACCTTTACCTACAGTTATTTATCAATTATATTTAAGGTTATTTTAATTATTTTAATAGTTTTTAAAGGTTTCCACATTCATGAAGACATGCCTTAAAAGAGAAATGTTAAAATACTGCTCCTATTCACAAGATATGATTTTTTTTTGCAAACCCTTGAAAAGACAAATTTATGTCTTGATAAGCTACCAAATTAGTGTTAAGGGAATATTAATGTCTTGTGCTCCTATTCACAAGATATGATTTTTTTTAGCAAACCCTTGAAAAGACAAATTTATGTCTTGATAAGCTACCAAATTAGTGTTAAGGGAATATTAATGTCTTGCTTTTGCACAGACGAGTGAAGATGAGAAAGATTGGGTGGATTTTAAGACCTCTTATTTGGACACATATACAAAAGATTAATGTTGGTACACCTACGGCCCTCAATAAGGAAGCATCGAATTACACTTTAAATTCGTCTTAGATGAAAAGATTCTCCATACAAGAGGAAGAAAAGATTTAAAGGAGGCTCCTGTAAATAAAAGGTATGATGTTTTTTAAAGCACTCCTCTAGGAATATCCCATGCTATCTAGGCTTATTACGTGGCTTTCCCACGGCTTGCCGGAACATGTAGTAAATTCTCTAGAACTCGGCCTTCATGTGCCAAAATAAGCAAGAGTTAGGAATGTGTGCTCAAACGAGGCCACGGACAGAGGGTTACACGGTGATGCTCGTGGGAAAGGCCCTTAGAGTGTGCGAGGCACGTGTGAGCGGCATCAGGCAAGTGCTAAAATAAGGGATGCCTTGTGAGGCGAAGCGCTAAAATAAGGAGGGGCGGCGGGTGGTTCTCTTCTCTCCCGTGTGTGTGTGTGTGGTGGTGACAGGAAAGGAAAGGATATGAGGAGAGAAGGCAGGCTGACGGGCTTCTTGTGGGACAGGGAGGCCCACGAAAAGACGAGGGTGTGGAAGAAGCCCACCAATCAATCAAAGTATTCTGGCAAATGCGGGCGGGGGCCGAGCTGCAACCTCTGCCACGCCCCTTGCCCGCCGCCCACCAAGCGCATGGCCAAAGGCAAAAAGAAGCGCAACTGCAAGGCGTCCAAGGGCGGCCTGGCGGCCGACGAAGAAGACTGGGTGCTCCGCAGAGCCAGAGGAAGGCCTTACACGGCGCAGACGAAGATCTCGGCGCATGCCCTCGATGATGAAGACGATGATTATAATGATGATGATGATGATGATGACGACGAGAATTTTGATGCATGGAACCTGCATCTGCAGCTCGCCGATCAGAACTCTCACGAGAACTGCAGTTGTTCCCAATTGAGTCCCAGCTACCAGCCGATGATCGGCGACGTCGACGGCGATGGCGATGAGAATTTCGATGCATGCGACGTCGACGAAGAATCCCACCAGTCGCAGGAGCAGGAGACTGCCAACATCTCCCATGCAACCATCAGCGTCTGGCAGGACAGCTTCGTTTTCCGACGCTTGTTGGCTGCAGGTCTTGTTGAGACGAGCGCCGCCCACGATCAGAGCACCCTCCTGCATGATGAAGCAGACACCTCGGAGAGCGAAGGCAGTACCAGCCTTAGCAGCAGCGACTGGTGTCACGTTACTTCTTTCGAAACGGAGTCCCAAGACGATTGGTACCTTTGCTGAATCTATTTTGCAATCAAACAACTCACCGCAGCTATGGATTCTTATTTGCACTTCAAAAAAGCTTCTATGGTTTCTTTTTTGCACTTCAAAAAGCTTCTATGGATTCTCTTTTTGTATTGCTGCTAAATAACAAAGTTGGTTTGAGAACTTCTGTCGACAACTGTGTTGTAGCCGTCTTTGTTGGTAGCATTCAGTTTAAGAACTTGTTAGGTGACCTGCGCCTAGCTGGAACGTCTCTTTTCCTACACTTCATGTGATTGAAAACTTTTGGTGTGTTATATATGCTGTTTCAGTATATTTATGTGATAGCTTCTCCTAGTCGATGGGCAGGCCTCACATGCCCTTTTACATACACCACACCCTACCTACACCCCACAAGGTAGCATCATTCGGGGTAGTCAATAAGATTTGAACCCATAACCTTTGGCATATCAACCAAACACCCTACCAACCTGAGCTACTAAGTACTCGTTGATATGTGATAGCTTATTGATTAGAATGTCCAGCTTGAGCTACTACTCGTTGATATGTGATAGCTTATTGATTAGAATGTCCAGCTTTGTCACTCGCGAGTCGAGAGTGATATTTATTGAGTTCTTCTCCATATATTCTCATGTTGTAAGTGGACTTTGGGTGTCTAAGGTCCATTGCCATCATTTTGTGTTAGGGGTAGGAGTGCATTGCCATTATTTTGTGTTTACTGTATTTCAAGATAGAGTGTGCCTTTTGGAGACCAACAAGGCAATTTGGTGGGGCCAATTAAGCCATTTTGATACTTATAAAATTGGATCGATGGTATTTATTTATGGCCTCCCTTGGTAGCTAGCGCTTCTCATTTCTAGCATGTCGTCCAAAATTTGATGAATGTCACAAGAAGGATGAATGGATAACTTACCAACAATGGAAGAAGGATGAATGGATAATAAATGACAATTCATGAGTGAATATTTACTTGTCATTATGAATTAACCTTTGCGATGGAATGGAATGAAGTCACTTTGAAATTAAATTAAATAATCATATGATCATGCTTGCTTTTGTTTTATGGCTATGATGTAGAACATATTAGACTTGTGTATTTCATTCACACTTTATTCTATTATGTGTGAATCGAGATGAAGGTGTTCTTTGGTGGTTTTCTAGTAGAGAACTCAAGTGCTATATTTGGTGATTGGATAAGAAGTGCTTTAGTGGTAAAACGTGATGTGATTATTGTTGAGATGACTGTGTGCATGAATAGAGCTAAGTGTACATACATTAAAACACCTCAAATAGTGAATCATCACCCAATATCCCTACACACATATAGTAGAAGCACACTAAAGTGGACCTAAAAGCTCTATCTAGGATATGTGTGCTTGATAGCACAAAAGTCAAAGTTTCTTTATATAAACTTTGGTGTGATGATTTAATTCAACTAATTTGTAGTGACACACATGCTCATGTCACCTCTTTTTAAATGTTCCATGGCCAGTTGGATTTGAATTACTCATCTACTCTACGGCTACTACGATAGCCTACATCTCTTATGGTCATTGTTTTCTCAACCTTCCTTCCCCTCTCTCCCCTTTTCTAAATAGGCTCTCTCTCCCCATTTTTGTCAACAACTTGTTTTCTTAGACTTTTTTCTATTATCATCAATCATTGTTGTGTTGCTTTTGATTACTTGTCATGTCTTGCTTCAAGTAAGGTGTTGTTATTGGACCTAAAAGTCGATCTAAAAGTGATGTCTAAAACGAACCTTATAGGCGGCCTAAAAGTGATGTCCCAGATATGTGTACTATATAGTGTAAAGTGGTGTTGTCCCATATGTGTATTATATATATATATATAGAATAAATGTATGTCCCATATATGTGTGCCACATAGCATAAACATATAGCCCATATATGTGTAGTATATAGCATAAAAAATGAAGTTTAAAAAAGATAATCTAGTTTAAGCTAATTGGTAAACTGTTGACACTTACTCCTACACATTGCTTTCGTAAATGTACTATATAGCATAAATGTGTGCTATATAGCATTAAAAATAAATTTTGAAAAAGATAATTTAGTTTAATCTAATTTATAACTAGTGACACTTACTCCTACACACTACTTGCTTTGACACTTAATTAAATGCTTTCATTGACTCTCACACTACTTGCTTTGACACTTACTCCTACACACTACTTTCTTTGACTTGCTTTGACACTTAATTAAATGCTTTTCTTGACTCTCACACATGGTTTGGGATAGGTAATTGAGTGTAAATGAGTGACAAGGTTGGCGGGGATAAGCCGATCTTCTAACTTACCAGTTGCTTATGGTTCTTGAAATTTTTCAATGTCTTTCCATGTGGTAACACAGGCCACTTGGCACCCAAAAAACATAAATAAACAAATACCTAAATATGTTTTTAAAAAATATGAGAAAATATGTGAGAGTATTGGGAAAATTTTTCCAAGAGGGGGTAACTTTTAGAGGGGGAGGTGTGTTTCAAAAAATTAGGGGAAGAAGGGTAAAACATTTAAGGGGGGTGCTTCAAAAAATGAGGGGGAGGGGTGAACTTAAAAAAACCTTAAGGGGGTTATGTGTACACATGTGTACATGTGCATAGTTATCATGTGTGTGTATATGTGTTATGTGTATGTGTGTGTAGGAGGTGCATGTAGTACATGCATGTGCGGGTTTATGGTGCACATGTGGTGCTTTTGTTTTGTGCACAAGTGAGTGCGTGCAAGTGTGGATGCACGTGTGGGTGATTGTGGGTGTACGTGTGTGCACAAAGAGCATGCACATAAAGGCATGGATATGTGTGTAAATAAAAATGTATGTGCCTACATATAAACTGTAAAAGTGTGTGCACGTGTGGTTGGTTGTGGTTTGTGTGCATGCATGTGCAATGTATGTACATGCATTTGTTTTAGTTTTTGGTTGTTTTTAGATTTATTTTGGTTTTTATATTTTTAATCATTCTTATGTATATGTGTCTGTAATTTTTTTTTGGGTGCTACGATATATATATACAATGGGGTTTTAAGGTTTTTACTTATTGTGTGGCCTCATTGAGCAAAGGTGGAGAATCACTTGCCATCCATGATGAAATCTCTGACATCACTTCTCGCAACTTTGCTGGCGTACTTGATTTAGCTTTGCCCTTCTAGTTCTAGTTTGGTGAGTTCATATTGTAACATGGCACACATGGGTGTTATAGGGTCACGGTGATTTTTTGAGCCTTGGGGTTGCTTAGTGATGCCACAAAATTGTGTGCACAACTCACTTTGGGTTTTAACACCATGGGTGGCTTTTCTTTGATGGAAATAAGGTTATATGGAAACAAGATTAGATGGAAACAAGGTTTAATAGATGGGTCTTCTTTGATGGGAAGAGGGTTAGATGGGGCTTTGCACATAGGTAAGGTGTTTCCTCTTAATTCTCATTGTCCATAGAGTCTTTGGACTTTTGTAGGATGGGCCCACTACACATGGGTAAGGTGTTGCCTCTTACTACTGCTCAGTTTTCCAAGGATTCTTTTGACTTCTCCAAAGGTGGTGTTGAAACATGGGTCAAGGTGGAAGCCATTGCTATCCACTGTTGCTTAAGCTACTTTGGGTCAAGGTGGAAGCGATTTATCTCCACTCTTTCTTAAGCTACTTTGGGGTTAGTGTTAAAGGCATGACTTTTGGTCTTTCTCCACTCTATCTTTAATTTAGTTTTGATGGCATGGTTGTACAGGTTTGTGGTGTAGGTTTTGTACACTTTTGATGGCATGGCTTTTGGTCTTTCCCCACTTTGGATCTTTAGTTTAGCTTTTGATGGCATGGCTGTAGAGGCTTGTGGTTTAGATTTTCTAGACTTTGGAACCCAAATGTAGGGGTTCCCTTCACATAGGTCTTGCACTTCTAGTAACATGGTAGGGACTCAACGAAATGTTGTTTGTTGTGTTCCAGGTCACATTTGAGGCCGTCATATGACTTTCTTTCGCTTTGGATGTTGGGGTGCATATCGTGAGATTTTTGAGACATGGAAGGGTTTTTGTTGTAGACGCCTTGAGCTTCTGACATCTTGAAAGGGATCAAGAGAGCTTGGGTTATGGGTAAAACCATATAAATTCTTGGGGTTTCTACTTGGAAAATCTCCACTCATAGGTAGGATTTTGGCTAAATGGCTGCTACCACAAGTCTTTGCTTTGGGGATCATACTTGCTTGGCTAACGAGGGTACTCTTTTTGGTACTCACTCTCTCTCTTGGTGACCGCCCTGAAAGGTTATTGAGGATGACATTATGAGGGGTGGTATTCATCTTCGCCAGTAAGGTTTTGGATTTCCATAACGGTTTGAGAGGGTGGTTGTTGACATGCGACAAGATGAGGTGGTTGTTTGATTTTCAGAGGTTACCTGAGGTGATAACCTGAATTTAGAAGACGATCTAAGGCTTGGGATGTTGATAGGTTTGGAGTATCCTTGTCCGCCAAGGGCACTATAACCCCACCATCTCATGGAGAAGCTCAAGTGTTGCGGTATTTTTCTTCATCCCCTCCCGAGGATGACACTCTCTTTCTTTGTACCTGTGGAGGTCACATAAACTTACAAGACACAAGTTTAGTTTCAATATAAAATTGAAGTTTAAAACAATCAACGATTATGGAGGATTGGGAATTATTCACCGCATTAATGGTAGCTTCAACGAATGATGCGAGGGGTGGATGGCCTAATAAGTTCCATGTCTCTACAAGATAAAACATTGTGGCTAGCCCTGGTTAACCAGGGTGGGCCACGTAGCTAGGTGGTGCTTTTGAGGGAACTATAGCTCAACATGAGCTTGTTCCTTCGCTCGTTCTACGCCGAGCACAAACATGATATGACTTTGGCACCATCCAATATTTGCAAACCTTGTTCCAATATCTTGTGCAAGAGTGTTCATGGTTGCCAAAACATGAATCCGATCCTCACAGTCATTAGTAGAGGCTCGGGAGGGGCTTATATTCTTGGTCTTGATCTTGCCCTTCCAAAATCTTGTTACAAGATGTACGCATATTAATGGACATGGTGTGAGCTTCTTTATTGTATGCTCTTTGTAGATATTGAATAAATAGTGGCTTGAACGATTGTGTGAGACTCATTGGCAAGAATGCCTCGACCCATGGGATGAGTCTTCCTTGATTGAGCTTCCCAGGGGTGGCGTAAGATCTTCCCATCCAATCCAATCAGATGCTTGGTGTACTCGGTGTTCAAATCTTGAACATGTAGCTGAAGAATGCAGACTGAATGAGCTTTGATGTGCAATCTGTCAGATGGCCACTTATACTACCGATGCCTATCGTTATAATGGAAGAAATGCCCCATAGCCTACTTTGGTGCCACCTATACTAGTTGTCTCTTGCAATGGTCACGCCTACAACACAGTAGGGGCCCATGCGTCGAGCTTTTTTGGCCACGGGGTAAGTTTCCTCGAAGGGAGTCTATAGGAGCAAACGAGCACAACAACTCATAACTTTGCCTGTTTTTTTTGTCAACCCATGGCGCACAAGAAGGTGGCTGTCGAAGAAACGCAAAGCAGAAGTGGAGCAGAGAACAGGCACAGGGTGAGGCCTCAACTTCTTATTAGCAACCTGCAGTGATGAATACCGTAGTAGAAGCCTCGCCACATGGCTGATACTCGATCCATGAAGCCTCAGCCTTCTAAGCGTTGGGATAAACGGGCTTAGAGAAGTCAAACTTGCCAATTTGATTCCACTAGTAGATATAGTAGAAAGGCAAAAGAGTTATGTGTACAGTAGGGGAGGACATGGTCTTTTAGTTAAAGAAAAGATGGGTGCTCAAGATGAGCAAAGAACGGGGTGCATTCCACCATATGATTTATGGGAGGAGATGGTCTTTTAATGTTAAAGAAAAGATGGGTGCTCAAGATGAGCAAAGAACGAGGAGCATTCCACCATATGATTTATCGGAGGATCTGAAGAAGCAACATATTCACGTCGGAAGAACAAGTGCTTACAATGGTACCTAATTTCCAATACTAACTTGTTTGCTAGCTTTCTTTCATAGAAACCTCAGGAGGCCATGTCAATTCGTTGAAGTATCATATGCTCGGAAGGCGGAGGCTTTGGTCTATGATGAATCAATCCCAGTGTGATCAATGTGAAGCTCTCTGGTCAGGATGTTTTCAAAGTGCTGCTAGATGGAGGCTCTGGAGTGAACATTATGAACTCTAACACATCATGTAGAAAGCTCACCTTGAGTAGCTAGGAGCCTGCTCCTTTTATGGTTGAAATGGCCAATTAGTGGAAGGGTTCAGCCACTCACATTAATCCGTGGATTGACCATGGAGGTAGTTGGGTTCTCCTTCGATGTGATCACCATTTGGAGGGGTAAGAAAAGTTCAGATTATCAATGGCAAGCCGTAAGAAAGTGGAGATTTTTACTCGACCAAAAGTGGCACACCTAGTTGTGTTGTCATGTGGCATTGCAATGTGGCATTGCAATCTACTTTTTTAAAAATTCTTATTTTATTTTTTGTTTTTTGTTTTTGGGAACTGTTTTCTAGGAGGGGGTAACTTTTAGACCATGTGTAAATATTACAACCTTCGCTTTAGGTATGATTACATCCAATGTAAACAATGTGCCAACCCTAATTCCCTTTACAAACCAAGCGGCACTAGACTTGTGTACACATGGATCATTGCTACATGTCCTCAACACTACTTTGGCTCTTTGTACATCATGTTTAACAATAATCAAAGCCTCTATTCTAAGCCACTAAATCCATCAACAAAGGAGTAACCTGCTAAAAAACATCATGCATTATAAAGGATGATCCACCTTTTCTTTTCCCTTGGGTGATATATGTGAATTTGCTGAATTTCTAGCACATATAGTGCCACCACATGACACATCGGAATAACTAGCATTCTGCCTTAACCTATCTAAGGTCCTATAATAGAGGACTCTCCTAGCCCACTAAGCATCTATGATTGTTGCTCAGCATTAAAGGCACCCATATCATTCTTTTCTTCAACGTCTATAATACCTTGCACTAGCGTATACTACAAGCTACTCATCTCATCATCCAAAACTTTCCTTCTCACTTGCATCTTGTGCATAGTGAGTGGGGTTATAGCATCTATAACTTTTTTGCTCAAGGGAATAGCCAATGAATAAATATGTTTCTGCCTTAGGATCTAACCTACTTCTCACCTCATATGGTACATGTATATAAGCCATGCACCCAAATACTTTTGTGCCAAATTTGATCTTCTACTACCAGTAAACTTTTGTTCAGGTATATCATGCCATGAACTACTATAGTGGGTATTCTATCCATGATATAAACTATAGTTACTACTACTTCAACCAAAAAAAAAAAGAGGCATCTCTTTCTATTCATCAATGCATGGGCAACTTCTGTAATATGCACATTTTTCCTTTCACTAACCTCATTTTGTTAGGGGATGTGCATGCATCTAAACTGCATCTTTATCCCATGCTCTCTCAAACAGTCATTGAATTCATTAGAGAAGTATTCTCCCCCACCATTTGACCTTATATATTTTATGTGTAGGCATTTGTCTTTCTCTCAAACAGTCATTGAATCCATTAGAGAAGTATTCTCCCCCACCATTTGACCTTATATATTTTATGTGTAGGCATTTGTCTTTCTCTACCATAGCTTTAAAGCTCTAGAAGTGAGTAAACACTTCACTTTTCTCCTTTATGAGATACACCCACACTTTCCTGGTGTGCTTCTCAACAAAAGTATATGTATTAATGGAATCCTTTGATTATTATCATCTTTTTTGGTCCCCAAACATTAGAATGCACCACATCCAAAGGTCTTTGACTTGTCTGCTTATCATGCTTAGCATGCTTGCCCATTCGGTATGCTTCACATACTATGTGCATTCCATCTACTTTAAACTTGGGAAAAACTATAACAATACTTTGGTATGCATATTCTTTAGTCTCACTGAATATTGACATGTCTAATCTATTTATGCCGACTATCAATGTCTACAATCGTATTCTTCCACTGAATATTAACATGTCCATTCATTTATGCCAAATATCAATGTCTACAATCAACATATACCATGTGCAAACATTATAGCCTCCACTTTAGGTATGCTTACAGCCTTGATATGTAAACACTATAGCCTTCACTTTAGGTATGCTTACATTGGATGTTCAAACATTATAGCCTTCACTTCAGGTATGCTTACATTCAATGTGTAAACATTATAGCCTTCACTTTAGGCATGCTTTTAAACATTATGCCAACTCTATTTCTCTTTATAACCAAGCATGGTAGTGGTTATTAAAATCTTCCACATAACATCCATTCAGAGGGTTGAACCTTATTATAGATACCCTGCTCAATCATCTCACCAATAGAAACTAGATCGATAATGTTTACATCCAATGTATAAACATTCTGCAAACTCTATCTCCTTTTGTACCAAGTGATGCAATGGTTATTGAAATCTTCCACATAACATCCATGAGGGTTTAACCTTACATGTAGACACCCTGCACAATCATTTGTTGATTGATAAAAAGCATGTTCTTTGTTATGTTTGACACATGAAGCACATCAGCAAGGTACTTTATTTTTTCATCTTGCATAGATAAAGCAACTTTACCAACATGTACAATAGGCTGTGTTGTATTTCTACATAACATGTATCATCACCTTTTATACACAACCTGATTTTTCCAAATTTCTTAACCCTCTAAACCACTCACCATGGCTAGTCATGTTGGTTAGAGGCACCTTTGAATTAACATACTATATATCTCTTCATTTGGTGCATTTATAGCCATGGAACTAAGCATATTACTACATCACAAGTACTGCGGTTGACTTCTATCTTTAGATTGCTCACTTTTGTCTTTAGTCTACATCATAAATAGCTTCTCACTTCTATCTTTAGTCTATTTACTTAAAGATGCATATAGTTCCCTTCACTTTTCATATCATTCTGCTTTTTATAACAAACTCAGGGGGTGACTTCTAGCAAACCCTACATATCAAGTGCATTTAAGGGGTATTAAAAAACCCCTTACCTGTGAATTTTTCAATAAAATGACCCCTTTTTCTTTATGGACTTACGGTTTTTTTTAAATCGAATTAAATATATCTCAATAAATTTACCTTAAAATTTTGAATTAAATTTGAACTCACGTGGTATACTTACATAAGTTTTAGGTAAACCCCCCGAGATAACAAATCTTTGTTATATACCCTTTTTTCCACAATAATAGAAATCCCAACGATATATCCACTCTGGTTTCTTTACCATCCATCTTGGCCTCTCTAGCTCCCCCTACCTCTAGAGTGACCCTATTATTGTTGTCCATGATTATTATTTCCATAGCAGTATGCACCTCGACCTCTAGATAAAAATCAACCTCCTACCTCTACCTATGTAAGAGTAGAATGCCTGCTCCTACATATTACTGGAGGATGTTTTACTCCCGACATCCATCTCCTCACTAAATTAAAAGGGATCCTAAAAATTAGGAAAATTTTCATGAGTTCTTATAAATGTCTAAAGTTGGTCATAAATCTATTTTGAACCCATTCAAAATAGATTGACACCAAATCTCATTCATCAAACAGGTGCTCTACTAGAGGCGAGGGCATTGCAATCCCTTTAATAAAATCAATGAATAATTGTTCATACGTAACTTATTCCTTAACACATAATGCAACTCCTCTTGCTTTAACTGCATCTTCCTAGCCATGGCACTTATGCTATATAGCTTACCAAGGTATCCCACATATCTTTAGGTGTCGTTGCATCCTTTATATGATCAATCATATAATCTAACACACTAATAGAGAGCCAACACAACCTTAATGGCCCTATCATGCCATGCCTTAAAGGCCTATACATGTTGTGGAGTGGGGTTCTCACCAGGAAGCTAATCATAATATTAGACACACTAATAGAGAGCCAATACATAAACTCGATGGCCCTATCATGCCATGCCTTCTTAAAGGCCTATACCTATTATGGAGTGGGATTCTCACTAGGAAGCTCTAGCTCCTTCTCCTCACATGTAATGAACTCCCAATATCCTTTTTCTATTGGAAAGTTTTTTATCCTAAACTTGCATTCTTCTTGTCTAGCTTCTCACTCACAATCTGAGATAAGCTATCATTGTTACCTGACTAACTTTCACCTACACACCAAATATGGTATTCTATAGGCTCAATAGAAATTGCAGTTAATTTTCATTTACATCAATCTTGAAATCTCCAATTAATCTGTTTGAGAGATACATACACAATTATCAATGGTCATATAAACTTGTTATGTAGCCACTTTATGTGAACCAATCACATCAAAATACATCTTTCATACATGTGCAGTTCCTAAAATCTATGTAAGCACTTCAAGTTAACCACTATGCACAATAGACTACGCAAAACTACATGCATAGAAACACTGCACAACAACAGACTATGCAAAACTACATGCATAGAAACACTTCACAATAGACTATGCAAAACTACTTGCATAGAAACATTGCACAATAAAAAATTATCACTGTCGACACTTTGTAGAGTGTCCTACAAAAACCTTTTAGGCCAAAACATGGCTTGATAACTTGCATTCTTCAGTTACATGTTCAGGATTTGAACTCAATTTGAACACACCGAGTACACCAAGCACTTGATTGGATTGGATGGGAAGATCATGTGCTACCCCTGGGAAGTTGAGCCAAGGTTATAGTCATATCTTGGAATACCTTCCCGGAATTCTTGGTCACTTTCACTCATGTCTTGCACCTTTTTTCCTCATTGTTTGACTCACCACACCGGCATTTGAATACCTTTGTGGAAGTTGAGGAGAGATGTTGTGGATGGAGAATCTGGGGAGGGAGATGGAGAGCGTACTCCAACTTCACTTGTCACACCCTCATCATCGTCCCCTCAACTAAACTACTCAGGGTGGAGACATATCCAAAGACCCGTTGGCCTCCTGAGCAATCAAGCATGATTAATAGCATCGATCACATTCAAACATAAGCCCCCTTGGTCATTCAAGATACAAAATAGATAAAAATCAGAACTGACCAAAATGAAAACAACCGAGATAAAAGAAAGAAGGAACCCAATAGGTGTAAAAATGGTCACCAAAGTATAAGGGAGCTTCTTGTTCCCGTTAACATACTGAGGTTTCTTTGATTATGCACACAACATACATCACTGCTAAATTGGAAACAAATAAATATTAACAGAAAAGAAATGATAAAGCAAGAATATTAATAGATTCATTGTATTTGCAGAAGGAGATCATACAAAACATAAAGATAGATATAGAGACAACAATAATCAGATCCTTGTGTATTCATATTCATTCAAATCTTTAATCTCTCGCTACACTTATGTAGCAATTACATAGATACGAATCAACATGATCCAAAAAGACTTCCCATGAAGTTGGTTACCATTATTATCTCCTCGCTAGATGGAACATACCAAAAGACTAAAAGATATATTAAGGTTTATCATAGTTTAGGTTACAAGAGAATATTCAGGTTCAACCATAACAGAGAGACAATGTGAGATTATATTGCTAAACCAAGATTAGATGACTTATCACCCTCGATCAATTTATGCTTGGTGCCAAGAGCAAGAGGTTCCATGACCATCTCTACAAGTCTAGACAATGCATCTTTTTTAAATGTTACTGCAAGACGGTAATAGACCTACTAGACAATCCGCAAGATAAGGATGTAGAAGTCATCTAAACCAAAAGCAAGAGGGTTGAATTACCATTTCTACAAGTCTAAACAATGCATTAATAAGTGTTTCCACCCAAAGGTAATAGACCTAGTAGGTAATCTCCAAGATAAGGGTGTAGAAGTCATCCTCCCAAACCAAGATATAGGGGGCACATTATACAAAGCCGCAATGACCAAGGGTGCCCACAACTAGATTCCTAGTCAAGGACCTCAATACCATCCCTAACCCATCTCATAAGTAGAACACCCATGTTTATTTCCATGGAGAGATATGGTTTGGTGTGTAATTTTCCATCAAAACCATATCATCATGATAATAAAAACATTTGTGCTCATTACAAGCACCATGGCAACCACAATATAGCCCCTTATTAGTACTAGGGGAACCTATCACCATAACCTATGCTCCCACGGTGCTTAAGTAACCATTAGCCCTATTTCCCATACCAAAATGCTCGTTAAGTGACACATATTCTAGTGCCCATTTATCAAAACCCCTTACTGCGAGCAAACCACCACTACCAATGTCATACCCACCTCCATTATTACCACCCATCTCATAAGCAGAACACCTGGCATGTTTATTTCCATGGAGAGATATCGTTTGATGTGTAATTTTCCATCAAAACCATATCAGCAATGACAATAACAATTTTGTGCTCATTGCCAGCACCATGGGAACCACAATATAGCCCCTTATTAGTACTAGGGGCACCTATCACCATAACCTATTCTCCCAGTTTATGTTACCCTGTAGGTACAATGAAAGAGAGTGTCATCCTCATGAGGGGATGGATTGCAACCTTTATTTGTGTAATTAGTTGGAAGAAAAGTACCACAACACTAGAGCTTCTCTATGAGATGGTAGGGTTATAGTGCCCTCAGTGGACAAGGATGTCTCGAACCTATCAACATCCCAAGCCTCAACTCATCTTCTAAATTCAGGTTATCACCTCAAGTAACCTCTAACACACTAAACAACCATCTCACCTCGTTGGGTGTCAACAACCACCCCCTCAAACAATTATGGAGATCCAAAATCTTACTGGCAAAGATAAAGACCACCCCTCAAAACATAATCCTTAGTAACCTTTCAGGGAGGTCACCCCAAGAGAGAGTGAGTACCCAAGAGTACCCTTGCAAGCTAAAGCAAGTATTCATTATTTCTTTGAGCAAAAAAGTTATAGAGGCTATAACCCCACTTTAGGAGAGATGTGAGTGAGCAGGGACATTGTATTTGATGGGATGAGTAGCTGGTATAGACCAATGAAGGATTCTATAGAGGTTGACACAAAGAATTAGATGGTTACCTTAAATATTAAGCAACAGTTGTAGCCTATAGGAGAGTCTTCTAGATAGCAATGGGTCTATTGTGAGCCTTGGATAGGTAGGCACAATGTTAGGAATTTCAATGTGTCATGTGGTGGTACTACATGTGCTAAAAATTCAACAAGTTCAAAAGTATCACGTAAGGGAAAAGAAAAGGTAGATCAACCTTCTAATATATGATGTTTTAGTAGGTCATTTCTTTGTTAATGGAGATATTGGCTCAGAATAGAGCCTTGATGAGGAGTTTGGGATCCTAATTATTGTTACAACTTTTTTTGAGAACACCTAGAGTCAAATATCCAATAAATACATTGATATATGATAGTCATACAACCCATCGTTATGGTCAAAACTATAGAAAAGGTAGATCCCACATGTGCCACATATTTTGAGGAGGCACTTTGACATAAGAATTTGGAAGATTCCATGGATTAAGAGATGATTGCATTAGATGCTAATGGAACATGGGATTTGGTGCCTTTACTGAAGGAAAAGAAGAAAATTATGTGGATGCAAGTGGGTCTACAAAGTGAGGCATAATTCAGATGGTTTTTCTAGTAGGTACAAAGCAAGATTGGTTACTAAGGGATATGTAGAGATATATGGCATTGGTTATCGTAAGACATTCAACCCAGCTAGGATAGTAAACATGAGAGAAATCATTGTTATGATTGCAACTAAGGGATGGTGTTTACATTAGATGGATGTAAATAATGCATTTTTATATGGTGACTTTATGGGAGGAAGTGTGCAACCACCAAGATTCATGCACACACAAATTTTGTTTGTAGGTTGCACAAAGCCTTGTACGACTTGAAGCTCGAGGAGGTCACGCATAAATACATAAGCATGGCACGTGGGTTCAATAGAAGGGGTTTTTAAAATCCTTATTTTACACATTTTTTACATACATAAGGGTACCATTTCTAGTGGTCATCTATGTTGATAACTTGATTATCATGCTGATTTCTCATTTTATGTGAGAAAGGCTAACAACATATGATGGATACTATGCTAGTGGTCATTTATGTTGATGACTTGATTATCATAGGTGATAAAGATGATGACATTCAGGTGAAGGTACTTTTAATGAAGGGTGAGATGTTGTGATACTTCTTAGGTATAGAGGTGATTACATCACGTGATGGAATTGAATCTTTTACAGATGAAGATACTTCTTACATTAAGGGTGAGTTGCGATACTTCTTGGGTATTTAGGTGATTACATCAGGTGATGGGATTGACTCTTTTATAGATAATTTGGATTTGGTTTATGTCAGCACAGAGGGTTAGCATAATGATATCTTCACAAAAGCATTGGGTACATAGAAGATTTGTGGGGTTAGAAGCTTACGCTTGGAGTGCAAGGTATGGAGTTGAGCTCAAGGGGAAATGTTGAGCTATTAAGCTCAACTAGTGTGAATATGTATGACATGCTAGGATGACACTTCCACACTTACACCAATAGCATGGTTGGTGAGATTATGGTTGATATATTGCTTGTGGTTTTATAGGTTATATATGATGGCCACTTTGGTTTACTAGAGTTATGGCATAGCTATAGCTTCATCTAATATAGTTGAGTTCACACTGTGGACCTTGTACATTTTAGTAATAGAGTACTTTCCCTTATAGTTTGTAATTTTATCTTTATGTTATGGTTATAGAGAAGAGAAGAAGATAGAAAAAAATTCATCTATCCATCTCTCTCTTGTGTGCTTGTCTAATCTTGTGTGTGTGTGAAGACGTTTTGCTTCGAAGGACCTCAAACTCACCCTCTCCCCTGCATTCTTCTTAAGCAGATGATGTGGATTTGGTATATGTAAGCATAAAGGATTAGGTGGCTGACATCTTCATGAAAGAACTGGGTACAGAGAATCTTTTCAAGTTTAGAAGTACTTAGAGTGTATAGTATAGAGTTGAGCTCAAGGAGGAGTGTTGAGTTATTGAGCTTAACTCGTGGAGATATGGATGACACACTTATCACTAGCATGGTGAGATTGATATACTACCATTGGTTTACAAGGTGTACGATAGCCACTTTGGATTACTTGAGTTGTGGCATAGTTATAGTACCAGCTCATGTAGTCAGGTTCACACTATGGACCTTGCATATGGACCTTGCATGTTTTAGTAGTAGAGTGCTTTCTTAGGGAGTAAAACAACTCACACTAAGAAGTAATGTACTTGCTAGCACTACTATTAAAATACCATACATGTTGATCTGTCACTAACTAAATATATCATGGGCAAAAGGGTTATAACTATAGTAATGTGCTTGATAGCACCATTATTAAAATATCTGACCTGCATACATCATGGGCAGAATGGTCATAATTACACTGCACCAAGAATGATCAATCATCATGTGCATAGTTTGCTGACTCCTTCTTTTGTACATTTGGTGTATTGATGCATTAACGACCATGTCTATCTCTTTCTTCTTCTCCTTTTCTAGCCTTTTTCTATATTCATTGATATAATAGTGGCTTGGCTTTCGACAATAGTTGCATTTTTCTTTCTTCTTAGTATTATGACCCCACTTCTTAGCATCCTTCCTAGAAGACTTGGCTAATTTTTCATTTGGCTTAGGCCACCTTGAGATAAGGCTTTACCCATTAGGACATTTTGAAGGTCATTCGTAGGGCCTTTTAGTAGAGAGAGAAAAACGAGCGCATCCAATCAGGAAGAAGGCAATGTACATTGAAAAATAGGTTATTTCTTTTTTCTAAATCCAAAAATTCTTCTCTCTCACATCAAAATGTACTCTACTTACACTTGATAGTCAATTTCACACTCGAATGCATTAAACACACCTACACTTTTGTAGGGAGGGAAACTTCTATTCGAATCCATGTATTAAATACACCTTTTTGCAAAGGAGGAAAAATTCCCCCCCTCTCTCAAACTTCCTCTTGGCCTTAAACAATATCTCACTCTCTTTTCATTTCCTCTACCTTTTGCTGCACTCCATTTTCTGAAGCTTGAGGCTTTTGTACTCCATTCTTCCTTGAAAAGATGGGTAGCAAATCTCGTTTTATATCATCCTGATTTTACCCCAGTAATGCCATCATAGATGATTCAATTCCTAGGGCAAGGAGACCAAGATCATCAGTGTTTGCTATGCTTGTATCCAACTCGCTCAATGCGCAAAATCAGTGGACTGAAGTGCTAATCAAAAAGGCACATGGGTCCTAGGGCAAGGAGACCAAGATCATCAGTGTTTGCTATACTTGTATCCAACTCTCTCAATGCGCAAAATCAGTGGACTGAAGTGCTAATCAAAAAGGCACATGGGTCCTTATGCAGTCAAGGAAGAAAAGAAAGATAAGCAACAAGAATACATTTAGGGCGTCATGGAAAGGAAGAGTAAAAGACTTCAAGATAGAGATTTGAAGGACAACCATCAAGGAAGTCCTAGTCCAGCATATATATATGCATAATGAGCTTGTGCTTGAGAATCCAGATGACATAAAATTGCCCTCGCATAGACAAAACTGTAAGTAAATCTATCGCTTGTCAATCTTTCATTTTCTCATAATGGTCTAATGAACTGTGTAAACTATCCACGTCTATGGTTGTAGATGTGTACCCCTCATCATATGAGGAGTGGGAGCCAGTTCAGTGCATCATTGGAATTATGAATGTGGTTCACGCACACATTGGTCGGCTACAGTATGAGGGAAGGAGCAACAAAAGCCTTGTAGATACAGGAATCTTTTTCTATGATCATTTCTACCATCTGCTAAACAAAAAACACAATCGTGACCGCTTGGAAGAGCTACCTTTACAAGCTGAGTGGAACTACATGGATTGGTCTATCCCAGACCCCTCTCGGTAATGGAGTCAGCAAAGAGCAAGCTCTTCAAGGATGTGCAATGCTCCCTACGAGGGAGCATTCCAACTCGTGTAGTAAAAATTATTGTTTACCTACCAATTACTGTGTTTGTGGAACTTTTTAGCTTATTTCAGGTGAAGATAGCAAGAACCATGCTTGTCTGCAAAGATTTGGACACATTCCTCTTAGCAAGACTTCTTGATGAGGGATGGCCGAGTAAAGTTTTTGACGATATCCATTGTAACATTGCACTGGAGACAGTAGTTGCGAATTACATGATTGTAACTCAAACTTTTATCTTGTCCTTCTGGTATAGCAGGTCCCGTTACATCAATGGAGAGTTGGTACCAATGGATCAGGAAGCCGCAAGTGCAATGGACGATAAAGTCATAGACATTGAAGTGATTGATGAAGCTTCAACACTGGTGACAATTATTTCTATACGAGGAAAATGTAATTTACAACAACGGAAGGATATTGTCAAAGAATCCTTGCAAGACACACCGGCACACTTTAATTTCATTCACAATGAAAGAAATGTCCTCCTTAGAAGGGAGCGACTAATACAATGTAAAGAATTGGGTAACACAGTCAAGATCATTCCTACTTGACAATACCCACTCCAATGTACTCTTCTGACATAATTACTCGAGTCTATCTTGTTAATGACACTCCTACTTGACATTACCCACTCCAATGTACTCTTCTGACATAATTACTCAAGTCTATCTTGTTAATGACACTCCTACTTGACATTACAAATTTGAATGTACTCTTTTAACATAATTAATCAAGAGCCTTTTGTTCGATGCAGTACTTTCAAAAAATAATACAATGTATACTATTTTCCAAGACACATTACTTGAGTGAGAATAGAACAGTTGAAAACATTACATTACAAAAAAGTATTTCTCATTACATAATCTTGTACAGAGTCTTTTGATTTGTACAATCCATCTAAATATGGAATCAATTGTTCTTCCAAATAAACATCATCTACACTCCTTCCGAAAGGAAAGGGTGATATCCATGTTCCCATGGGATTGTACATAGCCTTCTTAGGGGTATCATCAATTAATAATGTATTTATGGGATTATATGGGTGTTGGATATCCACATAGTGCTTCATAAGTAAGGGCACCCCAGGTTTTGGGATGAAAAACACATGGGTCAATGTGACAGTGCCTTTGGTCATATACGAAATACAATTCTGTTTCCTTGATCTTAGATTGTCTCAAAACTATAGCCAATCTAAAGTGCTTAGTTACAAAGTTGATAAATTGATATATTTTGGGCCTTAGCATGACATGCATTTCTCTGACTCTGTAATTCCCTGTAACACTTAGTCCAAAGCACTTGGGTTGTCTTTTGAGCAGCAATCCATTAACATCTAAGATAATAAGCCTCCTTGGTGTCTGGAACCATTATTGATCAATCTGAATATGATTGAAGCTTATAATCATTGTTAAGGGATAAAAAAAGCTAATAGAAGCAATTC